>NC_022016.1:48834550-48837159 GCF_000317375.1 Microtus ochrogaster | reverse complement strand
TGAGTGTGCTATTTACATTAAAGTTGTATAAACTTATACCAATTTGTCTGTATTAATCCGATCCGCCTTCACTCACCTGGGTGGCTTTCATATTGTAGGTTGACATCAGAAGGATTGAAAGCCTACTGTCCAGCTCAAAGGATTTTGTCTTCCTCCCTCACCCAGAGAGGGGGGACCCCAGAGGGTGCTGAGAAAGCTATAGAACTTTCTGGAATTCCTTTCCCTTCACAGCTGGCTCAGGAGTGCCCAAACTAAGTTGGTAACATACAGCCCTAAACATCTGTTTGTTTAGAAATACTTAAGATGTACTGCTCCAATTATTTGTGAACTGGGCAGGCTCCGTTCAGCTTCGAAATAGCTCAAGGTCACGAATTATTCCTGCTTTCACAAGACAGTCTCAGGCATTGTCCCTAAGTACCTCATGCAGCTTTTCCATAGGCAGGTGTGTGTGTGTGTGTGTGTGTGTGTGCGCGCGCGCGCGCGCGAGCGCAAATGCACTTACCAATGTGTGTGATTGCATTACACAGAGTGTGTAATGGGGGACAGTTGACTTTAGCTGGTCAGTGGTGGCACACACCTTTAATCCCAGCACTCAGGAGGAAGAGGCAGGCAGTTTTCTGTGAGTTCGAGGCCAGCCTGGTCTACAGAGCAAGTTCTGGGACAGCCAGGGCTGTCTCAGGAGGAAAAAAAAAGTTGGCTATAGGTGTCTGTCTCTGTCATGTCCCATATTTATTTAGATTTTTAAAGAAGTTAGGAAGTGGCCTGGCTTTGTACTCATCCAGTAGTAATCCTGAAATGCATCCTCCTAGAGCAGGGCGTAGAGGAGAGAAAGGCAAGATACAGAGACATCATGGTGTTCGATCAACTAGCTAGGGGCATGAAAACTCACCCAAAATAGGAGCTTGTGACTAGCTAGGGTAGCTCTTTCCTGGACCACCTTCTCGTGTGCTGAAAGTCTGGGATCGCCTCACCACACTGGCCAGTCACACCGGCTGTCATCTGTGATGATGGCGGCCAATGGCACCAGCAGAGACACCTAAATTCCCAGGATCCAACACAAGCACATTTTTTTACTTTTTAGATTGTGTGTGTGCGCATGCGTGTATGTACAACTATAAAGGACAACCTGCCAGAATGTGTTCTCTTCCCACTATGTAGACCCCGGGGAGCTAACTCAATTGTCATGTTTGGTAGCAAAGCAGCCCTACCTCGGGAAGCACCTTACTGGCCTGTTTGGTTGGTATTTGTTTTGTTATTTAAAGGGTCTCATCAGATAGCCCAGACTGGCTTCTTTGATTGATCCTCTTACCTCCTCCTGAGTACTGGGGTGCCAACACCTGACTGGGCCTAGGTGTTTTTTAATTCCCCACTTCGGTAATTTGCTTATAATGATTCGCTAGTCAAAACACGTTTCATGGATGAGTGCAGATTCAAGGGTGGAGAGGCAAATTTTGTTTCCTTCTTAGGCTATAAAAATACCTCAGCCCTGCCCACCTCCCCTCGGTGAGAAGTGGGTCTCTTTCCTTATGTAACAACTCACTGGTTTCATGGCTTCGAACAACAATTAGCTCACAGTTTCTGAATCAAGAATTGAATTTGGGAGTGGCTTCCTTGGGTGACTTCAAACTTGGGATCTCTCAGGAGGCTCAAGTCACCTGAAGGTGAAGACTGGGGTACTCACGTGAGAGTAAGTTTGTGCAGACCTGGCCTTACGGCTGTGTGGACAATTTAAGTAAACCTATGGTATGACAGAAGCTGACTGTCCCCAGAGCAAGTGAGTCAAGAGAAGGCAAGGTCTTTGATGTGCTAACCTTAGTCACTGCCATGCTGTTAGGTCTGCAGGGTCCCATGGTTCTACGGGGACATGTTCAGCCAGTGTCTGAGGAAACCGAATCCTAAAGGAGACAGAGCTCCTCGGAGGACACCTGCCACGCAGGCACACACAGCACAGGGTACAAGATCCTTTAGGCTGCTGATATGTGGACCTTGTTATTAGGATGAATTCTTCCAGAACATTGTATAAACACAGGGTCATTCAGTTTCTTAGTTCTCTGTGCAGTGTTTTTCTATCCTATATAGAATTTGTATTTCTATATAGTTTGTTTTTCTAATTCTGTGATAAAAACCATGACCAAAAGCAACTAAGAGATGAAGGGGTTTATGCTGTGGTTTTAATGACTCCACTTCCTGCATATAGCCTCCAAAGCCTCATACATTTGAATGTTGGTCCCCAGTTGGTGGGACTTATAGACTTTTTTTCCCTCCTTCTTGGTTTTTCAAGACAGGGTTTTTCTGTAGGTTTGGAGCCTGTGTTGGAACTAGCCCTGGTAGACCAGGTTGGCCTCAAACTCACATAGATCTGCCTGCCTCTGCCTCCTGAGTGCTGGAATTAGAGGTGTGCACCACCACCATCTATCTAGCTAGATGAAATTTCTTTTCTTTTCTTCCGTTTATTTATTTATTAAAGATTTCTGTCTCTTCCCCGCCATCACCTTCCATTTCCCTCCCCCTCCCCCAATCAAGTTCCCCTCCCTTGTCAGCCCATAGAGCTATCAGGGTTCCCTGCCCTGTGGGAAGTCCCAGGACCACCCACCTCCATCCAGGTCTAG
>NC_022016.1:48829782-48832835 GCF_000317375.1 Microtus ochrogaster | reverse complement strand
GCCCGGCACAGTGACATATCTTTACACATTGTAATCAAATATTTTGCAACAGGAACTGAGAAAGACTAGGAGGTGTGGTCTTGTTTGAGGAGGTAGATCAATCACTGGGGGCAGCTTGGAGGTTTCAAATGCCCATGCCTAGTTAGCTCTGCCTCTTGCTACTGCTCTGATGCCATGCCTGCCTGTTGCCTTGCTCCCTGCCGTGATGGTCATGGACCCACTCTCTGAAACTATGAGCCCCAAATAAACTTTCTCTTCTCTAAGTTGCCTTGGTCATGGTGTCTTATCACACCAATAGAAGAGTAACTAAGAGCCCTGTCGTTACCCCTGTCTTGTAGAAGTGTCTAGTATAAATGATCAGTTTTATATATTTATAGAGGAAATGCCACTGTGCACATGTGGATTCAGATGACAACTGCTGAACTTGGTTTCTCCTTCCACCCTGTGGGTCCCAGGGATCAAACTCAAGCTATCAGTCTTGGCAGCAAGGATTTCTATCTGCTGGCCTCAAACTCACAGAAATCCTCCTGTCTCTGCCTCCCAAGTGCTGGGATTAAAGGCGTGCACCACCACTGCCCTGCATTTTTTTTTCTTTTTTCTTTCTTCTTGCTTCCTACTCCTGCTCTTACACGCTGGCTCGGAGATATCTGAGTATTATCATTTTCAGTTTGAGCTGTGTTCGTGGAGGCCAGAGGAGGACCTCAGATGTTCTGCTCTACTGCCCTGCACATTATTCCATCCATACAGGGTCTCTCCAGGTCCAGGAGCTCAGTTAAGTCTGCCTCCCACAGCACTGGGGTTATAGATGCAACTGTAGCCATGACTGACTTTTTATGTGAGTTCTGGGGCTCTGAACCCTAGTCCTCATGCCCATGTAGAAGAGATTTTCTCACTGAGTCATCTTCTCAACCTGGAGAATTACATTTTAAACAATTATTTACGCAGCTATTTGATTACTCTATACTACACAGCTTCACTTTTCTCAGATTTAATTTTGTGTGTCTAAGCGTGTTTCAAATGTGCACGTACACTCTGTTTGTGCTTGGCTGCCACAGGAGGCTGGAAAAGGGCATCAGATCCCCTGGAACTGGATTACCAATGGATGTGAGCCACCACGTATGCTGTGAACCAGACCAAGGTCCTCTACTAGAGCAGTTCTCTTAACCATGAACCATCTCCCTAGCCCCTACTGCATGGCTTCCTGGGGACACGGGCCATATCTGCTTAATCAGTGGTGAGACTGCAACAGACCCTACAGGCATGTGATGAGCAAACTTCCCAGCCCTGACCCTTGGCCCGGCAGCACTGTTTGTGGCAAATTTAATGGAGTAGCTCTCAAATTTTTAATTTTTAAACACTTGAGATATGGGTTCATGTAGCCCAGGCTGAGTTGAACGCATGCATAATCCTTAGCCTTCCGAGGGCTGGGATTACAGCATGTGCCACCAGGCCAGGCTTGCATTTATTCTCTTCACAAAGCTAAAGCTGTCATGACCTAGTTACCTCTAAAGGCCCTGCCCCCTAACACCATCGTGCTGGATTTTAGGATTTCAACATCGGAACTGGTGGGGGAGGGAAAGAGGACACATTCAAGGCTAAATCCCTTCTGTTAATTTTTGAAATGGGCACTCTGGGTACAGAGCATGCTTGAGAAGTTTTGGGTGCATTTGAAACTCTGTTAGTCTTTGAAGAACACTCCATCAGTAGGGGTCATAGGAAGGGAGGTCCAGGGGATTTTGCAGAAGAATTGTCATATTTCTCTACTTAAATGGTCAGGGAGACTCAAGGAAAAGAGAACACTTAGACGATAGGCAACGGCAAGGTGCCAAGCCACACAGAGAATTCCGCCAGGGATCTCTGTGAGTTCGAGACCAGCCTGGTCTACAAGAGCTAGTTCCAGGACAGGCTCCAAAACCACAGAGAAACCCTGTCTCGAAAAACCAAAAAAAAAAAAAAAAAAAAAGAATTCCGCCAGGTATCAGTTCCGCCAGCAGTCAGAAATTCTCAGCAGTGACTGTGGTCTTGAGGCTCTGCTTCTGAAACCCAACTGGCTGTGTGTGTCTGTGACTGAGAAAGCCCATCTCGTAAGAGCAGATGCCTTGGAGTCAGGCAACCACACAGCACTATAGCCAGGACAGGGTTTCTCCATAGCTTTGGAGCCTTTTCTGGAACCAGACTGGCCTTGAACTCTGACCAGTGTGCGCCACTAACACTGGGCACCCAGGACAATTTCTATGACCTCAGACTAGATCTTTTGTTGTTTTGTCTTTTGAGACAGAGTTTCTATGTGTAACTAAATCCTGACTATCCTGAAACTAGCTCTTGTAGACCAGGCTGGTCTCAAACACACAGAGATCCACCTGCCTCTGCCTCCCAAGTGCTGGGATTAAATGGTGCATAGTCACCACCCAGCCTCAGGCTAGATCTTAACATAACCTCACGCACACTTAGAATTCCGGTGCTTGCAGGCAGGGAGGGCTGGCCCCCAGGAGAGCATGTGTGTACCTTGTGTACCTGTATACACCACACACTGCCCCTTAGCCCCAATAGGGCAATAGTAGGATTCTTTGTACTTCAGTTTTCTTACTCATTTTATTTAGGTTTTTCAAGACAAAGTTTCTCTGTACCCTGATCGTACAGGAACTTACTCTGTAGACCAGGCTGGCCCTGAGCAATTCACCTTCCTCTCCCTCCTGAGTGCCAAGATTAAAGGCATGGGTTTCCAATGCCTACCTAGTCCTATTTTTAAATGGAGCAGGGCATGGTGGTATATGCCTATAATCCCAGCATTTCTGAGACTGAGGTAGGAGGATCACTCAATGATTAAGGCCAACCTGAGCTACAAAAACTTTGCCTCACACTCCACCAACAAATACAAATAAAACAGAACCATGACTGACTCCCTAGGATGTATGTGAGAACAGAGTATCAGGACCAAGAGGGGCCTGGCATAATCAGCAAGATCTTTTTTTTTTAAGATTTATTTTTTTTAATATTTATTTATTTATTATCTATACAGAATTCTGTCTGCTTATATGCCTGCAGGCCAGAAG
>NC_022016.1:48821551-48828513 GCF_000317375.1 Microtus ochrogaster | reverse complement strand
CCTGCCTCTGCCTCCCGAGTGCTGGGATTAAAGGCGTGCGCCACCACCGCCCAGCCGAAAATGTCCATCTTATCACCCTTCACCCCCTAAAGATGCTTGCTACCTTAAGACTGCTCCACTGAGATTAGCTAAACCCGCTCCCTAGTTCAGATGCACACCGTTAAGTTCAGCCTCCCTGCTCAGCTGTATAGCATAACCCCCTTCAGTTATATATGACAAACCCCTTCCCTGCTCAGTTGTATAGTATAAATATGAGGCGCTCACAGGCGCTGAGGCAGCCCCATCAGTGTGAGCATAGCCCCCAAAATTAAAGAAGCAGGCATCTTATGATCGATATCTCTTCCCTGATAAAATGAAGAAGGCTCAGCAGGTAGAATTCTTGTTTTTTTATTTAGACTTGAGTTTTTCTTTTTTGTATAACTTATCTAATTAAAATATTTATCTTGTAGTTACCACAAAAAAGTAACATAGAAAATTGTATTTACATTTTGGGACCGAAATACAAATGAAGAGCAGAATGATGCTCACTCCTGCCTCCAAAAAAGAGAAAGAAAGCCCCTGAGAACCCCTTGTTACACCAAGGACCGCAAAGGGCTAATCTGTCATTTGTGATTTGTATGTAGTGTAGCACAGAAAAAAATTGCACAAGTTTTCACAAATGCAACTAAAAATTGAACATCACTGTGTGTCTGCTTTGTGGCTATTGTGTACACTGGGGAGGGTTGTGGAGACGGTTGGCTCCCTGGGTCCCTCACCACTCTCACCAATCACATCCCTGACACAGACACTCTTGACGAGGTGGAAGATCTGGCTCTAAGCAAACTGGCTGCATCAGAAATCAATGTGCCAAACCAGACACTGACACCGGAGATAGACAGATCTGTGCCCTTTCTTCCCCTAGGCCTACACACTCCAAAGAAGGGGAATTAAATCATACACAACTGAATCTAGAACAGGAAAGACGGCAATGGGAAGTCTTAGAAACAGAGCTAAGGCAGATCTGAGGTGGTCAACACCCAGAGGGGCTATTCTGAGCACCAGGTGCCTGGCTCCTGGTGCAAATGTCCCCTTGATTTCAGGTCAGAGACCTGATGGTAGATTCGAGGTCAGGCTAAGAGAGAGGTGGTATGTGAAATAAGCAATCCAGAGAAACATGCTTTACCCAATCCCAAATACAGCAATACTTGTGTCCCACGGCAACAGGCATCCTGCGTGGCAATGCAGGTTTCCTGGGCTGCCTTGGAGTCTTCATTAGCCTGAGGTCTGCAAGGTGGTTAAAAACAATGTAGATAGGAGTGATGGCACAGGTTAGCAATCTGTCCCCTCAACTTCACAGCTTCTTTCACTTGGCTTATAACCAAGCGACTCCTACTAGCTCCATACTTTCTGACTGCAAGGAAGGAGCTGGTGCTGCCCTCTTAGTTTTCTGATCTTGCCTCCATGTCAGCTGGAAAGAGCTTCCCTCCCTTCAGAACTGGCTGGCTAGCTGGGACCAGGTTTCCCTGACTCAGTGTGTATAGTCCAGCCCCTCCCAAAGGTGGCCCTTTTCTCCTAACTCTGGCCCTCACTCAGAAGGTAGAGGGAGGGCTTCCCAGCAAGTTCTCTGCTGGACACAGCGACCTGCTGTGCTCTTCCAGTCTCATGATCTTTCCTTTAAAACAAAAACAGTTTCCAACAGAGCACTACAATGTTTCAAATAATTCACTCCTAGTAGTAATTCATAGGGAACAAGAGAGTAAAGTGCTGGCTTTTCAGAACCCCAAAACCCACATTCAGAGCTACAAAAGCCCTGCCATGTCTGTATTTCCCGGTGGTGTAAGGAAAGGAAAAATAAGGGGTTGGGAGGAGGGGCTAAAATACTGAACCAGAAACTAGAAATCCTAAACCTGCTGAGGTCCTATGCAAATTTGACCCAGGCTCTGTCTTCCAGTGAGCCTTAGAACAGGGAGGAGCGTGATTTGCAGAAGATGGAAGAACTCTAGACTCTGCAAACAACCTTCCTTAGCAAACACTACTGAAGGGCAGGGAAGAAAGACCCCTACCCAGAACTCTTGATGGTCTCAGAGTGAGGACCCTCTGAACAGTTACTATGTCAAGGCTCCCCTGGAGGACAGGCAGTCCAGCACTTCCTAACTCCTGGCTCCATCCATATTTGGGTTTGAAGTGACACACAAGCTCTGGGGACAACCTTTTGGACCAGTGTCTACTCAAAAGACCTGACCTAGAACAAGACTGGCTTTTGCTAGACTCATCTAACTTTAATAAAAGACCTGGAAAATAAAATGCTAAATATACAATAGAGGGGAAAAAAAAAAAAAGAAAATTAAAAAAAATAATAAGTAAAGAAAACAAAACAAAAACCCCTGGGGGTACTATAAATACATCTGGGGGCAATATTTATTAATTAAAACTATGTCTTATAGTTTACAAAGATGCTAATTAGCAATAAAAGTATAATTGACCTTAAAGTCCTCAGTAAGACTGAGGCTTCATACTGTCTTCAGAAATCTGAAGTGTGCTCCAGGCAGGGTGCAGGGTTGTGGCACACAGGAAGATACCTGCAACTGTGCAGGAGTCAGAGGCTAAAAGTTCCACAAAGCAAAAGATATGGGTCTTCTGTGGACATCCTCTTCTCCTGTCCCTACCATCCCTGTATTTTTGCTTCCCAGACTCCACCTCCAAGGCAAGTCCTATTTATCGTCGGGAGAATCTGTTCTTGAAAGCTTTAATTGTCTTAGCCATCATTGGGGCGATTTCTGTGAAGGAAAAGGAGGCAGTTGTTTCAGACGGGCGGTAGCACAGAAATGCGCCAGTGGTTCACAGCAAAAGCCAGACTGAGTTCGCTCCCCTGGCTGTGTACCGCCCCCAACATACATGGACACGAACCATCTGCTAGTGCTGTCATAGAAACCACATCATGAGGCAGATCCTTGCTGTGACCACACAACCACACACACACACACAGACGGACGGACAGACAGACACAATCTGCTAGTGCTGCCATAAAAATCACATCATGAGGCAGATCCTTGCTGCGACCACACACACACACGCATACATGCACACACGTACACACATGCGTAAGCACGTGGACACAGACATGGACACAAACAGGAACTATCTGCTAGTGCTGCAATAGAAACCACATCATGAGGCAGTTCCTTGCCGCAACCCTACAAGTACAGAACCACCACCATCCTTAACACCAAAGCTTTCGAAGATCAGCTGACGTGTTCATGGTGGGTGTGTCAAATCAGGAGTCTTTGCTGACTATAGGGGCCATAGTCCCACGATTTAACATTGCAACATAAACATTCAAACCAGTAAATAACACACAAACCTCCCCTAACCTCCCCCACAGCTTCCCAACAAGATTCAGATGAGCTAAATTCAAAACACCTGAGGATGGCCAGCCTGCCGTTGGCTAGTGACCTATGCCAAGTTGACAACTGTGCCAGGATCCCCACCCACCCACAGCCCTGCTCCCATCAAAGTTGCTTACTCTTCACAGCTGGCTTCCTAGGATCATAGGAAACAGAACTGCTAGCCACTGGAGCTAAGTGGGCACTGCTGGTACTGGGCCCATCAAAGGCCAGTTCCTCGGGGCTGGAGTGGAAGCTGCTGCTGCTGTTGCTAGCAGCAACATGGCTGCTTCCTGTTGTATATGGTGCTGGCTTAATCCTGTAACACAGAACAAAGTTGCATAGCTGGGAGCATGTAATTTGAAACAGCTGTTCTGGGTGAGCCCAGTGTGGCTCTGAGCAGTAGGCCTGATACACTGAGTTCTAGTGAAGGTTCAGAGGCAACTGTTGAGCCCATCAGTGAGAATGACAGTCTCAGCTAAACTTTGGCTGTTAAATTGTTAGTCTATAATTTGAAAATGCTGATGTGGCCTAGAATCATCTAGTCACCCTAGAAATTTATTTTGTTTTGCTGTGTGTGTAAACTGTGCTCACGTCGAGGCCAGAAGTAAAGCCTGGGTATCATTCCTTAGGAGTCACTTGGTTGTGAGACCTAGAGCTGACTGCACAGGCTAGGCTGGCAGGCCAGTGATCCACTCCCAGCACTGGGATCACAGGTACACATCGTCTCATCTGTCTGTCAGCATGGGTGCTGGGGATCAAACTCAGACCTCAAGTACTTCATCGGCTGAGCGATCTCCTCAACCCTAGAAATAGTTTTGTTTAAATGAGAAAAATGAAAGCGGAGGTACACTTCCTTGAACCAGGTCCTGTTCTCCACAAAACTGACCTGTGTCCCTGACCAAGAAGCAGAAATAATCTATTCAGGGGCTGGAGAGATGGCTCAGAGGTTAAGAGCATTGCCTACTCTTCCAAAGGTCCTGAGTTCAATTCCCAGCAACCACATGGGGGCTCACAACCATCTGTAAAGTGGTCTGGTGCCCTCTTCTGGCCTGCAGACATACACAGAATATTGTATACATAATAAATAAATAAATATTTTAAAAAAAAAAAAAAAAAAAAAAAAAGAAATAATCTATCCAGGCAGCAGGCCCGGACACTGAGGGGCCAAAAGGTGGAGTGCAGACCCAGTAAGCACTCCAGAGCACGCTCTGCTGGTCTCTACCCCCAAAATAAGTCACTTCCTGTCCCCCAGCTCTCCTTCAGGAAATGACCGTGCAGCAGCAGAGATCTTGCCTGACTTTCTCAGGGACAGCTGCTCCTCCAGTTCCAAACTTCTCCTGCCTTCGTCGGACATCTCGAGGTGGTTTGGCCACAGAGTTGACAAAAGCCATTTTTGCTTGTCGTCCTATGAGAAACACAACATCAATATTTACTTCTTAAACAAAGGTACTGCTGCCAATTTAACAATCTACAACTTTTGAAAGCCCCAAACTAGGGCTCAATCAGGCCAAGACTCTCTGGGAGCAGCCTATGACAGAAGAAAAATCTTGCCTGCCCACGTGCAAAGAGACATTTCGAGGACAGTAGCCCATCTCCACTAGGTCCACCAAGACTCCGCTGCTGACTCAAGCACCCAGCTGGCTGCCCTTGCACAGCTCCCACTTCTTTTACCTTTCGGCTTATTGGCATGTGCAGACCGGATGTTGTTGGTGAGCAGGCGCAGCCGCTGCTCTCTGGCATCCTGAAGCCGCAAGTACATCTCCCGCCAGGACTCGTACTCTTCTGGTCGTTCCTCCTTAAAGTCTCGGTGACAGTGAACTTTCCATAACTGATCTGTTTCCTCAATTAATACCTGCAATCAGGACAGGACATCATTTCGATATAAGTGCCCCTGCTTCTCTCCCTTCTGCCTAGGCATGACCCACTGCCTAACAGTTGGGGGGCGGGGATCTAAACAATAGTATTATAGTACCACAATTCTAAAAAAAAGGCAAATTAAACATATAGGTAAGTTGTAGGCATTATGCTAATCACCCTAGAACTGTGGTTCTCAACCTAATACTTCAACCCTTAATACATTTCCACATATTGTAGTGACTCCCAATCATAAAATTACTTCATTGCTACTTTATAACTGTAATTTTGCTACTATTATGAATCAGAATATAAACATCTGATATGCAGGATATCCACTATAAGACCCTAAAAGGACTCATGATCCACAAGTTGAGAATCACTGCTCTTATGGCATTGCGAATGGAGAGCTAACAGAAGATAGCTACCAACACTAGTCTTTTTGTTCAGAAATCAGTAACAACAGAGCTGGGGTAAAGTCAAAGGTTTGCCAGCAATTATACCCAACTGCCATGCAAGAGGGCTACCTTGGAGATCTTGAATAGTGAGATCAGATGAGTGTATCTGCCTTCTAGGAAGGATTCTAGAAGATTCCAAATGTCTAGCATGGGCTGTCACTTTTACTAGACACACAAGTGTCAACACTAAACAAATCTCCCAGATGCTTTGTTGCCAGAATTTCCCATTTACCTTCATGACTAGGCAAAGTCAAGGGATACCTTGAAAGTGTTTTTCCCTGTGTTTGAATCCCAGCCCCCTGCTTAAGATCCCCAGAGAGCCTGGGTGGTAGTGGTGCATGCCTTTAATCCCAGGACCCAGGAGGCAGAAGCAGGAGGATCTCTGTGAGTCCGAGGCCAGTCTGGTCTACAAGAGTGTGTTTCAGGACAGGCTCTAAAGCTACAGAGAAACTGTCCCCCCCAAACAAACAAACAAAAAGTCTCATGGGTAAAGGAAAGGAACTTGCCATACAAGCCTGTTGACCTAAGTCTGGTTCTCAAACCCATGTAAAGACAGAAGAGAAGCAGCTCCACAAAGCTGTCCTTTGACCTCTCCATACAGACAATACATGCACACACACTAATTTTGTTTTTTTTTTTTAAAGGAGGTGGGCATAGGGACATACACCTTTAATTTTAGCACTCGGGAGACAGGGGCAGGAGGATCTCTGTGAGGCCAGCTTGGTCTACATATTGAGTTCAGAGCAACCAGACCTTGTCTCAAAATAAAAATAAATAAACAACAACAACAACAACAAACAAACCAAAGAAGGATCCCAGGAGTAGGCAAACAGCATGCTTAGTTAAAGGTCCAGATGCAAACCAAACATGCCCAGAACAGTGATCTAGTGACCTGCCCTCTGACCTGCCCTTCAGCCACATCAGATCAGAGACAAAACTGTTTGTGGAAACTCAGCCAGGAAGCTATCCTGCTCCCACTCGGGACACTCACGTGATTGCATTCCTCTATTCGATAGAGCTGATCAGGTGTACACCTCTCCAGGACGGGTTCAAGAACAGAATAGGGGACTCCTCCCACTTCATAGATAGCTGCAGAGGAACCAGAGGTGACAGGTGAGTGCTGAATGGCAGCCAAGCTCTCCGGTGACAAAGCCCCAGTGTGGCAATGACTTAAGAAGTGGAGACTCGCCGGGCGGTGATGGTGCACGCCTTTAATCCCAGCACTTGGGAGGCAGAGGCAGGCGGATCTCTGTGAGTTCGAGACCAGCCTGGTCTACAGAGCTAG
>NC_022016.1:48808087-48821441 GCF_000317375.1 Microtus ochrogaster | reverse complement strand
ATGTTGTTCTTAAGCACCCGGATACACTGCTGGTGCAAGGTCATCATTTTGGGGAGATAGGCACACTTGGAACCTGAATACACCTGCATCTTAGAATTCATTCTGCGTCCTGTGAATCCAGCTTCTTCTTCTTCCTGGGGTGAAGAGAATGCTGTCGAAAGAGAAAAACCAGCAAGTCACAAAAGGTCTAAGTCACATGGTGAAGACTCTGAACCACATGGCAGCTTACTACCTTCTGTGACTCCAATCCCAAGAGCTCCTACATCCTCGATTACAAAGTGTTTTATAGGCCAGTCAAGGCTACACAGTGAGACTCACTTAAAATATAAATAAATAAATAAATGTATGTAAAGATGTCCAAAATTACCTTTTCGCTTTGGCTGGAAGGAAGAAATCAACTCAAGGGAAGGAAGGGGACGGTAGTTGCTTTGTATAGCAGGTAAGGGGATGTCTGGCAATGCTGGCAGCACATCAGTAGGGGCCTGTAAGAGACAGAGCGCGAAGCTGATCTTGTAAGCACCACGTTCTTCCCTGTGCTAATCCCTGAGTTAATCAAGCATACTGCACAGGCAGATAGAGATAGATCTAGGCTAGAGGGGGACAGAAGTCATGAATGACACCATCTAAGTCAAGAAATAAATGTGTAACTGGGTGGTGGTGGTGCACGCCTTTAATCCCAGCACTCGGGAGGCAGAGGCAGGTGATCTCTGTGAGTTCGAAGCCAGCCTGACCTACAGATCAAGATCTAGGACAGCCAGGGCTACACAGGCAAAACCTATCTCAAGCTCCTCACCACCCAAATAAATAAGTAAATGATAAAATGTAGATAGGACAACAACTAGTCCTTGAAGAAAATTTTTTGAGGTGCTAAGAAGTAAATGTAGGACCCCACACTCTTGGCGAGCCCTGTACTACTGAGCTACCTACCTCCTCAGCCCACAATAAGTCTTGGGTAGTATCCATGCTAGCAATTAGTGAGGCCCAGAACATATTCCTACCACTAGAAACTCATTTGATCAAATGCCAGCAAGCCAGGCGGCATGGCAGTGGCTCTGTGCACTCAGCAGGCTAGGCGCTGGGTGGCAGCAGTTACCTTTCTTACCTTTCGAGACCTGGGAGGCTCAGCTCCCACTGGCTGCGACTTCTCGGACTTGTTTTCATTGACCTTGGGCAATTTCTGAACTGAGTTCAAGTTTTTACTAACGCTTTTGGAGTCCTTTTTTTTAAGTCCTTTTTCTCCAAGTGCTGTGGTTGAGGGTTTCACAACCTTCTTCTTTTTCTTGCGAGGCTGGTCATAGCTGAGGTATGACTCAAAGGACATGGTGGGCTGCTCAAACTCATCATCCACCTCCGGCTCCTCTACTTTAGGGAGCGAGGCTGGTGACTTTCGATCCGAGTTAGATCTTCCTTTTCCCTCCGGGGTCTTCAGGCTGTTGGGAGCTTTCTCTTTTGCTTTGAGCAGCAGGTCCCCTGCCCCCCGCCCCGAGTCTAAGCCGTCTGCACTCGGCTTGTTCCTGTCTGCCTTGCTCTTCTCGGAGTCCTTGTGTTTGGGCTTTCTAAAGTGGTTTTCTGAAACAGCCTCTGAGGCAGGTGCAAACTTCTTGAGACTGTTGCTCTCTCTGTCCTTCTCTTTCTTGGCAACGCTAGAGGGCAGCTTCCCCTTGGCACTGTCCCCTGAGAGCAGCCTTCGGTTCTCCTCTTTGGAAGAGGCCTTGTGTGATGATTTCTCTCTGCCCAGGGCAGAGCCCTTCTCATCACCCCTGGCATCCACAGGCCGTTTCTCCTTGTGGGAAGATTTGTGCTCCTTGTTTTGGCTTACAGCCCCTTTTCCCTGGTGCTCACCCAAGTGTCGTTCTTGACTAGCTCCTAGTCTGTCCTGAAAGGTATTACTGTGGACTTTTCCAGGCTTCTGGTGTGACATGATGGGCTCATGGTCCTCCTCTGGCGACCTATAGTGGTTGGTGTACATTTGATGTGGACTGGAAGGTGGGGGGGATTGAACATGGCCATAATCAGAAGACTCAGGGTCTGAAGAATATGGTGGTGACACTCTGTGACACCTCTTTCTTTCATCCCTCCTCTCGTGACTGTGAGCCACTTTGTGAGGCCTTTCAGGCTCAGAGAGTTTCTTGTGTTTTTTCTGCCTGTGCTCAGGACTATAGGATCGGCTGCCAGAGGCTTTCCAACTTTCCTGGTAGTCCCCCTCCACTTCCTCCACCCTCTGAAGAGCATCTCGGGGGCGCTTTCGGGAACTGCTCTTCTCCAAATCCTGATCCTCAGCTTCATTGTTTCTAAGATAAAAGCAAAAGCAGAAGGAAATCTCAGCATAAGCCTCTCTAGATAAAATCACAGACCCTGACGTTAAACATGGAGGGTAAATCTATAATCCTAATATTTGGGAGGTGAGGACAGGAGGATCAGAAGTTCAAGGCCATCCTCTACTACAAGGGACTGGCTCAGCCAGGTGGTGGTGGCACGTGCCTTTAACCCCAGCATTCAGGGAGGCAGAGGCCAGCCTGGTCTACAGAGTGATTTCTAGGGCAGCCAGGACTATACAGAAAAACCTGTCTCAAAAAACAAAAACAAAAAAAAAAAAGGAGAGACCGGCTCACCACAAAATAAAATAACAAAAGTCAGGCCAATAGTAGCTCATACCTATAACCCCAGGATCAATGAGACTAAGATAGGACTGTTGAGGAATCAGATGTTCAAGGTCATCCTGTTCCATAGTATGTTTTAGGCTAGATTGAGTCACAAAATGAGATCCTGTCTAAAGAAAGATATTAAGGTCAGCCTGACAGCTCAACAAGTGAAAATACTTGTCATGCAAGCCTGGTGACCTGTGTCCAATCTCATGGTGGCAGAAAAGAACTGACTTTCAAAAGCTAGAGCATAAAACCACCCCGCCCCCCATAATAAACAGAAAGAACAACCAAAGGGTATAGTTCAGTGGTAAGATAACGTGCTTAGTATGTGAGAGACCCTGGACTCAATCCGCAGCACCAAATCCTCAAACAAAACAAAAAATACCCAACAAAATGTTAATCATTAAAAAAGAACTGTATACTCAGGCATGATGGTACATGCCTTTGATCCCAGCACTCAGAGAGGCAAGCAGATGTGAAGTCAAGGCCAGCCTGGCCTACAGAGTTCCACCAGGGTCATAGAGAGAGACTCAGTCTTAAAAAACAAAAGCAAAAACATTGTAAGAAAAAAATATGTGATTCCATTTTTACTTCTTATTTGATAGGTAGCATGCCCTGTGCACATCTGGAGATCCGAGGATAACCTTTGGGACCCAGACCTCTCCTTTCACCATATAGGTACCAAGGACAAACTCAGGTTGGTAGTAGGTGGCAGGTGACCCACAGGGCCATCTCCTTGGTCCCTAAGGAATTTTGATTCGTTTTTTGTTGTTGCTGTTGTTGTTTTGCTTGTTTTGTCTTTTGAAACAGGGTTTCTCTGTGTATCCCTGGCTGTCCTGTTACTCAGATTGCTTGTCTCTTAAGTGCTGGGATTAAAGGCATGAGCCATTTTGATTGTTAATATTTTATTGTATATTCTACAATAGCCTACAATAATTACGGGTTATTTTTATACTTGAAACATTATAGTTATTTGATATAAGAAGCAGAACAAAGCAAAGAAGAAACATTCTTACCGCTCTACAGGAACCAACTTCTTCCATTGGGCCACCAAGTCTCTGGCAAAGTTCCCCACTTGTTCATGCTTTCGAAAGCTGTTTACTGTTTTCCCTACCCCAGTCTCCTACAAATTTAACAAAGGAATTGATTGAGGGTTCTGAAACTAAGGGTATATTTTTCTAAAGAAATAAGGCCTCCCCTTTGAGAAAAGGAACAAGCAAATACTTCCCTATTAAAATGCCTTCTAAGCCTTATACTAAATTACTTTGTTGCCTATGCCCAAAGATCTGAGTCTAATAAAGCTCACAGGGTTAGAGAAGTGTGTCATCAAAACATCCCAGAACCGTAACAATGTAACAAGGAGGGGAGGCAGTGGACCCTGGGCTTCCTGCATGCCCTATACGAGTCAGTGTTCATCACAGCCCTAGAGGTAGGAAGTAATCAGCCTCACTGTACAGAGGCCCAGCCAGAGTTAGATTTGATTTTCTTCTTAAAGACAGGGTTTCACTCTGTACACCAGGCTAGACTCAACTACAAAGGCACACGGAACCATGCCTGCCTAGAAGTTGGACTAGAATTTAAGAGTAGTAAATATCAAAGCCAATGTTCTTTTTATGTTTTGTTTTGTTTTTGTTTTTCAAGACAGGTTTTTTCTGTGTGTAGCCCTGGCTATCTTGTAACTCTCTCTGTAGATCAGGCTGGCCTTGAACTCACAGAGATCCTCCTGCCTCTGTTTTCCCAGTGCTGGGATTAAAGGCGAGTGCCACCATGCTTGGTTCCTTAGTAAGCACTCTTAACCACCCATGCACCTCATCTATCTAAATTCTGAACTGAGGGCTAGAGAGATGGCTTTGCAGTTAAGAGCAATTACTGCTCTTGCCGAAAACAGGAATTCAATCAGCACCCATATTAGGTAGCTCACAATTAATTGCCTGTAACTTTAGTTCCAGTCAGTCTGAGGTCCTGTGGCCACTTTGGGCATTTAAACACATAATACTCAAAGTTACTCAGGTACAAAGTAAAAGAATAAATTTTTAAATTTTGGACTAAAATTCATATAACAAAAATGGAAGTGTAGCTCAGCTAAGAACGCTTTTCTATCATCTGTAACATCCTGGGCTTGTTCTACAGCACACCTGTCCACCTTAACACATGACATAAAATTCACCATCTTAAAGTACATAGTGATTTCTAGAACATTCCTCATACTGAGCAATAATTACCATCACCTAACTTCAGAACACAAAAAGAAGCGCTGTTCCTCCCAACTCCCCCAGCCCCTAACAACCATGCACTTTACCTACTTTCTGACTTTGCCGTTGCCTATTCCGGACATCTCATAAGAACAGACTCAGACAGTGTACAGTGTTTTGTGTCTCGCTTCTTTAGCTTGTAAAGCCTATCCTCGAAATCTCCCTCTACCCTTCTCTGGTGGGAAACATTTGCAATATAGTCAGGTAATATTTACAGTTACAAAAGTCTTACCACAAGAATGTCTACTGTGATAGGCAAGATGGAAAGTTTCTTCAAATATTTCAAGAGCTGCAAAGAGAATAAAACAAATATTAATTTCTATAGTCATAACCGTCTTCTCTGGAGCAGATGAGACTATCTGATGGTGAAACCCTTTATAGTAACAACTATGGGTATATGATCTTACAAGTGTAAGACACAGTGGAACAAGGTAACTTTCGTCTATGGTTTTAGAGTCTGTGCTTTTAAAAAAATAGATTTTTTTTGCTGAGTAGTGATGGCGCACACCTTTAATCCTGGCACTCAGGAGGCAGAGTCTGGCAGATGTCTGTGAGTTCAAGGCCAGCCTGGTCTACAGAATAAGTTCCAGGACAGCCAGAGCTACACAGAGAAAACCTGTCTAAAAACAAACAAACAAATAAGTGTGTGTGTGTGTGAGCACATATGTGTATGTCTGTGGAGGTCAGAGAACAACCTTAAAAATTACCAAGCTGGGCATGGCAATGCATACCTTTAATTATATATAGCACTAGGTGAGAAGCAGTGGTCAGCCTGGTCTACATAGGAACCCTGTGTCAAAAATCAAGCAATCACCGCCTACCTCCTTTGATACCAGGTCTATCACTAATTAGGCTAGGCTCACTGATCCATGAATCCCCAGGTTCCTGTCTCTGCCTCTCCAACACTCAAATTATAAGAGCACAGCATTTTTACATGGATACAGGTGATTGAACTCAAACCCTAATGCTTCTGAAGTAAGCATGTTACCAAATGAGTTATATCTTCCCAAGTCTTCTTCTGTGGCTTTCAGTTGATTTTAATACTAGAAATTGAACCTATTTGTTTACCCATGTTGACAAGTGCCTTATCACCCAGCCTTCTCTCCACTTTTAGAGACAATGTCTCACTAGCTTGCTCAGGTATGGTCTTGACTTCTGAGCTTCCTGCCTTCGTTTTTGAATAGGGATTACAGGAATCTTGCTACTAGACCTAGCTAGAGTCTGTGGTTTCAACTGCTTTCCTTCTCCAAGGAAAGAAAGAGGCAGAGAAGAGAATTAAAACTCACTAACTGGGAATGGAGAGATAGCTCAATGGTTAAGAGCACTGGCTGCTCTTCCAGAGGACCTGGGTTTGATTCTCAGTACCCACATGGCAGTTCAAATGATCTCATCTGTAACTCCAGTTCCAGGAGATCCAATACCCTCTTCTGGTCTCCAAGAGCAGCAGACAAGCCTGAAGTACATAGACATTCATGCAAGCACAACACCCATACACATAAAACAAAAAATTTAAACCCTTGCTAACTGGCCTGGTATTCATGTCTATAATCCCAGCATTTAGGAAACTGAGGCAGGAGGAACACCATGAATTCAAAGGTTACCTGGGTTTCAGAGAATGACCCCACCCATCTCCACAAAAACAACCAAATAAAGCCGCCAGCAACTATTACTTTGCAGAGGATTGTAAAAGCTTAGGGAAATGACCCAGAACTTGATAGGATGGGAAGCAGAACAAGGACTCCACAGGAACAGAGTCCTACCTACAAGCCTCAAGAGCTGCAGTGCTAGCACAGTGTTTAACACAAATGGGAAGCCAAGACCAATCTCGGGTTGCTGGAGTCAGAGCTTTAAGGCTAATGATGATCAAACATGCCTGGGTAGATCAGAAAGATCTGGGTTTGCCCATTTCCTTTCTAAAGTCTCTAAAACTAGGTCAAAACTGGTAGGACAAAGCTCAAGATGGATGGAGTCAGAGGCAGGTTGTCTTAGCTGATCTCTTGTCTGATTTTGTGCAAATCAGTAACCTCCCTGAACCTTAGTTACTTCATCTGCAAATCAAAACTGGATTCTCCGTCTGCTGCAAAGGCTGTGACGATTTACTGGGACAAACCATGTGCTTAGTCATGGTGTCTCCAACACTATAAAATTAAACATGTCCACCCCTAATCATTTCATTCATCAACCAACAGCTCTTTCCATGTCCTACTCTTGATCCTGGACCAGACACTGCTCAGTCAATTCCTACTTACTTTATTTCTACGAAAGTCAGGATTGCCCAAGCCTTTTTCTAAGAATATAAACACTTTCCATACCGGGAGTGTAGCAAAGTACAAGCAGTGTAGAACTGATAACTGAGCCAGCTGCAGCAGTACACCCTTATGATCCCAGCACCCAGAGTTGGATGCTAGCCTGGCCTACATTTGAATACCAGGCCAGCTACATGGCAAACCCTCACTCAAAAAGCCAAAATACGGGACATGAGAGACAGGGCAGTGGTTAAAAGCACTTGCTCTTCCAGAGAATCCAAGCTCAGTTCCCAGAACCATCTGGCAGTTCATAGCCACCTGTTACTCCAGCCTTAGGGCACCTGTTGCCCTCCTCTGGCTTTCTACCCACATGCATGTGTACAAACAAACATGCAGATATACACATATGTGCCTAACAATTTTAATTTTAAAAAAGCCAAACAGGGTTTAAGAGATGGCCCCAGAGCTAAGAGCACTGGCTACTCTTTCAGAGGACCTGGGATCAATTTTTCACAACTGTTTCTAACTCAAGTTCCAGAGGATTCAATGCCCTCTGCAGGCCTCCATAGGCATCAGGCACACATCTGAAACTAATACTCATAAAAAATAAAAATAAACACTTTTAAGAAGTCAAAATAAAAAAATCGATAACTAGCTGCCTTTACATTTAAATAATAGACAGCAAGATATTTTCTTTCTTCTTTGAAGTTCAGGCTGTAATTGGTATGCCGTATCACTACAAGGTGGGGCAGCAAGTATGTTTTTCTGGTCATTCTACTTCCATAATTACTTAACATGGTCTCTAGGCAGAACAATTGGATCACAGGTGACAATCTTGTTTGACTGGGAATAAGAGGCCCTGTGGTGTATCTTGGGAGTATGAAACTTAATGGAGTAAAAACTGTACTCAAACACCAACTCCTCCATGGTCCAACTCAGGAAAGAGCATACGGGCATTTCTTGTCACATAAAGTGCAAAGGTTAAAGTCAATTCACATTTCCTGAAAGGTAAATCTGAAAATATTGAAAACAGTTAAGATAGGTGGTTCTTCTCTAATGTGAATCCCTAGAAGAGGAACATTTATATACCATTCACGGTGTGCCGGTATCATGCTAAGTTTGTCTCATTTGACCCTGTCTAGTGGGTATTATTCTCTTATTTTATCCATATTGAAGCTGGGCCAAGTGAGGTTTCAAAGCCTGCCTAGCGAGCCAAGAAACACCTAAGATAAAAAGGGAGCATATATCTAACTCATGCACTGAGCACTTAAAATGAAAGAAGAAAGCAGGCACTCTTCTTCAGTACCATGCTCACAGTGACAGCTTACAGTCCACAAGGCGGAGGCGGTCACAAGGACACAGAGTTATATAGGACCTCTACGCAGTCAACATAGAAGGGTGGAGCCAGAAGTCACAGAGGATGTGTTCATCTCAAGGCTTAGCACTAACTGGCAAAATGAAAGTTGCTTGTCTTTTGCCTTGGGGCTAGCAGACAAAATGAAAACTCCCAAGACTTTCAAGCTGATTTGGTCCAATGTAAGGGAAAAAGAGCTTCACCATCTCCAGTTTTTAGTAAATTCCAAAAAGACTGAAGCACTAACAAGGGGAAAGCACTATGGGTATTCCCAAGTAGATGAAACTTGTGTTGTCAACCAAGTAGCATCTATAGAGCCAGCAAGAACTGATAACAGATGACTGAGCTGAGGGTCTGGGCCTCCTGCCCACTGCTTCCACCCTTAAAGCCAATGAGGTTCTCAATGGTGACCTCTAGTTCTCTACCTACCAATCTGTGAGCTTCATAGTTTCACACTGAAAACTGAACAGAAGACTGCTAACTTTATCAATCACAAAAACCATTTCTGATCCCATAGTAAGAAAAAAAGCTAATTGTCTCTCCTAGCACCTTCTCTATCAAGTGAGTCTACACCTTGGATGAATGTGGAGTGGATAGATATTTATATTTACATTTAAAACACCAAAGTCCAATAGTAGGAGTCCCAGAAACACGGGTGTGGACTCAGCCTTGGCTAATGATGGTCTGGAAGATTTGGTTGCGAATTCGGTCCTGCTCTATAATCATCTCACCGTCTCCAGAACCCGTGAGAGCTTGCTGTGTGAAAGGAGTCTGGAAAGCCAGAACGCCAGCTTGCAATTTTCCCTCTGCACTCCGCTTGTTTCTGAATGTCAACAATCAGACCCTTTGCAAAGCGGTATCAATATTTTCCTCTTTCCTCACCTTCCTGGTGCTCTCTTCGTGACACATTCAGTTCTCCCTCCCAAGTGGATACAGAACCCAGGAGCCCAAGTAGTTACACCCCCAGCCCCAAGGTAATTTTCTAGTTAGGAAAAGAAAAGTCAGATAGGGCTTTCAGTAGTAGAACGCTTGTCTGCTAGTGTTAGCACACAAGTCCCTGGGCGCAGATGCCAGCACCACAGAACTGCCACCAAATGACAACAACAAAAACACCAAATACCTTTTGAAAGACATTCCTAGTAGTTCAAGAAAACTTTTTTTTTTTTTTCAAGACAGGGTTTCTTTGTAGCCTTGGAGCCTGTCTTGGAACTCACTCTGTAGACCAAGCTGGCCTCAAATTCAGAGATCTGCCTGCCTCTGCCTCCCGAGTGCTTTGATTAAAGGCGCGTGCCACCACCACCAGGCAAGAAAACCTACTTAAACTTTCCCTAACTCGAAATTTCAAGCACAACTAGAAAGATCATTTCAAAATTTAAATTCTAATGGGGGGGGCCCTATAGATAGTATATGGAGTTTTTTTTTTTAATCTAATGGGAAAATGCCCAAATGAGGATGGTTACTTTAAGGTCACTGACAAATATTACACTGTACTGGTACTTGAAAATAATGACCATTAGATACCCACAGAGGGTTATTGTAAAAAGAAACTGTAAATGTTTGACCGAAACATAGAAAGTGAGACAAAAGACAATAGAAAACATTAAGTTTTCACTAATTTAGAACATAGCTTCCTGAAGAAGTATATTTCCGACCGAAGGAGTGGAGTAGGCCAGGCGATGGTGGCGCACACCTTTAATCTCAGCACTCAGAGGCAGAGGCAGGCGGATCTCTGTGAGTTTGAGACCAACTTGGTCTACAGAGTGAGTTTCAGGACTGGCTCCATAGCTACTGAGAAACCCTGTCTTGAGAAAGAAAAAAAAGAGAGAAAGAAAGAAAGAAAGAAAGAAAGAAAGAAAGTAAGTGGCCTGGTGGTGAAAGGTAGCAACCTTCAAAAAACAGAAAAACCTCTCTGGGACCCGCTAGGAACAAGAAGAGTAAATGGGGCCCTTGACTGGAAATTCTGAAAGATGGCGATTAACACAGAGCACTTGGGTCCCCCTGGCATTTCAGGAAGAAAATAGAGACAGGCGGAGCAAAGGCCTCCCCTAAAGCCCAGACGTGGTGCTGAATGGGAACCTAGATTGCACTTAGAAGCCCGCTGCCTCCCTCCACTACTTCCTCGTCCACTCAGCTCGCTGAAGACTTCACCTTTTAGGAACCGCGGGTCCAGGCGAAAATGCTGACAAGCAATGTCACACCCTTCGGTATGTTCATCCAGAGACTTCAATAATCACTATTCTAACGCCCATCATATCGTCTCCCAGACCCCGGAGAAGCCGAGTCACCGGGAGACCAGGAGTGGAAACAATGTATTTAAAGTAATAGTTTCTAACAGAAGCAACAAAGTAGTTAAGTGCAATTAAACGTGGTTTCTCCGGGCTGGCTGCTCCCACCTTTCCGTAAATCAGAGCCGTGTAATACTCTCAAGCCTGGCCCAGGAGCAGAGCTCGAAAACCCAAGGCTTTCCTCGTTTTCTCGGTTAAAGGACAGAGAGGAGAGCGGGGGTCCTCGCGCCGCTGAACGGCGGAGCCACAGGATCCCAGCCAGCCGAACAGCGTCGCTCGGCTGGGACGGAGAAACAGCTGGCGCGGCTGCCCGAGCCCCGGGAAAGCCGCCAGGCCAGGCCGCCCGTGCCCCCCTCGAGTCCTCAGCACCCAGCCGGGACGCGCCCGCCGGCTGCGAACTCTCCGCTACCCCGCGCCGCTCCGCGGGGCCTGGCTCCGGGTCCAACGAGGACCCAGGCTCACCCGGCCCGCGACCGTTACCGGGCCCGCGCCCAGCCCAACGCCCGCCCGCGCCTTCGGCCCGCCCGCCGCTCACCTTCTTAGGGTCGGGGTTCGTGGCCAGGCGCGCCTGCAGCTTCTCCACAACTTGGAGCGCCGACTCCGCCGCCATCGCTGTCACTGGCGCGGCCTCCTCGCCGGAACTGGGCTCGCGTCGCGTCCTCGGGCCGCAACTCCGCCCTCCGTGCGGCCCCGGCGGAGACGGAAGCGCGAATGGTCCCTTCCGGGCCTCCGCTGGGGGGCGTGTGGGGACGGCCTGAGGACCTGCCCCCGCGCCAGACCACGCCCACATGCTCTCCGCGATCCGCCCTACTCGACCCCAGCAGCAGGCCACGCCCCCAACACGCCCAGCCTAGAGCCACGCCGCCAGCCACGCCCCCAGGTTTTACACCCCTGGCACAGGCGCTGAAAACCGCCAGCCTAACTCCGGCCTAACTCCTCCAGCGCACAGCCTTCCCGGTCCTGCCGCGAGCCACACCCTCATTTACACCTGACGGTGGTGTCAGTGCTTGGCTCCGGGGTCCCATCCCGGGACCCTTGGAATGGAAGGAGAGAACAGACTCCTGTAAATTATCTGACTTCCACCTAAAAGCTGTGACACACACCCACACAATTAAAAACTTTAAAGTAACTTAACAGTATTGTAATTTTGGTAAAGAGCAACGCAGACTGGTTTTAAGGTAGTTTGAAACACTGGAAGCAAAAATAACAAAAAGATACATTATCTATCAAGCATCTTGTTTTCGACAGCAGAAAGGCAGTCCTGTTTTCTAGTTGTTCAAGTGCCATTCTTATGCTAAATGGGAGATGCTGGTTTTGGGGGTATCTCTTCAGACCTCTCCGGCCCTGAGCTCCACCACTCTCTCAGGAAGAGGCATCACCTGAACTTGCTTGGATGGTGAGAATAAAGAACACAGGGTTGAGGCAGTGACAACCTGAGCTGCAGGTGCTGAGTTCACAATGGCTTCTGGTCCTTAGGAAAACCCTGACATTGCTTCTCCCACTTAACTAGATTTGTGAGACCTGTGTTAAGCAATCAGCATACAGCAGCTTTGGAAAAGAGTCAGGCGGGGCTGGAGAGATGGCTCAGTGGTTAAGAGCACTGACTGCTCTTCCAGAGGACCCGGGTTCAATTCCCAGCACCCACATGGCAGCTCACAGCTGTCTGAAGATCAGTTCCAGGGGATCTGATACTTCATACCAATGCACATAAAATAAAGTTAAATTAACCATAAAAAAAAAGCGTCAGGCAAGGTATGGTGGTTCTGACTGGTAACCCCAGCACTCACTTAGGTCAAGGAGAAGGCATTTAAGATCAACCTACATAAGAAATTAAAAAAAGAAAGGGGGATGGAGAGATGGCTCAGCAATTAAGAGCACCTAGTGCACTTTCAGGGGACCTGAGTTCAGTCCATCTTAGGGCAGCTCACAACTGCTTGTTAACCCTTGTTCCAGAGGGTCCTATGCCTCTAGTCTCAGAGGACCCTTGGACTTGCATGAACACATCCACACATGGCCTGGGGCTAGCTATGAAGCCTTGGCCTGCCTCCAACTCCCAGACATCTACCTGCCTCTGCCTTGTGAGAGTAAAGGCATGCAATATAACATCCAGCCCAAAAGTGAACACTTAAACATGGGGTCAGGGGGATGGCTCTGTGGGTAAAGAGCTAGCCAGACAACCAGCTGATGAACTGAGTTTGATTCTTGGGACCATAATGAGGTAGGGAGAGAGTTGGTTGTCTTCTGACCTCTGTACACTCATCATGGCATGTGCATTTCTCTCTCTGTGTGTCTCTCTGTCTCTCCCTCTCTCTCTCTATATATATATACATATATATATGAAGAATAAGAAGGCTGGAGTGCTGACTCATTGGTTAAGAGCACTGACTTCTCTTCCAGAGGACCCAGGATCAATTCCCAGCATGCACATGGCAGCTACTGTCTCTAACTCCAGTTTCAGAGGATCCAACAATCTCACATGGACACACATGCAGGTAAAACACCAGTGCACATAAAATAAAAATAAAGTAAAAAACAATAACTTATAAAAAATATAAGAGCCGAGCTGTGGTGG
>NC_022016.1:48802680-48807557 GCF_000317375.1 Microtus ochrogaster | reverse complement strand
AAAAAAAAGAAAAAAGCAATTATTGGGAAAAGACACTGTTTGAAGAGGAATTCTGAATTCTGCAGTAAAACAGCATACAAATTCCTCCAGCTGGGCAGGTTTTGTTTCACATATCTGTAGCCACTGTTTTCTTCATAGGCTCAGGTTTCTATGCCTACAAGCCAGAAGAGAGCACCAGATCTCATTACAGATGATTGTGAGTTGTGTCTTTATTCCTGTCTCCTCCACACTGGTCCAGAGAGAGAGATAATTTATGTTGGAGTCTGGTAGAGAAATAATTTATGGTCTGGGCTAGCACCAGACCCCAACAAAGACAAGCCTAAGCTATAGGCCACCCTTTCATAATTAATAATAAGTCTCCATGTCATTTTTTTTTCTGATCTGGTGGCCCAAAGAAAAATCTGTCTACACAGTCCACTAAAAATCTGTAGCCCTGCCCTCTCCCCCCTCTCCAAAAAAAAGTTACTCTGAAGCTGTGGTGGCATACATCTTTAATCCCAGCACTCAGGAGGTAGAGACAGGCAGATCTCTGAGTTCTAGACCAGCCCGATCTACATAGGGAGTTCCAGGATAGCCAGGACTTCATCGAGAGACCCTGCCTCAAAACAAAACAAACAAACAAACACACACACACACAAACAAACAAACAAAAAACCCTGCAAAAATAGAAAAGATGGAAAGGAAGCCGCTTCTGCTGGTTGATACAATGTTTGCTTAGCTTGTAGGAGGCCCTGGCTTTAGTACTTGTGCTTCGATCTCTCAAAGAATAACAAAAATAATTCAATACTTTAAAATGTCCTGTGTTTATACACATTGTATCCAGGAAAGCCTACAAGCTTCCCTTAGCTCTTTGTCTTAATTTATTTTGATTCTTTTCTTTGTGTAAACCCAGGGAGCATCTCCGGGCTCTATAGCTGGTAGACAGATACTTAATGACTGGGTTGAGGACCACAGTGATGCCTTAGCAAGGGGAAGAGCCTGCCCCTGAAAGCCTGGCTGAAGCAGGTAGGAACAACTGCTATTGGCTGAGTGTCTTCCTGGTAGCCCAGCTCTCGGCTTCTTCATCTCTCCCTCCCAGCATGACCTGAGGAATTTCAAGGATGGGGCATCTACTGCTTGGAAAGGCTAGAGAATGACCATCAGTTTGGTAAAGGACAAAACCAAAAGGTAAATGAAGTAGCTTGGCTGCTTTTGTGTTTTGTTTCTTGAGACACCGTGACCCTCTGCAGTCTTGGTGGTTCTGAAATTTACCACATAGCATATGCTGATCTCTAATTTTCAGTTATCCTCCTGCCTCTGCCTCCTGAGATTACATTGTGTGCTAAACTCTAGCTCACTGACCTTAAGCTACTTTGCTTGAGAAGCTAATTGTTGCCTGAGAAGCTTATTGGGAAGAAGTCATTCAACCATTCATTCATGTTGTGGGATTTTGATCCCTTTAGCCAATGACTTTTGGGGGTTATGAACCCTAGGGCGTGGTCTTGTCCGCATATGTGGCTGATAGGAGGGTTCTCTTGCTCTCTCTCCCTCTCTTGGTGCCCGTGCTCGCTCTTCACTGCTGGGCAGAACAGCTGAATACAGGCAGCTGAATCTGATCTGTTCTGTATCTGTGAGTTTGTCTTTTCATTGCACCCCTTAATAAATTGGTTATTAGGCTTTTATGAGTTCTCACTTCACATCCATCCATCCATTCATTAATTCATTCGTTCATTTCCTTGATGCCCCTCCAAATCCCTAGGACTGAGCAGGTTCAAGATGGAATCAGCTGTCTCCTTAAACCTCCTCTCCTCCAGTGATCCGGTAGTCTGGGAGCTGTGGGAGAGCTGGGACTGTAGATCAGTGCTAGAGTGTTTTCCAAGTACTTGACGGGCAAGGAAAAACATTGCTAATGGATGAGTGAGTGAGTGAGTGAGTGAGTGAGTGAGTGAGTGAGTGACTGAATATGAGCAAGGAAGGGAGCCCAACTCTGCCTGGCGGTCAAGAGTGGGACCATCGCCATAGCTCTTAGAGGAAAGAGCTTGAACTGTGAGCAGAAGGTCACTGCAGACTGGACAGAAGCAGCTACAAGAGGACTGGACACATGAGACCCTGGATGAAGGTAGGGAAGGATATGGACACCCTGCTCCTGTGAATCCCAGTAGACAGAGACTGCCTGTTGGTTTCCTGGCTGCCCAGACCTGAATAATCACACAGGAACCATATTAATTACAACACTGCTTGGCCAATGGCTCAGGCATATTCCTAGCTAGCTCTTACAACTTAAATTAACTCATTTCTATTCATCTGTGTATCACCACAAGGCTGTAGCTTACAGGTAATGTTCTGGTTCTTTCTCCTTCGGCTGTTAAATTGTGTCTCCTTGACGCTACCTACTCTCTCTCTATATCTTTGTTCAGATTTCCCACCCGCTAAGACATTGGCCAAAACAGCTATATTCACCAACCAATAAAAGTAACACATATACAGAAGGACATCCCACCTCAAACCCCAGGACAAAACAAATGCTCCAGCATACCACCCCGCCTTGCTCAAAACACCCACAGACACACCAGACAGTAAGGACAGGGCTTGTGAGGCAGAGTTCTACCTTGAAGACACAAACCAGTCATCTGAGCACAGATGCAAACCAGCCACATGGAACAACTGTGTTCAAGTCAGCATGACTGCCTACAGCCCTCAAGGAACTTTCTCTCTAGAGAAGTTATCTTGTACCCAAAAGGCAGAGACTTGCGCACACCCAAACAGAGGCCATTCCAGGGAGCTAAGACAGGCATATGGTTTGGGGGGAAAGTATGCTATCAGAAATCTTCCCCCCAGATAAGTACCCCTCTGACTTAGAGTGACAGAGGCCAGCCATGGTAACAACCCAAATGGAAGATTCAACTCTGTTAGCAGAGGTAGTTCTTTAAATGTTGCTCACCTTAGGTAGGTGCTGCTACCTTTATGTTCCAGAAAGAGGGAATAAACCAAGACTCAGTCAAATGGTGGGACAGCTGAGGCTAAAACCCAGAGCTCCAGCTGTGAACAGGTCTTTCCATTTCACCCCGACAGAGTTTCACATCCTGACTGACTTTGGGAGAGAGGCCATCTGTGACCTGTGGTACTCTGTGTCAGCCTCCTGTTAGGATAATTTCTATGCAATTGCTTATCAAATTCACAGCCTTGCTCATTGAAAGTTCCAAGACCCTTTCTCTGGACACTTCCCCAACACCTACAAGAACTAGCTACCAGCTAGTTCCCTTTTCTACTTCCCTTATTTGGTTGTTATTATTGTACTTGTGAGGACAATCTTACTAGAGTCTGGGAGGAACACAACAGGGTAGGCAAGCCGCGAGCCTCCGGAGGAGGGAGAAGGGAGCACAGATGAAAGCTGGGCGTTTTGAATTAGGGTCTAAGAAAGTCAGCAGGTCGATCCTGCAGTGGGGCAGCATGGTCGAAGGGGAGGGAAGCTTCAGAGAAACCAGAGGGCCAGGGGAAGCATGCCTAGGCTTTGACCCAGCATCTGAAAGAGACATAAGGAAGAAAGAGGACAGAAAAGAGGACAGCGCACCATGAGGGAAGCCCTGCAGGCAGCTGGCTTCCTGCTTCTTACGGGCCAGGCCAGAGAAAAAGGCCTCACAGTGTTTTCACATCAGAGTGCTGGAGCTGTGGCTGATGCAAATGTGCTGATATCAAATCACTAATACTTTTGCCAAGTCTTGAAGAATAAAGAAACGTTATGCTCCTGGATGCAAAGGTTTTGTTTGCTTGTCTGGTTTTTGTTTTGTTTTTTAGGGTTTGAACCCAACATGTCTCAGAAGCTAGGGAAGCTCCTGTACCACGAGTGCACATTCCAGGCCTACCACCAACTGAAAATTCTGCAAGAGCTTGTATGTGATAAAGAAAAAAGTCACAGACCAGCAGTGGTGGCGCACGCCTTTAGCCCTAGTACCCAAGAGGCAGAGGCAGAGGCAGAGGCGGGGAGACCTCCAGTAGTTCAAGGTCAGCCTGGTCTACAGAGTGAGTTCCAGGGCAGCCAAGAATGTACAGAGAAATCCTGCCTTCAAAAACAAAAACAAAACGCTGGGCGGTGGGTGCCTGCCTTTAATCCCAGCACTCGAGGCCCAGGCAGACAGACCTCTGAGTTTGAGGCCAGCCTGGTCTACGAGAGCTAGTCCTAGGACAGGCTCCAAAGCTACAGAGAAACCCTGTCTTGAAAAAAACTAAATCAAACCCAAACAAAAAGAGCACATCACAGATTGATTGGAAAAATAGATTTCCTGGGACTGAAGAGTTGGCTCAGCAGTTAAGAGCACTGGCTGCTCTTCTAGAGGACTGGGGTTCAATTCTCAGTGCCTACATGGTGGCTCCCAACCATCTGTAACACTAGTCCTAGGAAATCCAACGCCCTTATGGCTTCGGCACATCCCAGGTGTGCACATGGTGTGCAGACATATATGCAAGCAAAACACCTATGCATAAAAATAATTTTTTAAATAAATAAATAATAATTGTATATATTTTATGTCATACTCAAACTCCTTTGAGCAATTAATACATGGCAATAAAAATAGATTGCATTTCAGAACAGATGGTTGCTTTTCCAGGGAAATCAAAATCCTTATGATAATTCCAAACAGCACAGGATCGGTTAACAACCCTGGAGGCAGTAGCAGATTTATTCCATACTAACCAAGTGTAAGCAGCGGGGTCTCTGTCTTAGTTTGGGTTTCTATTGCTGCAATGAAACACCATGACCAAAGTCAAGGTGGGAAGGACAGGGTTTATGTGGCTTACACTTCCAGATCACAGCCATCAGTGAAGGAAGTCAAGGCAGGAACTTAAGCAGGCCAGGAACCTGGAGGCAGGAGCTGATTCAGAGGCCATGGAATGGTGTT
>NC_022016.1:48799801-48802290 GCF_000317375.1 Microtus ochrogaster | reverse complement strand
GTCCGGTGCTCCAATGTGGGTCTCTGTCTCTGTCTCCTTTCATCGCCTATGAAGGTTAATATTCAGGAGGATGCCTATATGTTTGTCTTTGGATTCACCTCCTTATTTAGCTTCTCTAGGATCTCAGCCTGCTTTATTATAGAACCCAGGACCACCAGTCTACTGGGGCCACTCATAATGGGCTGGACCCTCCCCCATCAATCACTAATAAATATAATGCCCTGAAGACAAACATTATGGGGGCATTTTCTTAATTGAGATGCCTTCATTTCAGAAAATTCTAGCTGTGTCAAGAACCATAAAACTAATGAACACAGCTCCTCACTCTAAGCATGAAGAAACTCTGTTCCTAAATTTGTGTTCATCCTTTTATTTTTTGTTTTGAATTCCAAAGCTTATTTTTTTTTCTTACAGATGGTTGTGAGCCACTATATAGGTGCTGTGAACCAAACTCTCATCCTCTGAAAGAGCAACAAGTGTTAATCACTGAACCTGAACCAGCCCCTGAACCCAGCATCTCACACATGCTGGTTAAGTGCTCCGTTATTAAGTCTTACTTCTGGCCCATTCAAACATTTATTGCAACACCACTCAGTGCCCTGGGCTGGACACTGGGCCTCCCATGAGGTGCAAACAAGGAATTTGGTCTAGTGGATCCAATGCCACTCAAAAGAAGCATCCTGCCCTTAAATGTGACAGTGCCCAGAGGACGATCTAGAGACCCGAATCGGAAATGCTGGTGAGGGGCTGGAATCTGTGGCTTAGTCCACAGTGCTTGCCCAGCGAGCACATAGCCCTGGCTTCAGTCTCCAGCACTCCAGAAGCTCGGCTTCACGGTGCACACCTGTGATACTAGAACTCACGAGGTAGAGGCAGAAGGATCAAAAATTTGAGGCCATTCTTGGCTACATAATGAGTTTGAGATTAACCTGGATTACTAGAGATTCTTTAAAAAAAAAGTCTGTTGGGGAAGAAGAAAGGCTTTTTAATTTTTTATTTGTTTGTTTTTGTTTTTTGAGACAGGGTTTCTCTGCATAACAAGCCATGGCTGTCTTAGAACTAGCTCTTGCAGACCAGGCTGGCCTTGAACTCAGAAAGATCTGCCTGCTCCTGCCTCCAGAGTGCCAGGATTAAAGGCATGTGCCACTACCGCCCAGCTAAAATGTTTTATTTTAAGTCACATTTTGTATATGCATGCTGTTGTGTTTGAGGGTTGCCTGACCCGCTGGAGCTGGAGTTGTAAGTGGTTTTGAACCACCTTACATGGGTGTTCTTCCTCTGCAAGAACAGCGTGTGCTCTCGAGTATTGAGCCATCTCTCCAGACCCACAAGAAAATTCTATAGATCCATGAAAAGATGCTCATTCTCTCTGTGTTGTTGGGGAGACAAGAGTGAAAAGCACTGGGAAACAGCAGGCTAACTCAGCAGATTTGATTCCATACTGACAGGACTGCTAGACCAGAAAGCTTCCAGTCACAGACCCATGAACGGCTCCAGGCAGAGCAGGCACTTTTGGTAAATATTTTGCTCCATGGCGCACAGAAAGGCTGGAGCTGAGAGAGTAGCGTGTGGGCTCAGTACAACTCGCTAGCATGCTTTGTTTGCTCTCAGTGTATACGATAATTAAACCAATTTATTGTCAGAGTTTTTGGGGGAAGTAGTGGGGAGTTGAGACAGGGTTTCTCTGTGTAACAGTGATAGCTGTCCTGGTACACGATTTGTAGACGAGGCTGGCCTTGAACTCACAGAGATCTGCCTGCCTCTGTTTCCCAAGTCCTGGGATTAAAGGTGTCGCTGCCACTGCAGCCACCACCACCACCACCAGCAGCAGCAGCAGCAGCAGCTTGCCAGGAGTTTTAAACCAGGAGCCTTCATAACTTCCCTTAAAAACCAGTCCTGTCTGGCCAGACTGGAGCTGGGCTGTAACTGTTCCTCCTGAGTCTTGCCACACCAGTGGGATCACCTGCTCCCCCTCTCTGGACACACAAACTTCTAGTCCTGGAAACATGGAAATGTGTCCTTTCTGCACCCTTGGGGATAAATCCAGGGACCTGCATTAGCAACTTTACAGTGGGGCCAGTCTAGCACCCTATTACCTAAACCCCACCTAGGAAAAGAGAGAGAAGGGACAGCACAGCCATCTTGTTTTAGCACTGGAAGCAAACACTGGAAGTCGTTTAGCCAAGAAAGAAAGACAGTGAACTGTTCATGATAAGGAGCAGGAAGGGGGGGGGCACACTGCAGCAGCTACATGGGCTGGTGGGTTTGTATCTGAGATTCAGGCAGTGAGACTCCTGGGTTTAAACCCCAGCTCTGGTGTGAGCTGAGCTATCATTCACCTTCCAAGGCTATGCTTCTTCACCAGTAAAGTGGGCCCAGCAGGTGTGTCTCATGGGCTTGCATCAAATTAGTTATTTGGCTCCTCAAGTGCTGAGTAGAATGTGCCCAAGCAATATATAGTGGATTGGAGACTTCCACATTCGTGTGCT
>NC_022016.1:48797338-48799356 GCF_000317375.1 Microtus ochrogaster | reverse complement strand
TGGAGTTACTGACAGTTGTGAGCTGTCATGTGGGTGCTGGGAATTGAACCTGGGTCCTCTGGAAGAGAAGTCAGTGTTCTTAACCACTGAGCCATCTGAACCATCTCTCTAGTCCCCCCACTACCTAGTTCTTTTGTTGTTGTTTGTTTGTTTTTCGAGGCAGGGTTTCTCTGTAGCTTTGGAGCATGTCCTGGAACTCACTCTTGTAGACCAGGCTGGCCTCGAACTCACAGAGATCTGCCTGCCTCTGCCTTCCCGAGTGCTGAAATTAAAGGTGTGCGCCCCCACACCTGGCACCACCAAACACTCTCCACACTAGCATTGGATCCACTTCACAAAGAGGACCAAACCTTTCAACATATCCTCTGACAAACATGGAAGTTATCTCAGGCTTTGTTTTGTTTTGTCTTATTTTTTGACAAGCTAACAAAGCACATGACTAAACCAAACAAGAAATGGAAAGACGGCTTAGGGATTCAGAGTACACACTGCTTTCCTGGAGGACCCACGTTTTGTTCCCAGCACCCACATCAGGCAGCTCACAGCCACCTGTAGCTAAGCTCCAGGGGCTCAGATATCTCAAGCCTCTGCAAGCACCTGCATTCTCGTGCACCTGTTTCACACACCTATATGTAACCTAAAACAATAATAAATACATCTTTAAAAAGCAGAAATGTCTTTATCCACTAACTTTAGACACTGGTGACTGATTGTAGGCTAATTCTAAGTGGAACTCTGGGGTCAAGGTCAGGGACACACAAGACTTTGATGGACTAAGGATGCTCTCCCAATATGCTTCACCCCAGCACGGTCTTTATGAGGACACATCTTCCTATCGCTCACTCAAGTCACTCTGTTACCTTGTGTAGGCAGTTTAGTTTCTCCAGTGTGGTTGCCACCATGAAAAGGCCACCACAAGGTCACCTATGTCTAGGAACCATTCAGCTGTGGTACTGGCAGTGGGCTTCACAGTGACCACACCCTGCCAGCCTCCTCCATATGTGTTTAAACTGGTGCTGCCGCCGCCTCTACCCCCACCTCCCTATCCACTTATTTAAAACAGGTCCACAGCTGGGCATGGCAGAACACATCTGTAGTCTGGCCACTAGAGACGCTGAGGTAGGAGGATTGTTTGAGCCCAGCCTGAGTAACATAGTGAGATTCCATCTGAAGGAAGGACAGAGAGGTAGTGTGTAATGTTCTGGATCCAGGGTGCTCTGTCTTAAGAGACAGCAACGTGGCACACATCAGTATATATGGTGTGTGTGTGTGTGTGTGTGTGTGTGTGTGTGTGTGTGTGTGTACTCCTGTTAGCATGGCTCCTGCCTCACAAAGTGAGCAGAATGGTTGGGAAGGCCATAAAGAAGAAATGAAAGTAACGAAATTACTCAGCACCTGAGGCAAGAAGCTAAGTGAAATCCTGGGCTAGTAGAAGGTCAGTAGAGACCCAGGCACCAGGCTGCACAAGTCAGAAGTCAGGGGCTGTGCTGGTCCCTACCCCCAATACACCTGCAGTCACCCAGTCCTGTTGACTGTGCCTTTCTAAGCCCCCCTGGGAGCTCCCTGCTCTCCCATCCTTTCTTCGGGTTCTCATTTATGTGCCCATTTGCCCTTAAGGCCTCCTCTGCCCCTACCCCCTCTTCTCCAGCAGAACTGTCAGTTCAGAGTGATTCTCATACGCAAATCAGAGAAAAGCCACTGAGGGGCCCCTGGGGCCTGTAGCCCCTGTTCTCAACCCAGGCTGCTCAGAATCACCTCGGGAGACCTGACACTGCTCCTAGCACCTGCTCCTCAGCCTCGAGGTTCACAAGGAAGACTTCTAAGATTTCTGTTTGTATTATTTTGTTTTTGAGACAGTGTTATTTTATCCAGGCTGGCATCAAACTCCCTACTGTACCTGAGGATGACCTTGACCTCTTGATCATCCTGCTTCCATCTCCCAAGTGCCATGGTTACAAGTTTGCACCAACAAGACTTTTAATTTTTAAAAATGTGTGTGTGGAGCCGGGCGGTGGTGG
>NC_022016.1:48793975-48796703 GCF_000317375.1 Microtus ochrogaster | reverse complement strand
GTGTGTGTGTGTGTGTGTGTGTGTGTGTGTGTGTGTGTACATTCATGCCTCAGGACTCATGGGAGTCACAAGACATCTTGTGGGATTCAGGTCTCTCCTTATACCATCTGGGTCCTGGAAATCAAACTCAGGTCATCAGGCTTGGCTGCTCTTTCAGAGGACCTGGGTTCTGTTCCCAGTGCCCACATGATGGCTTACAATCACCCTGAATGAAAATGTGGACGTAACTATTCCTAGGTATAGCTGAGGTTTTTTTTTTTTTTTATTGTAGATATGAGGGAGAGAGCATCCAGAGGCCCCTGGAAGAGTCTGAACTGAACACGGCCAGCAGAGGGGTTGGCAGAGAGTGTAACAGAGGAAGAGAAGAGAGAGGGACCAGAGAGGGGATCAGGAGAGGGGGAGGAACCAAGAGGCCAAGGAAGCACATGGCTGAAATGGTTGGGTTATACAGGAAAGAGAAGTTGGAGGAAGGATGGTGAAGCTCAGGAGGTGGAGAGGTTTAGGGCAGAGAGTGAGGAGAGCAGAGAAGCAACAGGTGTTTGCATGCTGGGAGGGCCTGGTGGCCAGCATTGGTTTAGCTATGTTAGTAGCCATTTGTCCTGGGGCTTTAGGGGACCTAACACATCTGTAACTCCAACTCCAGGAGATTCAACTTTCTCTTCTACATGGCATGCACATGGGTCATGGATATACATGTAGGCAAAATACCCCCACATATAAGATATACTTTTTAAAAAATCTTTTCCAAATTATATTTACAAGCCAGGCATGGTGATGCACACACTACTTTAATACCAGCACTCCGGGGGCAGAGGCAGGCAGCTTGGTCTACAGAGTGAGTTCCAGGGTAGCTACCTTGTCTTTAAAGAGAAACCTTGTCTTTAAAAAAAAATTATATGGGCTGGAGAAATGGCTCAGAGGTTAAGAGCATTGCCTGCTCTTCCTTAAGGTCCTGAGTTCAATTCCCAGCAACCACATGGTGGCTCACAACCATCTGTAATGGGGACTGGTGCCCTCTTCTGGCCTGCAGGCATGCACACAGACAGAATATTGTATACATAATAAATATTAAAAAATTATATTTATGTATTTATCTGGGCAGAGGGTGCAGGGGTGTGCCACACATGCCTGTGGCGTCAGAGGACATTGTTGCAGGAGCTGCTCCTGTCTTTTCTCCAAATGAATGCAGGGATTGTGAGCCACCACCACCTTTACCTGCTGGGCCATGCTGTCAGTCTGGCTTCTGCTTTTGTCCATGAATGCCGGGGACAGGGACTCAGGTCGTCTCGGACGAGTGCATTATCAGCTGAGCCAGTAGCCCCTAGCTGTTAATTTTTAAAGCTCCCTAAGTGATCCCAATGTACAAGCCAGGCAGACACCGCTGTCCCCAGGCTATAGTGAAGGCTTTTGGAGCCATTTTCAGCAATCCCACATCACCCAGCTTTTACTTCAGCAGACACTAAGTCCTTGCTGGGTACCAGATCCCCTCTCGTCTGAGGCTGCCATGACAAATACCATTTGGGCCTCACTTCGCCGTGTTATTTTCTCCATCTTTATGGAAGAGAACAAACACTCCATCTTAGAGGGAAGATGTAGAACAGTGCACACACACGCCTTTAATCCCAGCACCTAGGAGGCAGAAGCAGGCAGATCTTTGAGTTCGAGACCAGCCTGGTCTACAGAGCAACTTCCATGCCAGCCAGGAAACAAGTACACAAAGAAATCCTCCCCTGACCCTGACTCCAGATTTAGGAAGTAAACAACTCAATAGCTTCAGGAAGTCCCGAGAATTGACCAGATTCTCTAGCCCTATTACTCCCCAAGTTTGTATAAGCAATAGGATGGCTGGGATATACCCTCAGGAAGCCTAACCACCTGAAGGAGGCAACTCCAACCTGTCCAGTTGCCTGCAAGTTGTACAGTGAGCCCCAGGTTTCTAGAGCAGTGATCCATGCTAGGGTGGCTTTGGTGATGCAGCTGTCTGGGTCAGCTCCACTCCTATAAGTAACCTCAATAAAATTCACTGGTACCCAGGTGTGGTGGTACATGCCTTTAATCTCAGCACTTGGGAGGCAGAGGCAGGCCAATAGAGCTCTGTGAGTTCAAGGCCATCCAGGGCTACCTGGTGAGACCCTATCTCAAAAAAACCAAAATCAAATAAACAACAGCAAATCCCACCTCACTGGTCCACCAGTTTGGACTTGACAGCACCCTTACTTCTCTTGTCGGTTCCCTGTCTCCCACAAATGGGGTCACACTCAGTGCTTTAGGCCTCTCTTCTTCTTTTTACCTCCTGCTCTAGTCCAGTCACTGCGACAGACCTGAACTTCTCCAAACTTGCCCCGCTGTAGTGACAGGGTCTTTCTGTGAGCCCCAGGTCCCAGGCTCGACCTCCGGGCCTCTTCACACTCAGCTTGTGCATCACTTGCTTTGAAAACCTTTACTCAATTCTAGCCTCCCGCGGGCTCCCTGAGTGCAGGGACTATGACTAAGCCTTCTTGGTAGCCATGGCAGAGACACTAAATAAGTGTTTGGGGAATCCACAGATGAGCACACCTGAATAGGTCCAGGAGGGGTCTGTGTAGAGGCAGATGTGCAGGGAACCGAGGAGTGTGAGGAAACCTTAGCTTCCAGGGCTGGAGAGATGGCTCAGAGGTTAAGAGCACTGCCTGCTCTTCCAAAGGTCCTGAGTTCAATTCCCGGCAACCACATGGTGGCTCACAACCAT
>NC_022016.1:48789599-48793875 GCF_000317375.1 Microtus ochrogaster | reverse complement strand
AAAAAAAACCCTTAGCTTCCAAAGGCTGAGGGGCCAGCTCCTCAAGAATAGGGTTGTCCATGCAGAAGGACAGTGGTAGAGTACCTGGCTAGCATGCAGGAGGGCCCTGGGTTTGATCGCTTGTACTACAGATCCAACGCTCCTTCCCCCCCAGTTAGCTAGGTAGCTTTGTAACAAGCAAGGAGGCAGGCAGAGATACATAGTACCAAAATGGAGTAAGTGAAAGCAGCCGGTCGCCCCCTTCCTGGGAGAGCAAGCCCTTCCTGTGAACACAGCAGAAAGGGCAGGGGTGTGTCCTGACGGGAACACTGACTGGAATGTGACTTTGGGTTAGGGCTACCGCTAACATTTGCGGGGTCAAAGGCTGGAGCGCAGACAGAGGACCACCTGCCATGTATCGAAATATTTACAAGCTATAAATGAAGCTAACAAGGTGATAAAAGCAGGGGATGCTGGCACACCTCTGAAATCCTGGCACCCCAAGAATGCTGAGGCAGGAAGATCAGGAATTTGAGGCCAGCCTGGGCTACACAGTAAGTTCCAGGCCTGTCAGGCCTTCATCGTGAAGCCTGCAAAGACCCTCTCGACGCTATTCTTTTTGACTCGTTTGTTTGTTGTTTTGAGATATGACCTGGCCTCAAACTCATGACTGCCTTAGTCTGGCTCTATTCTTTCTTTTTTAAGAAATGCTTTTAGCCAGGCGGTGATGGCACACACCTTTAATCCCAGCACTCGGCAGACAGAGGCAGGTGAATCTCTGTGAGTTTGAGGCCAGTCTGGTCTACAAGAGCTAGTTCCAAGACAGGCTCCAAAGCTACAAGAGAAACCCTGTTTCGAAAAAAAACAAAAACAAACAAGAAATGCTTTTATTAGGGGTGGAGAAATACACACCAACAGCAAGGCACACAGGAAAAAAACCTTTTGCAAAGCACAGAGGGGGATTCCGGAAACCAAAGCGGCTAGTCTGCCATTTTCTTTTGAGAAATTCACCTTTGTGATGACCTGGGATCCAGGCATGAATCAGACTCCTCAGACCTCCAGCGGTTCTTGGAGTTTTGGGACTGGTTTTCCAGAAGAGCTGGTCCCTGACTCATGCTTTCTCTTCAACCTTCGATGTCAGTGATGGTTTCCCAAGTCACAGACTCTGACCCTGGGACCCAGAAATGCGCCACCTTACATGGCAAGTTTGCTAATCGTCCGACCTGGTCATGAAGAGGTTATTCTTGGTTACGAGGTGGGCATGATGCCACACCACAGAGAGCCTTCCAAGTGAAATAGGGAAGTGAGGCTCAGCTGAAGAGGATGTTGATACTTACAGCCGGGCATGGTGACAAAGGCCTTTAATCCCAGCACTCAGGAGGCAAAGGCAGGTGGATCTCTGTGAGTTCCAGGCCAGTCTGGTCTACACTATGAGTTCCAGGACAGTCAGGGCTATGCAGAGAGAACCTGTCTCAAACAAAGCAAAATGAGGCTGATACTTGGATTAAAGGTCAATAACACCCATTTTGGACTTTGGACTTGCAGGACACAAGGCCATAGGTTTCTAGTACTTCAAAAAATACATTTATTTGCCCCACAGTGGTGGCATCCACCTTTAATCCCAGCACTTAGGAGGCAGAGGCAGCAACAGAAAACTATGGAAACCTAACACACTGCCTACAAAGTCTCTCTCCCACAAATGGCTGCCCCTAGTCCACCTAGGAGTGTATGGACCGTTCTTTGAGGACAGGCCCAGAAAGACAGGATGACAGGGACACTGGAGTTGGAGACTTGCTGCATAATCTAGGCACAAGGTTATTGTAATTCTTGGACCATGAGTGACCTCCCTCGCTCTTCAGGAGGAAGGCCCTCAGCTCCTCACTTGGTCCTGTGGTGGTCTGGAGAAGAATGTCCCTCTTGGGCTCATTTGAATACTTGGCCACCAGGGAGTGCAGCTGTTTGAAAAGATTATAAGGAGGAGGAGGTGTGACCTTGATGAAGGATGTTACTGGGGGTGGGTTTTTTCCCCCTGAAACTGGGTCTCTATGGCTTTGGAGTCTCCTAGAACTAGCTCTTGTAGATCAGGCTGGCCTCGAACTCACAAAGATTCACCTGCCTGCCTCTGCCTCCCGAGTGCTGGGATTAAAGGCATACGCCACCACCGTCCAGCTATTCTTATTTATTCATTTTCAGAGTCTCACTGTTTACTGGAACTATGGAGATCTTCCTGCCTCTGTCTCTGGGGTGCTGAGATTAAAGGCATGCATGACCATGCATGGCAAGGTTAACTTTGTGTGTGTGTGCATATATGCATGTTAGCATGTGCGTGTTCATATGGGTGTCTGAGGAAGACAGAGGTAGCATTGCATCTCCAGGAGCTAGAGTGACAGGTGATTGCGAACATCCCAATATGTGTGCTGGGAATCAAACTCCAGTCTTATGCAAAGAGAGCAAGAATCCTTCAGAGATGAGTCATCTCTCCAGTCTCATTGAAAAAAAATATGTTTTTGAGACAGGGCCCCACTATTCAGCCATGACTGGCCTGGAACTCACTATGTAGACATAAATACTGGGTATGGTGGTACAGGCCTTTGATCCCAGTACTCAGGAGGCAGAGGCAGGTGGATTTCTTGAGTTCAAGCCTAGCCTGGCCTACAGAGCAAGTTCCAGGACAACCAGGGCTATACAGAGAAATCCTGTCTAGAAAAACTAAACCAAAACCAAGCAAACAAATGAAACCTACATAAGTTCTGCTGTTGATTCGCTTTGTGGCTACTGATACCGGTTTTGACTACTTGGTTAGGGTGTTGTTACTGGTGGTATTTCCAGAACTTTCCAGTAGAAAGGGCAAGGCACCACACACACTTAGATAACGTGCATACACACACACACACACACACACACACACACACACACACACACACACACGTTCCCAGCTTTGATCTGGCCATCCTGGCTATATTCTAGAATCTCTTCTCTGTATGCTTTTCCTGGTTCTCAGTGTCTACATTGTATTTACTTATGTTCCATCCTGAGATAGACACAGTCTCAGAGTTGCTGTTCAGGCTCCTTCCTCACTCACTCAGCATTATGAAAACCGCTTTCCCAGCCAGAGTACATTGTAGTTGGGGGTGGAGCTCAGGAGCAGGATGTTTGCCCAAAGTGTATATACAGTTTTTCTTGTCTTTGGTCTTATAGTATGCAACCATAAGCCATGGTTCCAAGTTTGTTTAGGTCAGACTCTTTCTGCCACCCCATTAGGGAAATACAGCATCATAATCCCACTGTGTCCTAGCAGTGTTTCTAGCTGTGATAAAAACACCAAGACCAAAAGCAGGGGAGGAAAGGGCTGTTTGGCTTACATATCTGGATCACAGCCCGTCATTGAGGGAAGTCAGGGCAGGAACTCAAGGTAGCAACTGAGGAGGGTTGCTTACTAGCTAGCTCTTCCTGGCTTGCTCATCTCTGCACCCCCCCTTTTTATTAAGATCTACTTATTTATTATGTATACACCATTCTGCCTCCACATATGCCTGCAGACCAGAAGAGGGCACCAGATCCCATTATAGATGGCTATGAGTCACCATATGGTTGCCGGAAATTGAACTCAGGATCTTTGGAAGAGCAGTCAGTGCTCTTAACTTCTGAGCCATCTCTCCAGCCCCATCTTCCTTTCTTTAAAAAAAATATTTTTATTTTATGTACATTGGTGTTTTGCCTACATGTATGTCCATGTGAGGGTGCCAGATCTCCTGGAACCAGAGTTATAAACAGCTGTGAGCTGGCATGTGGGTGCTGGGAATTGAACCTGGTCCATCTCTCCAGCCTCTCATCTTGCTATTGTATACAGACAGCCCAGGACCACCTTCCCAGGAGTGACACTGCTGTCAGTGGGCTGGGTTTGCCCACATCATATCAACCATTAACTAAGAAAATATCCCACAGACCAACCTGATGGAAGCATTTTCTCAAATGGTTCCCTCTTCCCTGATGACTCTAGCCTGTGTCAGGCTGACAAAAAACTACATAGGAAACACTGATACTGACCCACAAGGGAAATCTGCTCTGGAACTCTGCTTCAAAGTGTACTCTATAGATCTAATGAGGAAAACCCCAGGCTAGCTCAGACTGAGGAAACTGAATGGGCATATCCAGTGAGTGTGTGGAGGTGAGTCTGAGGACAACCCTCACCCACATGAACAAGCACAGATGTGCGCACACACACACACACCACACACACATACACACACACACCACACACATACACACACACATACACACACCACACACACACACA
>NC_022016.1:48784307-48788638 GCF_000317375.1 Microtus ochrogaster | reverse complement strand
AAAGTTACAACTGACCACCGCAGTAAGCATGATAGTGACCATTATGGCAGACCACACCAAGTGATCACTATAGCTGACCATCATGGTGAACAGTACAACTTGCCACATCAATGGTCACTATGATTGACCATCATGGCGAACACCACAGCTGTCCACCAAGTGAATATTACTACTGGCCATCACAGTGACCTCTATAGGTGACAGTCACAGTGACTACCAGAGCTAACCAGCACAATGATCACCACAGTTAACCATCAAGTGGCCAGTATGGCTGACCATCACAGTGACTGTTACCGCTGACCATAATAGTGACTACAGCTAACCACAACCACTGACGATTACAGTGAGCACTATGACTGGCCATCACAGTGAATACCACAACTACCTGACCACTACAGTGATCTCCATGATTGCTCATCAAGTGAACACTACTACTGACCGTAGAAGATACCACTATGGTTTATCATCACACCGAACTCTATGACTGACCACCACAATGATGAACACCATGACCACTATGGCTAACAATCGCAATGTACATTACAACTGACCACATCATTTTCCATCAAAGTGGCCAGTGTGAGCGCCCATTAAGGTGAACACTACAACTGACGGCATCAATGACCGTCATAGCGATCACTACGACTGACCACCACGATGACCACATACATACAGACACACACACACATATGTAGTAAGGGGATTTATTAGAATGGCTTTCCAGCTTTGGTTCTGCTAGCACAATGACTGTCTACTGACAGAAGGTCCAAGAATCCAGTAGTTGTTCAGTCCGTGAGGCTGACTGTCTCAGCTGGTCTCCACCCTATCTATGATGGAAGCCCCCAGAATCAGGCTCTGATGCCAGTGAAGAATGGACTTGCTAGTGAGAATGAGCAGACAAAGACAGAGCTTCCATAGACCAGGCTGGCCTCAAACTCACAGAGATCCTCCTGCCTCTGCCTCCCAAGTGTTGGGATAAAAATCATGTGCCAGGGGCTGGAGAGATGGCTCAGAGGTTAAGAGCATTGCCTGCTCTTCCAAAGGTCCTGAGTTCAATTCCCAGCAACCACATGGTGGCTCACAACCACCTGTAATGGGGGCTGGTGCCCTCTTCTGGCCTGCAGGCATACACACAGACAGAATATTGTATACACAATAAATAAATAAATAAATAAATAAATAAATAAATAAATAAATAAATATTAAAAAAAAATCATGTGCCACTAGTGCCTGGCCCCATGTCCTTTATATAGGCTGCCACCAAGAGGTGTGGCCCTGATTAAAGGTGGATCACACTATAGCTTCCATGATGAGATTTTTTTTTCCTCTATTTTTTTCTTTTTTCTCTTAAATTTTATTGGGGGTGGCTGCAAGGGCAGAGGGTGGATATGCAGGGATGGGGAACAAATGGGGTTGAGATGTGAAAGACAAGAAGAATAAACAAAAAGAAAGTTCATATCTGCATTAAAGCGAGGTCCAGGACAGCCGGCGCTGTCACACAAAGAAGAAACAAAGTCCTCCATGTTATGCCCGGCCCTCTGAGTTTTAGCTAATTCCAGATGTGGTCAGGCTGACAACCAAGAATATCTACCGCATCTTCTAAAACTCTAAAATCATTTAAAAAGGGGGCCAGTAGGATGGCTTGGTGGGTAAAGGCGCTTGTTGCCAGGCCTGATGACCCGAGCTTAGTCTCTGGAACCTACATGGAGGAACAGCTGACTCCAGCAGACTGTCCACACGCTTTCTATGGCCCATGCATGTGCACGCATGCACACAAAATAAAAAATAATACAAAAACATATCCTACGGCAGTCTACAAATGGGCCTCCTCCCTCTGGATGCTGGGGGGTAGACGCAGCCTCTGGCACGGTAGGCACGTATTCTATTGAGGAGCCTCGCGATCAGTCCACATATCCACCTTTCATTCCGCTTATCTATGCTTGACACTGCATTTTTAATCACTTTTTTTGTTGTTGGGAGGGGATATGGATGCATTATGACTCATGTGTGGTCAGACAACTTGCAGGAGTCAGGTCTCCCCTTCTACCATGTGGGTCCCAGGGACGTCCGTACCTTGAGTCATCAGGCTAATTGGCAAATGCCATTCACCGACCTAACCACCTCACTGGTCTCTCAGGAATGACGTCATCTCCTGTTTGTCTCCACTACCCTCACCCACAGCTGAGTTCACAGAAAGGTATTTCAGAGTATCTCAGCAAAATTATTATTATTTTCTTTATGTTTTTCATGAAAGGGTTTCTCTGTGTAGTGGGCTGTCCTAGAACCCACTCTGTAGCCCAGGCTGGCCTCAAACTCAGAGATCCGCCTGCCTCTGCCTCCCAAATGCTGGGATTAAAGGTGTGCACCACCACCGTGCAGCTTGTGTCTCTTCTCGATGCTGCTTGTCAAGCTGCCTCAGTTCAGGCCCCATCATCCCATCAGCCCACTGGAACAGGATGTCCCTGTTGTTCTGCTCAGCCAAATCTACTGTTCCCTGAGCCCTCTGCTTGACTGAACTCTCTCTCTGTGTGTGTGTGTGTGTGTGTGTGTGTGTGTGTGTGTGTGTGTGTGTTTTGAGAATTCTATGTAGCACTGGCTATCCTGAAACTCACTGCGTAGACCAGGCTGGCCTTGAGTTACAGAGATCCACAAATCACTGACTCCACGTGTTGGGATTAAAGGGGTGAGCCGCTGTGCGTGGCTTCTTTATCTCTTTATCTTTCTGAAACAGGAACTCACTTTGCAGCCCAGGCTAGCCTGAATTCAAGGCAATCCTCCTGCTGCAGCCTCCTGAGTACTGGGATTACAGATGTGGAACTACCACACCTGGTTTAAACTGAAGTTTGCTTTTAAAACTTTTATCTTTTAGTGTGTGTGTGCACACTTGTGTGAGTTTATACACTCCACATGCATACAGGATCCTGATGAATGAAAGAGAGCGTTAGATACTCTGGAACTAGAGTTACAGATAGCTGTGAGAGCCACGTGGGAGCTAGGACTCCAACCCAGGTTGTCTGGGAAATTGGCCAGTTGTCTTAGGCTGAACTTTTTTGTTTGTTTGTTTGTTTGTTTGTTTGTTTTTCAAAGCAGGGTTTCTCAGTAGCTATGGAGCCAGTCCTTGGAACTTGCTCTGTAGACCAAGCTGGCCTTGAATTCACAGAGATCCACCTGCCTCTGACTCCCAAGTGCTGGGATTAAAGGCATGTGCTACCACCACCTGGTTAGGCTAAGCTTTTTAAACACAAAGTTGACAGATAATAGTCATAGCCATCATGGTCACTCAAGTTTGGAGGGACCTCATGTACTAATTACATTATTTTCACTTCTTACAATAACTAAGTCAGGTATCTACCAAAGATAGGAGATTCAGAAAAATGAAAAAAAGTTCACCAAGAGGCCAATGTCATTAGGAGCCAGAACCAGGTTTCTGTCCCAGATTGCTCAGACTCTGTGGCTTGTATCCTGCCACTTTTGTGGGCTGGCCTTCCAGGTCGGCTGTTTCCTCAAGCATATGGCCTGTGAATGGGGCCACATGTCCCCTCATGCCCACCCCTTTCTCAGTTCCAGAGGCATCCTCCTCCTTCCTTCCTTTTCTTTACTTTGCTCACTGAGATGGGGCTCTCTTTTGTCCTCCTGTTCCTCGTCTCTACCTCCTCGTTCTGGAGATGCGGGTGTGTTCCACCTGAGTGAGGTGGGGTGTGCAGATCAGTGCTGGTGTCAGAGGTGTGGGATCCCTTGGAGCGGTGTGACACTGGATGTGGGCTTTGGGAACCGAGCTCAGGTGTTCTGTGAAAGCACTGTGTCCTTAACTGCTGAGCCATCTCGTCTACCTGAAATGACTTCCCAAATCTTCTCTGCCTGACTCAGACAACGCTGAATTTAAATCAGACGAGTCTTTCATCTCACCCACGCCCTCCCAGGACTTCAGAACAACCTAAGGAAACCCTGGGTGTGTCACCCATCACAGCCTGTCATGTCCCTGTCATGCTGAGGTGAGTAGTATTAGTGTCGCAAATATTTCTGTGTTCATGTTTTGGTACACATGCCTGGGTGTGGGGTGGGGGCAGAGGTTGATATCATGTGTCTTCCTTAATTGCTTTCCACTTTTTTGTTTTTCAAGACAGGATTTCTCTGTAGCTTTGGAGCCTTTCCTGGAACTCACTCTGTAGACCAGGCTGGCCTGAAATTCAGAGATCCGCCTGCCTCTGCCTCCGAGTGCTGGGATTGAAAGCGTGCACCACCACAGCCTGGCTTTTTTTTTTTTTTAAGTTTTTAATTTTGTTTTTATTTTTGGTTTTTCGAGACAGGGTTTCTCTGTGGCTTTGGAGCCT
>NC_022016.1:48771678-48783140 GCF_000317375.1 Microtus ochrogaster | reverse complement strand
GGCTGATAGCTTGGCAGAATAAGGCTAGGTGGAAAAGCCAAACAGAAAATACAGGGAGAAGGGCAGAGTCAAGAGAAAGACACCAGAGGACAGGTAAAGCCATGTGGTAACATGGGTTAAATTGTAAGAGCTAGCTAGTAATAAGCCTGAGCTACAGGTCAAACATTTTGCAATTAATATTAAGCTTCTGTGCGATTATTTGGGGCGAGGTGGTGGGGACCAAAGTAGATCTCAGTGAGTTTGAGACCAGCATGGTTTTCACAGCTAGTTCCAGGACAACTAAGGCCATACAAAGAAACCCTGTCTCAGACAACCAGAGGGGGAAAAAAAAAATCCCAATCACTATCAGATAGTGTGCTTGCCCTGGAAGAACAATCAGACCATTCTGGGCACTTTACCTCACATCCACACACAAATTCCTGTATGTTCACCCTGAAGTTAGCAATCACCACGCAGCAACACTGGAAGCAGAGCAGGTCACAGCTAGTGACCTCCCTACAGGAAACAAGTCTATGGTACCTGTAAGGGCCATGCTTGGTTTTTACTCACATGCCAGGAGCTGCAGATGCTTAAGCTACAAGTCTATGTGTGCAGGACCCATCTCATGTAGCATCTGAGCAGAGTTAAGAAAAGAAAAAAGCCCCTGCAAAAAAACAAACACCACAGTATTCCTAGGAAGGGGTGGGGTGGCTCACAGCTGTAACATCTGACAATGCAGAATCATTTCAAGTTCCAGGCCAGCCCGCACCATATCGTGCATAGTGAAACTGTCTAAAATAGGAAAGCAGCACCTTTTGTTTTGTTTTGTGGAGACAGGGTTTCTCTGTGTAGCTTTGAAGCCTGTCCTGGAAGTCTTTCTGTAGACCAGGTTAGCCTCAACTCAGAGATCTGCCTGTCTCTGCCTCGCAAGTGCTGGGATTAAAGGTGTGCTTCTAACCACCGCCCAGCTAAAAAAGCAGCGCTTTTGAAGGTGGTTACCATCGTTTTCAAACTTTTAGTTTTATGCTAGCAAAGCAAGGAAAACAGGGAGATTTGACTTCCTCCATGGTTAAGCTGCTGAATGCCTGTAGCTTCCCAGCTTCTTTCAGGCTCCTACTGATTTTATCAAGTACAACAGTTATAAAGACTGATACAAATGTATCTTTTACACTTAAATCTTCAAGAGCCAAGTTCAGTCCTGCTGGTGCCTTAGGCACCCTGGGTTGATTCCCCTCTGACAACCACTCTATGGTTTCCATAACAAGTGCTCTCCAAGTAGCTCTGTACCCCCAGGCACCACAAGGTCTCCAGTGGCTGGCAGCCTAAAACTGTTTGTGGGTGATTTTGGAGCCCTTAACTCTTTCGGACTCAGGCTCCTTTGGCACCCACTGTTACCTGGAGCACCTCAGCACTAGGCTGCAGTAAGTCAGGATGAGCCCATGGTTACAGAAAAAAGTCAGACCATCTATAGAGGTCAGAGGCTCCTCTGCAGCCCTCCCTAGCAGAAGCAGAGTCGGAGACATAAAAACTCCCCTGCTTGTTTTCTTCCCACTGCACCACGCACCTAATGGCTGAGATCTCCAGGAACAGGCCTGCTGGCATTTCTCCCCAAAGTGGGTGGAGGCAATACTTCACAGCCACTCCAAGGGAAAAGCACACGGCTCCTCATTCTCTCAACTATGCTTAAAAACAAACCCAAAATACCGTGTCATCAAAAATGCCAGAGAGTAGCAGCTGTGTGTAACCCCAAAGCTCAGGGGGAGCGACACCATCTGGTCTACACAGCATTATTTGTCTCAAAAAAGCAGAAAAAGCCTAGGACAGCAGCTGTATTTTTAGTATCGCCACTGGGGAAGGAGACTGTATTGTCCCTTAGTACTGTATTCTAGTCTAAATCAATCTAAATACAAAGAACCATTTTTTAACAGTGTAAGCCAGTATTTCCATGTAGACTAAAATTTATCAACCTTTTCAGAAATACCTGGACAAGGTTGGCAATGGTGGGTAAAGGTGCTTGTACAGCAAGCCTGACTTGAATTCTGCCCTTGGAACCCTCTTAAAAGTTGAGTAGACCCCAGTTTCCCCAACTGCCAGATGTGGTATGACGTGTTCTTCCCCTATCCCTGCCTCAAAGTCAACGATTCTCTAGACAGCTCTTGCCCTTTGGTCTTCCTCCTGGATAAACACCAATCGCATAAACACTCTCTGGTTTTCCTGCTTCTGAAGCAGCCAGGGCCCAAAGGCAGGTTGGCTGTACTTCCTGTGTCCGCATCCTAGCCTCAACTATCCCACTTTTCTCCTTGTTATAAGGGCTCCATTTTTCAGTATTGCTAGTATACCCATTACACACCACCTGATCCCCCCCTCAACTCTGCAATCTATAGGATACGTGGGATTATCCTTCATGGCAGTGTGCTTGACATAAAAATTTTTGGAAATTCAGCAAACTGCTGATTACACACAAATCAGTCCTAGAGCTGAGAATGCAGCTCAGCTGCAAAGCATTGGTCTAGCATGCTCAAGACCCTGCAGGATTATAACTCTCAGCAAAGGAGCCCCACATGTCTGGGCCTGCTGCAGGGACAGATGCTCACTGTCTTAACCCAAAGATGGACAGAGCTCAACTATCAAGTTTTATAATTAAGTGTGGGAGAAAATAACCATACAAGAAAGCCAAGAAACCAAGTTTATGAGCCAAGACTGTGAAGCCCCAACCTCCCCACCTCCTCCTGGCATCAGGATGTGGGCAGTCCATACTTCAGTCCACAGACAAATCACTTTGCATGTCTGACTCCCAGGCGATCCTGTCTACCCACTTGCTGCCCAGCCATGGCTGCTGCACACTGGTTGCGGGACTATTTCTATTGCTCCACGACCTCAATATGGCACTGCTAGTTAAGAGCCAGGACTAAAACAGTTTAACCTCTTTGCTATATGGCTTCCACTGAGCCAGAATCCCAGCTCTCTAATTTCAGTAAAGCCAACGCAAGGCTGGAGACAGCACAGCAGTTAGGAACACTTCTGCCAAAGATCTGAGATCAATTCCCAGCTCCTGTAAAAACAATACCTGTTTTCTGCAAAAATATAACTAAAAAATAACAAATGTAGCCAGGTATGGTGGCATACACCTTTAATTCCAGCACTCAAAGGTAGTTTGAGGCCAGTCGGGGCTACCCAGTCAACTTTGAAAAACAAAGACAAATGTAAACCCAGCTCAACCGTACACAATATATCAGGACCCAACACAGGGCTGAGCACACTCACATTAAAACCAAGTTAATACATTGAATACAGATCTAAAACTACAGCACACACAAACCTGAACATAGATGAGCATGGGTAAAGCCTAACAGACTTGTAGAAGCGGCACAGTAAAAACTGTCACTCGTCACAAGAGGTGCCTGCACTAGGGAGTCAAAGTCAGACCCAACTTCAACTGTCCATCTAGTGAGATCCAGCCAGCCAAGGGCTACAGAGTGACACCCTCTAAAACCAAAAACAAACCCATCATTCTGTATACCAATCCTCCCTTCAATACAAACATCAAGGGAAAGAAAGACACTGAGCAAAAGGTAGCAGGGCCTTAACTTCCTTGCTTCTAGAATATTTTAAAGTTACTGTGTGCCACCTCTACAACACAGGCTTCTGACAGCTCATCCCAAGCTAGTGGTTTCCAAAGGTAGCTGTGAGGCTGCAGATGTGGCTCAGCCGGCAGAATGCTTGCCCGGTATACACAAAGTTCTGGCACTGAAAACTGGATGTGGTGCACTTAAATCCCAGCACCAAGGAGGTGGAGGTCCTACTCAGTAACACTGCAAGTTCCAAGCCACTCTGGTTAAAGGGAGACCACAGCCAGGAGGACTTCACTCTGTCTCAGAACACAAGCTTTCTATGGGCTCATAAGCCATCAATCACACTTGCTCACCCAAGAGGATTGAGTTAAAAAGAGCACTTGCTATTTTTGCAGAGAACTGGGGTTCGACTCCCAGCATCTATGCAGCACCTCACAACATTAACTAACTGCAATTCTGTTTGTCTCAGATACCACATGCCCTATTCTGCCCTCTACTGGCACCAAGCATACACGTGGTACAGACCTACATTTAAACAAAACACCCATGCACCTTAAAAAAAAATTAAAGAAATCTAAAGCTAGGCTTGGTTGGCACACACCTTTAATCCCATCACTCAGGAGGCAGCTTGGTCAATACGGCAATTTCCAGGACAGGCTCCAAGGCTACACAGAGAAACCCTGGGGGGGGGGGTTAAGAATAGGGTATGGTGGAGGATCACTGAGATTTTTGTCCACTTGGCTTTTGATGTGAATATTATGGGTATTGAACTTGGGCCCTCCACCCACTGTCCCAGTCCACCAACAGCCTCTGATCAGGGGGGAAGAATAAAACAAAACCTTATTCCGTTGGTTACAGATATTTTTGTTTTTCCAGACAGGGTTTCACTGAGGTTTTGGAGCCTGTCCTGGAACTAGCTCTTGTAGAGCTGTCTGGCCTTGAACTCAGAGATCCGCCTGCCTCTGCCTCCTGAGTGCTGGGATTAGAGGTGTGCGCCACCACTGCCCAGGGGTTACAGATGTCTTTACACCAAATGCCAGCCAACTTTTCAAGTTCCACACACAACACAAATTCTTTTTTTTGTACTTACATGTCTAGCAGTGTCCCAAGGATTGCTGCTTCTGTGGAGGAGGAAACAATGCTAATAAAGGACTAGGAAATCAACTCAGACAATTGGCCCACGAGACTTTCCTCCACAGATGCCCAACCTCATTTTAATAGCAACTTAATTCTGAATTCAAAATTTATTTTTCAGCACCACACCAGAAGCTTAAGTCACCAACAAGGGACACTCACTGGGACATGAGGTGCTGTCCTTCAATTACAACTAAATCCAAACCCAACCCCCCACATACCTCTCAAAACCCATCTAACCCAGGTCACAGCCCACCCACAGGACGTGCAAGCACAATGGTCGGCTGTGAGCCTCAGGGAAACACTGGAGTCCAGGACGCCCAACAGCAATTCTCCTTGAGGTTTAAGCGCTTGAGATCCCAGGATTTGAATGTGGTCGGACTCCTTTCACAAACACACAATAGTAACATGCATTTCTGAGAAAAATTTTATTGGCCTTTTGGATAAAATTTATTTGCCAGGAAGGATGATCCCATCGTACTGAAAAAGAAGAGATTGCATTTTTCAGAACAGGAGGCAACAGCAAGAACGGCAGCATAAACTAACGTTTGAAAATTCTGATTCCGGCTACCTATACTAAGACCTGGGCCTTCCTTTCAACCACCAACCCTGGGAATCATTTAACAAACCGCCCAATATTCTATCTTTAAAACAAGCTACCCACCAAACAGCACTGTATTTCATAGCCTTTAATCCCAGTAACAGTCACCACCACCACCAGTTCACTTGAGATAAATCAGCTTTACCTTCTGCTGGAACCAGCGCATGGCTTCCTCTTTGCTGATTCTGTGTTTGGCCCCAATGCAGCCTGTCCTGCGCTTCTTGTCTGCGATGCTGAAACCTGGCCTGCCCAGCACCTGTGCCCGAACAACCAACAGTCACCTAGCCAGTTTAGGGTGAACTGAAGATGGACAAGACACACATACTCGAGACCCATCTTCAAGGTGTCTTAAAAACTTACTGGACTTGGACACCCCTGAGTCGGCAGAACCACCCTTAGCTTCCGGACAACATTATACTACACATATATGCTCGGCAGGCTGGAACCTTCACCCCTTTCTCCTTCCCCACCCCTTGACAAGCGTGTTGAGGATACACAACTGCTTCCCACCTTGTAAACTCCAGTCTCTAGGAGGCTATGATTGCCCTGCCCTCCACAGGCACCAGCACCCACATGTATACAGGTAGAAACATCCATACATATAAAAATAAATTTTGATGTGTTGGTGTGGGTCAGGACAATAAACCCAGCTGTGTGCCAGTAGATCCCAGAATCTTAACACACAGGCGATTTAGATGGAGCTCAGGACCTGCTTGGGCTACAAACCAAGGACTATGCCTTAAAACAAAACCTGTAACATGTACAATGAGGAAGCATTTAAGTTCTACAAAGCACAGAAAAAACACATATTCACCCCCTTTGCTCAGAACACTCCCCAAAGCTCTGCTGCTCTAGCCTCTCGAGTTCTCACCTTCACGGATGTCTGTCTAGGTGTCTAAGTTTTAGGTGCCAGGGTCTCTCACTTTCACTCTGCCTCTTTACTCTTATGAAAGAAAAACTCTGTGGCAGCAAAGCCATCGCCACATGAAACCCGTACCTGAGCCCACACCTATTTCTATGCCTTCTGCATGGAATTCATAAGCCTTAGGGGAAGACTGGAGAAGACAGGGCCGCCACAGGCCAGGCAACTCCAAGCCAGACGCAGCACAGTCCCACGGCCCAGAAAGCTTCACAATGGCAGCAACCAGGCTGTGTTGTGTGGTGCTGAACTTCTACACTTGCCACACAAAAAAGCCCTTCCTCACAAGAGGGACATACGCGTAGACAAAACACAAGGCACAGCAACATCCCAACAGCAAGAGTACCGTGACCAACAGAGGGGAGCAGTAGCCCCCCGCCAGGCAGCTAGGGAAAGGGTAAGGAGCCATACCACATAGAAGTCCAGGCCGTAGATCCCAATGCTTGGGTCATATTTGATGCCCAGGTCAATGTGTTCTTGAATCCCAAAGCCGAAGTTCCCAGTATCTGAGAAGTTATTTTTCCGCAACTCATACTCCCGCACCTGAGGAGAAAACGCAGCAATCGTGCTCACCATGTTCAAGAGCCACGCCAATACACGCTCCAATGAACACCCAGAAGGGCCAGAGCCAAACCAAGTCTATGCAACCTGGCCAGGAGGAGACCAGGCCATCCCCTCCCCTAAACAAAACCCACCTCCCACCTACAGATTCCATCAAATGATCCAAAATTCCAAAGGGCAGGAAAAAAAAAAAAACAAACAACCAAGCAAAGAACAGGAACCCAAAGAACACACAGGCATCTTTAAAACACCAACCAAAGTGCAGCTTAGCACTGCTGCGTGTGAGCCCATCTTTGCAGCCGCCTACACACAGACCAGCCTCACCTTCAGGCCTTTCTCCAGAATCTCTTCTGCCTTGGCTCCACGAACAGTACAATGAACAGCAATCTTTTCATTTCTCCTGATGCCGAAGGACCTCACGGTGTACCTAGCTGCAGGCAGAGGCAAAGAGTCAGGTAATGCCACACCCCCACGGCACGCGCTGCTACCCCAAACATAGCTCCATGACCGGAGCATCTACTCACATTAGAACATCACTTAGTGGTGTTCTAACGTGTTAGTTAACTTGTCTCTAACTCAGGGAACAGACCTTTCAGCGCTAATCTACTCAGCCACACTTCAGGACTAAGAACCTGAAATACCATTAAAGTCTCGAGAGCTAGCCAGAGAGAACTATTATGCTCACTGAGAATCTCGAATGCAGCTCAGCCTAGCCTTTACCTGGCAGCAATCCTCCTGCTTCAGCCTGGGTAATGGGATTACTGGTGTAGGCTGCCACTCCCAGCTGCTCAAAAAACATGGCACCAATGTGCAGGAACCTGGGTTCAATCCCCAGGACAGAGAACAGAAGTGACAACCAGGTGACAGTCCCAAGAATACACCTTGATAAACCGGGCGGTGGTGGCGCACGCCTTTAATCCCAGCACTCGGGAGGCAGAGGCAGGCGGATCTCTGTGAGTTCGAGACCAGCCTGGTCTACAAGAGCTATTGCCAGGACAGGCTCCAAAGCTACAGAGAAACCCTGTCTCGAAAAAACAAAAAAAAAAAAAAAAAAAAGAATACACCTTGATAAAAGCTGTGTTTTCTAACAGCTTACTGCACCCCGTCGCCACTGTACAAGATGTTCCCAGGTCAACTCGCCCAAGCTCACTGTCTGCACAGTACCTAACCCCACATGACGGTTCACCGAAGCCCCACATGCAACAGAACCCGCTCCTCTTATGCCACAAAACAAGGACTCACAGCTGACGTAGAGAGCCTATTACAGCCAGAGGCGAGCAGCACAGCTAGGTACCCGCCAGCCGGCCGAATACCACACCCCTACTCTAGCTGGTATTCCTTCAAAGCTTGAGCTGGTGTTCCGGTTAGCCGAACCAAGGGCAGCCCTCCCTGGCCAGCCTGCCACCACCACTCACCTTTGGAAAAGACAGGTGTCTGGCCTGTGAGCTGCTCCAACACCTTGGCTGCCCGGGTCAGTCTGTCCCCGCTCTCCCCAACACAGATATTGAGGCAGAGCTTGCGGATGCGAAGTTCCCGCATGGGGTTCTCCTTTTCACCTTGATCTTGCTGCGAGAGAGAAAAGTGACACGGCCGTCAGCATCCTCACGGCCGTCTGAGCCGAGAGGCGAGGGTCCTCGCCACGGGCGCACCTTATTTATTCCTATCGTCCCAAGTCCTACGAATGCCCTCAGAAAAGTCCCAGCCGATCTGCTTAGGAAGCAGGAAGAGGGGTCTATTCGGAAGTGTGTCTCTTCCTCCACGGGCGGGCCGCACGGATACACAGAGCAAGCCTGAACCTTACGGGGGCCCGCGTGTAGGGTGACGGAGACAGCGGCTTATCAAAGGCCAACCAGACAAGAGACGAATGCAACGCAACCCTAAAAACCCGACGGGACGCACGCGCCTGGGCGACTTCCCCTCCCCCTTCCGAAGCTGTCCCCGGCCCCGGGTACAGGAACCCGCAGAAGCTCCCCAGCACCAAACGGCTTCCAGGGCCCAGGACTGAGAACCGACACGGAACTCGGCAGGCTCCGCTCGCACTCACTGCTGCCCTCTGACCATCGGGGCCCGCGGACCTGGATCCCTTCCTAGACCGGGAGGCGACGTGACGGGCGAGCCCTGCACCCGCGGCCCGCACAGCCCTGCCGGTCTCAGTGCCAGCAGCACCGCGGGCTCCGACCTCCTCCGTGCACCGGCCAGAGCGCCCTCGTGGGCCCCGCCGGGCTCGGATGGAAGTGGATGAAAGGGAGGCAAAGCAAGCTCTCACATACTCACCGACATGATGGAGAACAGGAAGAGAGAGAGTAGGACTTCCGGCCCCGTGGCCTTATGGGTTAGGAGGCGGGCTTTTTAGCTGGGCTAGGAAACGAGAAGGGAGTGAGGAAGAGCGACGTGGCTGTCACGGAGCAGCGCTTCCTAGTGGACAGTCCTGGGAACTGCAGTCATCTCCGGAGCAGGATCAGGTCTTGGATGATCTAATGCTTTTGAAAACCAGGTAGACTTATTCATCCGTGACTCCGTGAACAGTCTCAGGACCTGGTGGTTCTTGAGTGATGACACCGCCCAAGGTTCATTAAACCAGCTGTGCACTGGGCTAGCGAGAAGGTCCTTCTTGCAGAGGACCGTGGTTTGGTTCCCAGCATGCACAGAGCATCTCAAAACCGGCTGTACCTCCAGTTCCAGGACAGACCCCTTTCTGGCATCTACAGGTGCCAGTCATGCAAGAGGAGCACACATATGTAGGCGGGCAAAACACCCATATAAGTAAAATAAGCAAAATTTAAAAAATAAATAGACAGATTATAGTCAACTTATTCATTTATTTGTATGGAACATTTTATTTCTCCATGAAAGACTCAGAGGTTAGGGCGTGGGAAACGACTTCAATCCGAAAACTGTACATTTCCTTCCCACATATTCTGCTTGGAAATAGGAAATGACATTGTAATCCATTTCACTACAAGTAAAATATTACAAAATATTTACAGGAAAATATTAAATAACTCAAACACAAAAGTCAAGATGAAATAAACCTTTCCCCCCACTTTCTACTCCAGTGCCCATAGTGGAGAATCCCATAGTCTACAAATAACTAAGACCTCTCTGATGTAATCCCCAAAATGGAGAGGGGAAGAAAGGGGCTGAAATGGTGGCGTCCTAGGGAACGTGTTTCAGTAGCAGAGCTTCCCGTCCCGGTCTATTGTAGAGAAACGCCCTGTGCAGGGAGGGAACCCCAGCAAGGCAAGCGACAGGAGGCGGGGACACTGCCTCTTATGAACGCTTCAAAAACATCGTCCTTAGCTTGTACTGGGACAGGAACAGAAAGACCAGATCTGGGGGCTGTTTTGGCAACAGGCACAGCAGAATCACCCTCTGACCTCCTTTGGGGGACAGCAGTAGCCCCCTTATCTTCCCGGTGCACTCTCAGTGCAGTGGGCACAAAACCGTTGACCTCTGCCTTGGAATTGGTGATGTTGGGCTTGGTGCTGATGGTGTCTGTGGCTTTCTTCTCGATGGTGACTGCACTTGCTTAAGTCAACTCCGGTCGCTGAATGAGGCTGGGTGGGGCACTCAGTACCCCCAGGTTGGGCAAGGGAGCTGGAGGGAAAAGCCCGGGGATGGGGGACAGGTTCGAGAGGAAGCACCCAGGGTGGGCGCATCATGCCTGGAAGAGGAGGAGGGATACTTGGAGGTACAGGAGGAGGTAGCCTTGGTGGAGGTCCTGGAGGAGGGGAGCAGGGGGAAGACCTGGAGATGAACCTGGGGGAGGGCCAGGAGGTCGGTCTGGTGCTGGCCCTGGAGCTAAAAGTCGTGGTAAAAGGCCCTTGAATTCCAGATATTCCAGGTGGAATGGAGGAGCCCCTTGATGTGGCCCAGGAGGCCATAAGGGTGGGGCAGGCGTTTGTCCAAGAGGCAGTGGTCCTGGCATGGGAGGGGCTTGTATCTGGGGAGGAGCCTGCTGTGAAGGGGCAGCAGATGTGCCATCCCAGTGGGAATCCTTTTCATGAGGCTTCTGTGGTTGCTTTCCCACCTCAGAATCCTCAGAGCCATCATCCTCGGGAAAACTCCACTTCCGGTTCTTCCTCAGGGGTTTCCTGACCTGCCATCCGAAGCATCGCATCACGACTTGAAGAGGAGTCAGTTCCTTCATGGTCTTCCCTGATTTTCCAGGCACACCGGAACACTCAGACCTGACTTCTGCTCCTCAGGGTGGTCTCGCTCGCTGACATCACGGTGCCCAAAAGCATCCCCCTCACTCTCGGCCTCAGATCTGCGGTATCACTGTCATCAGTACTGTCGTCATGCTTATCCTGATCCATGTCTTCAGGATCGCCGTTGTCTTCTCTGGTATGGGAGGCGTCATCGTCATGACCTCGCTGAGCAAGTTCTGGACTATACAACACGTCTTCATCTCATCTGCGAGGGCGAAGATCTAGAGCAAAACCCACTTTGCGGGCATACATCTGCAGAACTTGAGGAGGAGGTGGGCCAGGTGGAGGGTCCGGTGCTTTTCTGCCAGAGGGCAAACGTGGGGACACCGTGTTTGAGAAGTGGAAGGATACAAACTGTCCAAGATGGAGGCCCATATGCCAAGGTTTTCTTTTTTTTTTTTTTTTTTTGGTTTTTTGAGACAGGGTTTCTCTGTGGTTTTGGAGCCTGTCCTGGAACTAGCTCTTGTAGACCAGGCTGGTCTCGA
>NC_022016.1:48765731-48770848 GCF_000317375.1 Microtus ochrogaster | reverse complement strand
TTCCCAGCATCCACATGGCAGCTCCCAACTGTCTGAAGATCCAGTTGCAGGGGATCTGACACCTTCACACCAATGCACATTAAATAAACCATAAATAAATAAATAAACTCCATTCCATCCAGTTTCTCCATGTCCAGACCTGTTCAGGATCTTTCATCTCCAAAACCTCAGCTTCGACCATCATGCTTGGTTTTTGTTCTTTTTCAATTCTCTTTTCTGGGTTTCCCTTCGAGCTTGGTCTATGGGGCTTCCCACTCTTGGTGGAGGATGTTGATCTTCGCTCCATGTTGATAATTGATATGATTTTAAAACAAAAACAAAACAACAACAACAAACAAACAAACCCCTGACTGTGGGGCTCCTGGATCAGCGAGGCCCGGTAGCAGGCAGTCCCAGAGTACTTTCTCTGATGGGGCCTTCACCTCTGCTTCTCCTACAGTCAATTTACAATGTAACAATGTTAACATAGACATTATACAAATCACACTAATTAATAGTTTAAGAGCCCTGAGCTGGCTGGTGGTGGTGGCACACGCCTTTAATTCCAGTACTTGGGAGGGGCAGGCAGATCTCTGAGTTTGAGGCCAGCCTGGTCTACAGAGCAAGGTCCAGGACAGTCACAACTACACACAAAGACCCTGTCTCAAAAAATAAAATAACAAAACAAAATTTAAAAAGAGTCCAGAACTCGGGAGACAGAGGCAAGCAGATCTCTGTGAGTTTGAGGCCAGTTCTACAAGAGCTAGTTCCAGGACAGGCTCCAAAGCTACAGAGAAACCCTGTCTCAAAAACAAACAAACAAGCCAGGTGGCAGCGGTGCACGCCTTTAATCCCAGCACTTGGGAGGCAGAGGCAGGCAGATCTCTGTGAGTTCGAGGCCAGCCTGGCCTACAAGAGCTAGTTCCGGGACAGGCACCAAAGCTACAGAGAAATCCTGTCTCCAAAAACAAAAACAAAAACAAAAAAACAAAACAAAAAACAAACAAACAGAATCCTGGATGGCTCAGATTACTTGTTCTTCTTATAGAGGACCTGGGTTTGATTCCCAGCAACCATATGGAGGTTCACAGCTATCTGTATCTCCAACTCCAGTGGACCTGATGCCCTCTTCTTCCTTCTAAGGACATCAGGTACACACATGTGCAAGGACAGAGGCACAGGAAAAGCACTCATATACATAAACTAATAAGAAATAAGTAAAATTAAAAAATAGAGTCCTGAGCTGTGAACACAGGCAGGTGTGTGTGGGTTTGTTTCAACCAGCTAGTTGCTAATTAAATGTTTTCAGCCTCAGTTTTCCCCTTGTATAAAATAGGTTCCTCTGTGTCAAAGGTTACTGTGAAAATTTAGTGAATTGTGTAAGTCGTTACTTTTATGGTTAATACAAACCTACTATCTCCAAGCCACTCGCACCCTCCAAAAGAAGGAGTAGACATGATGGCTACAAAAGAGAGGACTTGGAGAGGAGGAGGGGGAGGGGGAGATGGCTTGCAGATGCAGCTGAGACAAGAGCATCAGTTGCAGACCGTGGGACCACACCCCAGGGTCACACGGACTTCTCGGTAGTTGAACGGAAGGATGAGGACCACCAGGATCCACGCGCCAGGCAGGAGCTGGCCTTGAGTCAGCCAGCTCCTCTAACAGGAATGCGCAGGCAAAGAAGGACACATATGGCTTGGAAAAGAGCCAGGCGTCTCCCTTCTGCTGCCCCAATCCCCCTTTCTAACCTACACAGCAGAGGCAGAAGCCCCAGCCTTTCCGTGTTCTACACAGACAGTGAAGAGGGCTCTTCTGGGAAGCTACGGGGATGGCCAAGAGCCAAGAGGAAAGGCTTGTCTCTGAGCCTCTGCCATCGAGTGCCGATGGCCAGATCAGAACAGGGCTGTCACTTAGACCCAGTGAATGGCACAGCAAGGTGGGGGCGCTTCTTCAAGACTTGGAGTGGGGCTGGCAAGGCAGGTAAAGTTCTCGCCAGGCAAGCTGGGTGACCTGAGTTCAATCCCCAGAACCTGTGTAAAGGTGGAAGGAGAGAACCAGCCTCACAACACCTGACATGGCAACATGCAACTTATACATACGTAGCTCAATGTAATTAATTAATAATTGTTAAAGAATTTCCCACATGAGCCCTATTGATATCATCTCCACTCCCGCCATTTCTCCACAGCTCATCTCACAACCCTATTTCCTTTCAAACTTGTGACCTCCTCTTCAGTTATTATTTGTGTGTGTGTAACACACTGAGTCCATCTAGTGTTGCTCATATGTCTGTGTGTGTAGGGCTGACCACTTAGGATTGGGTAATTTACCAATGAAAACGTACTAGAGAAAACCGAGTCTCCCGCCAAGTCTGAAGATCACAGTTTGAGCCCCAGAACTCACATGGTAGGAGGAGAGAACCGACCCCTGCAGCTATCTTTTGGCTTCTACAAGCATGGTATTGCACCTACGTGTGCCACATTAACCAAAATAAATAAATAATTCAAACAAAAAAATATAGTTAGGGATGTAGCTCGGTTGATAGAGCACTTGCCCAGCACAAACAAAGCCCTGGGTTCCACTCTGTTTTACGTTCACTCTATTACTGAGATCAAACACAATGACCGAAAGCAACTTTGGGTCGGAAAGGGTTTATTTCATCTAATGTCTCACAGGATTACATCAAGGGAAACTCAGAGACAGGGACTCAAGGCAGGAGACGAAACGGAAGCCCTGGAGGAATGCAGCTTGCTGGTTCTACCTCAGCATCACGCTTAGCTAGCTTTATTACGTAGCCCAGAACCACCTGCCTAGGGAATGGACCCACCCACAGTGGGATGGGCCATCCTGCATCCATTGATGAAGACAACCCTCCCACGCGTGCCCACAGACCAGCTGGATTTGGGCAATTTCCTCAACTGAGGCTTCTCCCCCTAAGGTGACTTGTAGGCTGTCTCAAGTTGACAGTTAAGGTAAACCAGGGCACATGCCCAGAACCAGAAGACTGGATGTGATGTCATGTGTCTATAATCCCAGGGCTTGGGAGGTAGAGGCAGGAGGGTCAGAAGTCCCAGCTTCAGACTATGAGACACAATCACAAATAATAAATAAACATAACTCAGACTTGTAAGAAAAAGAGTATGTCCTCATTTTCCTTGGAGGGAACAGCCGAGTGTCAGAAGTAGATTACCCACGGCCTGGAGAGTGGCTAAGGATCAGGTCAGATGACAACCCCAGCCTTCCCCCAGCTCTCCGTGAGGGTGGGGTGGAGACTGGCTCTTCTATTGGTCTTGACAATGCACTTGTTTCTCTGCGACTTCACAGATCCACACCAGTCTAGGCGGTCAGCATCATCTCTCTCTCTCTCTTTTTTTTTTTTTTTTTTTTTTTTTTTGGTTTTTCGAGACAGAGTTTCTCTGTGGCTTTGGAGCCTGTCCTAGAACTAGCTCTGTAGACCAGGCTGGTCTCGAACTCACAGAGATCCGCCTGCCTCTGCCTCCCGAGTGCTGGGATTAAAGGCATGCGCCACCATCGCCCGGCAGCATCATCTCTTAAAGATGGATAAATGCGGGGTTGGAGAGATGGCTCAGTGGTTAAGAGCAATGACTGCTCTTCTAGAGGTCCCAGATTCAATCCCCAGCACCCACATGGTGGCTCACAACTATCTGTAACTTCATTTCTAGGGAACCTGACACCCTCACACAAAACACCAATGCACATAAAATAAAATAAATCTTAAATTAAATGATGGATAAATGCGGTCAGCATCATCTCCATCTTAAAGATGGATAAACTCAGAAACTGCTTTGGAGTTTGGGCCTAAACCCCGACATCAAGTACAATGACCACTAGCACAGAGAAGAAGGGGTTGGGGCTTCAGGCATCCCTGCCCCGTCTTCATTTCTTGTTTTATGTTTGTTTGTTTTTTCAAGACAGGGTTTCTCTGTGTAGCTTTGGTTCCTGTCCTGGAACTAGCTCTTGTAGACCAGGTTGGCCTGGAACTCACAGAGATCCACCTGCCTCTGCCTCCCGAGTGCTGGAATTAATGACATACACCACCACCACCTGGCTATGACTCTTTATTTTTGATTTTTACTAAAAACTGTTCTAAGCTTCTCGCTTATATAAATCTTCGAATATATCCTAGATCACTTAATTAGGATAAATTCCCAACAAAACAATTATCTCTGAGTTTTCTGATACATAGGGTCCAGTGATCCCAGGCAATATCTAGAATAGCAACAGATAGCAAATTTGTTCAATCACCACGTGAGAATCTGAATGTTGCCTGAGCACTGTTCTTGGTGCCTGAGAAGGCAAGTGGGGAGATCCTAAAGAAGGGTCAGTAGACCGAACCATAACAAGCCTGGCTCAGCAATCTTCACTGGTTCTTACTGGCAGCTCCTGAGCAGAGCAAACACCTCACTTGTCAATCAGGACGAGAGTTCTGTGGAGCGGAGCAGGGGACTCTAAAGCTAGGGAAGGCTGAAGAAAACAGAAAAAGGACAGAAAGCAGGTGGGTCATCTAAGTTCTTTATCTGTCTCACCCTCTAAGAAATCAGCAAAGAGCGAGATCAGGAAGAAAGAAGCGACGGGACACGGAGAAGGGTCAGATGAGCTAGAGTTCTTTGTCTCCTTCCCAAAGGAAAGGTTGCTTGGAGGGTTCCGAGTCGCAGCCCCTGCCTGGAGTCTAAGGGTGTTCTTTAGAGGGTCTGTAATGGGGAACGCACCAGATGGGGGGAAATGTGAATCAAATAATCCCACACTAGCTCCGAATAGGGTATAATAAGGTGTTCTTTACTAAAGGGAAACTCACAGCTCACAATGAGGAACAGGAACGGAATCCAACATCCAGGTGTGGCGAGCAGGGAGAGAGAACAAGAGGATGGACCTGCAGGCTTTTTGGTACCCCAGGCCACTCCCAACCTGGTCCAGCCTCTCAAAGGCTATTGGTTGAAGGAGGTTCCCTATCGCTCGCCCTTTTGTCTAAATAACAGAGTTCCAAAACCAATACAAAATTATATACAATAAGAACAGATATCAAGTATAAAAATTAGAATTACAACCAGCATAAACAATAGTAAGCAAGAAACATACGCTAAATGTTTTAATAATTATTTTAGCCTAAGGAGTCTAAG
>NC_022016.1:48760677-48761937 GCF_000317375.1 Microtus ochrogaster | reverse complement strand
CCCTCCCTTCCTTTCTTCCTTCTCCCCTCCCTACCCCCACTCTCTTTCTTTTTCTGTTCTCTGTGTTTCCCTGGCTGTCCTGAAATGCTCTCTGTAGACCAGGCTGGTCTTGAACTCAGAGATCCCCCTGTCTCCGCCTCCCCTGTGCTGGGATTAAAAGCATGCGCGTTTACAACCATCTCTAACTCCAGCCCCTGGAGGCTTCTTTGCTCTCTTCTTGCCTCCTCAGGTTCCAGGATGACAGGCTCTTCCCTGTCTGTCCTGGAACTCGAAATTCTCCTGTCTCAGCCTTATACGTATTGGGATTGCAGGCATTTGCCTGGTTACCAGTAGCTACATTTCCACACCAAACACAACAGGCACAGGACATGTTCAGTCTCACAAAAGTTCTGTTGAACCACTTAGGGAAATGGGTCTGGAGACTTGAGCCCTGATGGGAAGCTAGTAGGTTCAGGGTCAGTTAGTAAATCAGCACAGGTGGTTAGGGGAGGGAGGAGCGAAGGAAGGCTGTTGGTGACTACATCCAGCCAGAAACACTAAGTACCTACAGTGGTGAGCAGGTCTGCAAGGGGACTGAAAGACAAAGGGGTGAGGGACAGAGAGACAGCGGCCTGGAGGGAGAAACAGTGAGAGGACCCCCTCCCAAGTTGTCGCACGTCCCAGGGTGTGAGCGTGGCAGTCAGAGGACAACTTGAGGGACACAGGTCTCTCCCTCCACCACATAGGTCCCAGGGACGGAAGTCCGGTCATCAGGCTTGGTGGGAAGTGTCTCTACTGGCTCAGCCATCTTGCCAACCCTTATTATTATTTTTTTCTATTGATTATCTTCTACTGATCTTTTGAAATTTCCTTTCTCCATTTATTTGTGCGTGGTGTGTGTATGTTTCTGGGCACACAAGCACTGTACGTGCATGCAGAAGTCAGAAGACAATTCTGGTGAGTGGGATTCCTCTTTCTACCACGTAGGTCCCAGGGATGGAACTCAGTAGTCAGGCTTGGTAGAAGAAAGCACCTTTACCTGCTGAACCGTCTGTCCAGACCCCCATCGATTTTCTTATTAATTATTTCTTACTATCATTTCTTGCTTGGAACTAATGGTTCCTAACTCACATACTTACTCGTTATTTTATTTTTTTTTTGTTGCTACAGATTGAATTAAGGGTTTTTTTTTTTTTTTTTTTTTTTGTTTTTTTTTTTTTTTTTTTGGTTTTTTTAGCCAGGGTTTGAACTAGCTCTGTAGACCAGGCTGGTCTCGAACTC
>NC_022016.1:48758999-48760359 GCF_000317375.1 Microtus ochrogaster | reverse complement strand
GGGACCGCTGTCCTGCTGCGTAATAAGCCCCTGTGCCAACAAACAAATTGCCTGGGACGTAAACTAGCCCACAGAGGGACTGGCTCCAAACTGCATAGGTGGGTGGTCGCAGTACACCTGGGTCTCCCTCTGCTTCTCTGGGTTATCTTTGAGAAGTCTTTTGGTCTCCTTGTCGCGAAGATGAAGCTAGACAACTCTTCCTGACTACAAGCCTCTGGGAGATGTAGGCAGAAAACACTGGAAGGGAGGAGGGAGACTATTAAGGGAGGGCACCGCTAGAAGCCGGAGCTTCCCTCAACTGACCAGCAGGTGGCGCCAGTGAAGCGCCGACGCGTGGGTAGCACGGGATCCTGAGCAAGGACTCTTGATGTTTGCTGCAGAAAGGAACCCAGGCTCTGGAGCAGACAACCCTGGACTGTAACTCTCTCTGTTTCTACCCTTTAATGGTCATGAGTCTGGGTAAACTGCTTGACCCCTCTGAGCCTCAGTTTCCCCGTCTGAAAAGTGAGGCTGGCCTTCTTCCTGGGATGGAGATATTTGCTCCAGAATGCACAGGCAACCTCCTGGAGCAAGAGTCATGTCATCGCAGAGAATCCAAACAGTCCAATTGTGAGGCCAGCCCCTCCCGCCAAGTGCCTGGTTTCTCTCTCACCCTTCATCTGGAATATTCTCCCTTCTGAGATTCAGAGCCCCTGGGAAAATTGAGACTTCATGTTTTCTTAGCCCCAGTTGTGTCTTTTTTTTTTAAAAAAAAAAGAATTTTAATTTAAATTATGTGTAATGTGTGGGGAAGAGAGAACGTGCACACGAAAGCAAGCATCCCTCAGAAGTCAGGAGAGGGTGTGGGATCCCAGGAGCTAGAATTCAGGTGGATGTGAGACCCTGGAATGAGTGCTGGGAACCCAACTGGGGTCCTCTCGATGAGCACAACGCTCTCTTCAGCCACCGAGCTATCTCTTCTGCCTCCCCAGGTGTATTTTAAAAACAACAACAAGGTAGAATTTATAGAACACAACATTTGTTCATTTTAAACATGCAATTACACGATCTTCAGGAAGTTTACCAAGCTGGGCCTGAGCTTTGGTTACAAAATCCTGTTTCTCAGGCTGTGTGGAGTGGCACACACTTGCCATCCCAGCTCTGGGGAGGTGGAGGCAGGAGGATCAGGAGTCCAAGGTCAGCCTGGGCTGCACAGGGAGTTTGAGGCTAGTCACAGAAGATTTGCCCAAGTGTTCCTAGGATGCTGCTGCTGCTCGGCCACTCTCACCGGCTCCTCACCCCCATCACTAACCAAGCCTTTATGTCTTTATGGTCCTTTCTCCTCCTCTTCCTCCTCCTCTTCCTCCTCCTCTTCCTCCTC
>NC_022016.1:48742509-48758899 GCF_000317375.1 Microtus ochrogaster | reverse complement strand
CCTCTCCCCAGCGTGCTCCCACCTTTTCCTCTGTTTTCTCATCACTTTGGTCAGAACCTGACCAAAGCTTTGCTGAATTAGTGAATGCAATCTAACATCACCCTATTACTCAAGTGGGACACATCATTTGTTCAGTGCACCCCACCCGCCAGCCGCCTGTTAAATCTAGCTGGGGACTGCCCAGAACCCTGATGCTCTTGCCTCATCCCCCTGCCTTTAGCCTTGGCTGTGATTTTTGTCTGCTCCCCCCCCCCACCCCCAAACATAGGCACATCATGGTCTCTCCCCGCTCTGGTTTCTTTCTTCCCCTTGGCATTCTCTTGCCCACGCCCTCCAAAGCGCATGCGCCCCACTCTGCTGTAATGATGTCCGGGTCCTCCCCACAGCTGAGACCAGTGGCCCGTGGCTCCTAGGATTCAGTCCCAGCCAGTCCCCTCCTTAACTTGGCCAGCCTCTAGTCTAGTACCCAACTGAAGGAGGAGCTGACACTGTGGTTGGAAGTCAGGCGAGGGTCCAGGCTGGCTGATCCCCATCCCAACAGCTCCTCCCTGAGCCCCAGTTTCCTGGCCTGTAAAGCGAGCGTGCCCACAGCACTGAGCGCAGGGTTAAAGGTTAGAGCATTAAAGGAGCCGGTGAAGGCACAAGCCTCAGCAAGGCAGGATTCAAGCTTTGCATCCAGTGCTCTGAAGCGCTACCACAAGGTACCGGGTGGGCTGTCATTTCATTTCCGTCCACCAGGGGAGCTGTGACTCACTTCGTAAGGTCCCGGGAAGTGGCCACAGGGAAGGGGCTGCTAAATCAATTTTCATCTGACTTTCCTACCAGCATTGGATATGTGACGCGTCTCACCACTCTGTGCCTTCTCTTCTTAACCCTTTCCCTGACTCCCGACTAACGGCTGGGGACTTGGAGGGAGGTGGGGGCATGGAGAGGGGTTGGGGCATGGAGAGGGTTGGGGCATGGAGAGGGGTCAGGGCATGGAAAGGGGTCAGGGCATGAAGAGGGGTTGGGTCATAATGGCAGGCAAAAACTGGTGGTTCTGTCTTAGGCAGTGGAAGAGGTGGAGGCTGGATGATGCCATCTTTGGGAAGGAGAGCTTGTGGTACCTGGGATGGATCAGATGTGAAGTTTGTACAGGAGTCCTGGACACCTGGTTGCATGGCATCCCCAGGCAGCGGCCGGATGAATGCTTAAACCCAGCGCTTGGTCTCGTTTTTATACAGGCCAGGGGATGGCGCTGCCCATAGCCGCCAGGTCTTCCCACCAGTGTATAACAGATGCTCTTCTTCTTTTTTTTTTTTTTTTTTTTTTTGGTTTTTCGAGACAGGGTTTCTCTGTGGCTTTGGAGCCTGTCCTGGAACTAGCTCTGTAGACCAGGCTGGTCTCGAACTCACAGAGATCCGCCTGCCTCTGCCTCTGCCTCCCGAGTGCTGGGATTAAAGGTGTGCGCCACCATCGCCTGGCAAGAATTAACAGATGCTCTTTAAACAGGAAGATAAACAACCCGAAGTAGCTTCAGGAAGTCCCTGAAACTGACCAGATGCATTAGGCCCCTCCCTACCAGAGTAAACCATCAAAGTTGAGAGTCCTGATCAGATGAAGGGGGATAAGCCATAAAGATGCTCCGAGGGGAAAAGCTGCCTGGAAGGGGTTTAGACCAACTGAGCCCCCTGGAAAGGACACTCTCCCACCTGTGGAGCAGCCTGCAGGCTGTGCAGTGTGCTCCAGGTTCCCAGCTTTGTGAGCTGTCACCATGGTGGGGTGGCTCTTGGTGATGCAGCTGTCCTTGAGTCATTTCTGCTCCTGTAAGTAACCCCTCATCCATATCCCTGTAGGTGACCTCAATAAAGCTCACTGGTTTACCGAGCTGGACTTTGTGTCTGTCCTGGGTTTCCTATCTGGGGTGTGTGTTTCATTTTCCCAGGAGAAGTTTTGTCACACATCAGGGCCTTGATTACCCATATTAGGACAGCCCCTTCTGGGGTGCCCGAAGCCCATCTCCTAGGTGGTGCTGTATCCCATCAGAGGAGGAAAGATGGAGGTGACTGCTGAGAAGCCAGAAGGAGCCAGGTGGGGAAAGGGAAGAGCCCACTAGAGGGTGTAGCAAGCATCCGTTTTGTGTTCAACAGGGCAGTGGAGATGCCTGAGGCAAAATCCGAGCGGAGACCCAGACCCCTGGTCATCTAAAGGTAGGACCTTAGAGCCTCAGGAGTGGAAAAAACCTTGGAACTTGAGCATGGCATGGTCTCAGCCCACACTGCCGAGAGCGAAGAAAGACTGGCTGGGGAAATATGGCCGGTCGCCCCTGCCCCTCCACTGCCACCCCATACCCCTGCTGGAGCCTGTGGCTCCTGTGTAAACGGCATGGAGTGTCTTCAGGTTCCTTCCAGTACAGGACACTCAGGTGGCCGGCTGTGGTGGGAGCTCACTGCAGAGGGTGTGGCCACCATCCCTCCACTCCAGGCCCAACGTTTGTTTGTTTTTTATGTTGCAGGACCCTCTGCCTCTCACCAGTTATCAGAAAGGAGTGATGAGAGGGAGAGGGTAACCCAGGCACAAAGGAGGAAAGACAGAGATTTCTAGAGGCAGACTCACGGGGCATCCTTTACTAAATGAGTCTCAGAGATGTGAGCCAGGGTCTCTCCCCTCCCTGGCCTGCATCAGCATCATCTTCGTCACCTTACCCTGTCTGTACCTGGTACCCCTCTGGGTCAGTCACCCCCCAGATGCCAAGCTGTGCCCTCTTTATTCTCTCGTGAGCTGTAAGGGGGCTGCTTTCATAGTTTTATTGTGTTTTATTTTGGTATTTTGACACAGGGTCTCCAAGCTGGCCTTGGACTCATGGCAATCCTCCTGACTCAGCGTCTGAAGTGCTAAAATCACAGTCAGGAGCCATCATGAGCTTTCTTTTCTTTTGTTGAAGAGATGCCTGTTATGTAGCTCAGTCTGGCCTCAAACTTGTGATCCCCCTGCCTCAGCCTTCAGAATGCTGGAAGGACAGGTGTGTGCTACCATAGCTTCAGCTGCCTTCTTTACAGGTAGGAAGACATCCTGGGAGCAGGTGAGATGGACCTGGGGACCCTCTTCTCCCTCCCGTCACTTCCCCTCCGCTGTGACATTCTTGACTGGAAGGCTCTCATTTGCCTCGCTAACCCTCAGCTACGAGGCAGAAGGGGGCTCCCCTTAAAACCCAAAAGCAGTAAATTTATGACCAATAAAGGGAAGTTTGGCTTTGCAGAGACTGGGCACCGGCTAAAAATACTGGCGGCTTCTTGAAGCACCGTGATGAATTCGTAGAGAGTTGACCTCCGCAGGCAGCTGGACAGAAATCCGATCATGACACCCCACTGTCTAAAACTGCCCACGGCACCCCAATGAGAACCTTGATCCTGAGTCTTCCCAGGTCTCCTCTCTTCCCTTCATGGCCCAGTTGACCCTGACCTTGCCGACCTGGCTGAAATTCCTTGGAATGCCAAGAGATTCCTGCCTCTGGGCCTTTGCATCTGGATGCTCTCTTTGCCGCTCTCTGCCCTGCAGGCTACCTCCTCCTCCATGCCTCAGCTAAAGTGTCCCTTCTTCCAGGAGCCTTTCCCTGTGTGACACCCGGTCAGCACCTGGTCATTCTGTCTGCGTGGCCCTTCTGCTTTTTGCCTTTGCCCTCATCACGAGCCACAGGGTTTTCTGTATCTGTCTTGTGTTCGTGTCCTTCCGTGGGACGGAGAGCTCCGTGAGTGCCGGGGCCTGTCTGGTGTAAGGCTCAGTGCTGGTTGGTTACCCAGCTCCTGGTGTGCGGTGAAAGCCAGGCAAGACCTGCTTATGCCTCTCAACGTCCCCCATCCTCAAAGGGCAGGCGGCAGGCTGTGAGGGGCTCCTGCCACCCTAGTGGGTTTTTTTTTTAGATATGGTTTCTCTGTGTAACAGTCCTAGCTATGTCCTGGAACTAGCTCTAGTAGACCAGACTGGCCTCGAACTTACAGATCCGCCTGGCTCTGCCTCCTGAGTGCTGGGATTAAAGGCTGTCCCACCACTGTCTGGCTCCTCCACCAGAGTTTTATAGAGAAGGAAGTGGAGGCATAGTTGAGACAGGGATTGACCCAAAGACCTAGCCAGTGAGGGCAGAGAAACTAAGATCTAGGGACAAGGGCTGTGCATTTTCTCCCAGTAGTAACTCTTCCCTTCTGAAGCCAGGCAGTGGTGGCGAAAGTCTTTAATCCCAGCACTCAAGAGGCAGAGGCAGGCGGATCTCAGAGTTCAAGATTAGTGTGGTCTACAGAGCGAGTTTCAGGACAGTCAGGGCTACACAGAGAAACCCTGTCTTGAAATACTCCCCCACCCAAAAAAAAAAAAAAAAGAAAAAAAAAAAGGAAGGAAGGAAGGAAGAAAGAACGAAAGAAAGAAAGACTGACTGAGAAGATGCTCCCCAGACACTGAGGGATGGATGATTTGGATGGATGACATCATGGGCACAAAGCATGCTGGGTTTGGAACTAGCTCTGTTCTGTGAGCCGGGGGCTGCAGAACCTAACTCCACCAAAATGCACACCTGAAATCCCAGCACCCAGGAATTTGAGGTAGGAAGATGAGGCCTTCCAGCACAACCTGGGCTACATGGTGAAATCTGTCTCAAAACCGAAAGGCAAGAGGCTGTAGAGGTGGCCCAAAGTTAAACACATGGGCTGCTCTTACAGCAGGACCAAAGTTCGGTTGCCACACCCACGTTGGGTGGCCCACAGATGTAGGTATCTGAGGTCCTCTTTTGCCTTAGACACCTGTGCACACATGCACCTACCCACTCCCACAGGCAAGCACACACAGTTAAAAATAAACCAAATCTGTTTGTAAAAGCAAAAGTGAAACAAACTAACAACAAAATCAAGACAAGAAGAAGAAAAACACAAAACTTTCACTGAAAAAGGTCTCACATCCCAAAGAAGAAAGGAAAATCTCTCAATCTCTCTGTCCCTCTCTCCCCCCTTTCTCTCTCTCTCTCTCACACACAGAAAGAGAGAGAGAGAGAGAGGAAAGAATGCAAATGTAGTATATTGTTTATATAAAGGCTGAAAAGCCAACAATACATAGAAGAGGGGACAGGTTAATGAGATTTGAGTTCCCCAGGTAGGAATTTCTGATTTGCTAAGTTTATCTTTACAAATAAATTACTACACTATATGTTTTGTATTTTTAAATCCATCAAATATTACACAGTAGAAATTTTTTTTAAATCTCATCAAATGCCTATCGCAGGCCAGGCATCCTCCCAAATGTCAGAAGACACAAACCCAAGGGGAACCTGACACAGGGAGGAGGAGGAGGCGACCCAACAGCGGCATGGTTGAGAGCACCAGTTCTGGAGCCAGGGAGACCTGGGTTCGAGCTCCAACTCAGCTACCAGCTATGTGACTTTGGGCAGTTCACCCTACCTCCCATTTCCTCTGTATCCTTTGTGCTGAGACTCACGGCGCAGGGATGCTCTGAGAGAGTTGGAACACCTTGGCATCCGGCTTTGCTGTGAGGAGGTTGGAGGAGTCTGCCTGGCAGCATTGAGTGGCCGGAGTTTGGGTCCCATGCTGATCACTCTGAGGTTTGCATCCAGGCCAGGGAAGAGAGTGTCTCAGATCCCTGGGACAAGCAGGAGGGGTGACAGGAGCCACCAGGGCCACCTGAGAAGCCTGTTAAAGTAACCGGGGTAGGGGTTGAAGATTTGGGTTTCTTTTTTTTTTTTATGGGTTTTAAATTTTTCATTTTTACTGTGTGTGTGTGTGTGTGTGTGTGTGTGTGTGTGTGTGCGCGCGCGCGCATGTGTGTTCATGTGCCGTGGCTTGTGTTTGTGTGTAAAAGTCAGAGTTGGTTCTCTCCTTCCCCCACATGGGACCTGGGGATTGAATGCAGGCTGTCAAGCTTGGTGGTAAGAGCCTTTTCCTACTGAGTCACCCTAGTAGTGTAAGCCCTAGGTTTGATCCTGGCACCCACCGTATAAAATGAGTTCGGGGGTGTCCGCCTATAATCCCAGCACTTGGGAGGTGGGGACGCATGAGAATCAGGGGTGAAAGATCATCCTCATCTACATAGTGAATTTGGGGGCAGCCTGAGCTACGTGAACCAAAAAACGCAACTAAAGTAATAAAGGTCCGAGCAGAGCTGTGTGTGATGCTGCACATCTGTAAGCTCAGCACACAACTGGCGGAGGTGGAAGGGTCACAGCAAGTTCGAAACCAGCCTGGTCTACGTATCAAGTTCTAGGCCAGCAAGCGAGAGCCTATCTCAAAACAAACAAATGAAATTCAAGAGAAATAATTATTAACTGTGGTGAGAGATTAAGCGTCTGCCCTGGGGTGGCAGAAGGGTGGGAAAGGAGGCGGAGCCAAGATCTAATAGGGAAAAAACAATGGGTGGGAATGGGAGACCATGGGGTTGGGGGGAGCTCAGGGACTGCACTCCCTGGCCCTATTCCAGGTGAACCCAGGACAGAGCTCCGCTTGGGGGAAACCACTGTCTAAGAGGTGTGAGCATGGCAGGGGGCCAAGGCACCCAGGACCCCAGTGGGGAGAAGGAGGAAAAGCTGGGTGGTCAGAGGAAGTTAGGATGGGAGCAGCCCTGGAGGCTGAGAGTTTGGAGAAAGGTGTGACCAGGTGTCCTAGCTGGATGAGAAGAGGCTGCCAGATGGGCCACCAGGGCCAGCGCCCAGACAGGGCCCTTATCCGGATGCAGTGGATGGTGAAGGGCCTTTCTCAGCATTCACAGAGTGAACTGAGGTTGCTTCCATCACTCTGGTCCCTGTACCATATGGTCCCCTGACCATAGTGGAGCACCGTGTCTGGTCCCAGCTAGTCCATGTATAAACAACAGTTCTCATTGCTGTTAAAAATTCCCTGACATGCAGGCAGATCTCTGTGAGTTCCAGGACAGCCTGGACTACAGCATGAGTTGCAGGCCAGCCTGGGCTACACAGTGAAACTCTGTCCTGAAAAACAAAAAATTAAATAAATAAATAAATAAATAAATAAATAAATAAATAAATAAATAAATAAATAAATAAATAAATAAATAAATAAATAAATAAATAAAAAATTCAGACTAGAACCCCAGCCCATGGGATGGCGCTGCCCACGTCCAGGGTAGATTTCCCACCTCTGTTAATGCCCTAGATCTAGGCAACTCTGGAGGCTGGCTTTCTTGGTGATTGCAGATGCTGTCAAGGCGTAAAGCCACCGCAGCTCTGGAAGGGAACACCACCAAGCATTCTGGGTGCTGCGCTTTTTGCATCCACTACAGTATAAATCAGTAAACTGCTGCTCTGAGGGTCAGGGACTTGCCCGAGACTGGGGATGGGGGTCGACTCCACTCCTAACTCCTAGGTGGCAGTCTGAAGGAACACACCTGTACTTGGTGGCTCTCCATCATCCCTCATACAAGCGAACCCCCTTTTCTATGGATTTAGACGCTGGAAGCTTAAACTGCAGGAATTCTAACCCAGCAGGTGTAGAGAGTGTCTGAGGACCTGTTTTGCTAACCAGCATCCAGGTGATTGCCAGGCAGGTGAGGAGGGCCACCCTCGGCGCTTTCCCTAATCCCACCCTGTGCTGGGCAGGCCGTGAGGTCAGACTTCGAGTGGTCTGGACCTGGGAGCTACCAGTTTTGAGCGATCAGTTAGAGCTGAGGCCGCAGCTGGGAGCGGACCGGGCTGGGGGAGGCACAGGGCGGTAATAAGAAACAACAGGATGTTCTTCTTTTATTAGCCCTGGGGCTGCGCAGCTGCAGGTGAGTAATCAGATTTCTGCGGCGTCCTGTTTTCTCCGCTGCCTGGCGGTTCCTCGACACCCACTCACCTGCCACCAGCCACTGGAGGGAGGGCAGGCAGGAGGGAGGATGGGCGTGGGGACCGCCTGGGTCCCTCGCCCACGCCCACGCTAGCACACCCGCGGAGAACGGTGCACCTGCTGAGTTCGCTGCGGGACGCTCAGCTTTCACTGCGGCTGAAGGGAGGGGCCACCCACTCGGCAGACAGGCCCCCTGGTTCCAAGCAGGAGCTGAAGATCACAAGGTGCCACCCGCAACCTATGCGGTTGGCTTCGGAGCCTCCATTGTGGCCTCTGAAACAGGACATCTCCTGCCCGTGTCAGGCTGGTGATGAGGTCCCAGAAACCCAGGCCTCAGGAGGAAGAGGCAAGTCTCCAAACTCTCCTGTGCCTCAATAAGAGTAAGCAGAGGAGGCACTGGCCCTAGCTGCACGATTGTAGTCCCATCATCACTCAGGATGCTGAAGCAGGAGGATGGCGACTTTGAGGCCAGCCTAGGCTACATGTTGAGCCCCTGCCCCTATTTCAATAACAAACAGAAGTAAAACAAAACCTAGGGGCTGCATGTGTAGCTCATTTGGTAGGGTACTTAGTATGCACAAGGCTCTGGGTTTATCCTGGCACCCCGTTGACCAGGCATGGTGGTGTACACCTACAATCCCAGCACCTGAAAGGTAGAAACCGGACCTTCTTTACACCTCCAAGGCCAACTAGAGGTACAGGGGGAGAACTTATTTCAAAAGGGGGTGGCGAGGGGCCCAAAGAGATGTGTGCCTCCGCTGTTACCAGCACTGGCTGCTCTTGCAGAGGGCCTGGGTTTGATTCCCGGCACCCATGGGGCAGGTCACAGTCACCTGTAACTCCAGTTCCAAAGGATTTAATGCTACCCTTTCTGGGCACCAGGCACACGCATGGTGTACAAACATACCTGCAGGCAAAACATTCAACATTCATACCCAGGAAGTAAAATAAATAAATCTTAGAAAAAGAGGAAGAGGACAAGGAGTCTGGGTGTGGTGGCACACACCTGTAACCACAGCACTCGGGAGACAGAGGCGGGAAGGTCATCAGTTCAAGGTCATTCCTGGCCACAAAGTAAGTTCCAGGCCAGTCTAGATTAATGGGACGTCGTCTCGTAAGATATAGGAGACAGAGTAAGTGGACACTGGGCATGCTGGGAGCCACACAGCCTTCATTTGGTTGTGACGGTAGTGCCTTCATCCTGGGCCTTTGCCCCTGGCTGGAATTCCTTCTTCCTCTTCCGTCCTCATCTGGGAACTGGCAAGCATAGGTCAGAAACAGGTTCTGAGGCCAAGATTTTTATCTGTAAAATTGGTTACTGACTCCATCCCTGACAGAGCAAAGAGGTCTAAAGGCCAACAAGAAAACACCCAGCACTTTCTAAACTGTAATTATTCTTTTTGGATGGAATCCAGAATCCTACGGGGTCAAGGATTTACTGCGCACTGAGCCGGGGTGGGCGGGGGTGCTGAGGAACGAACGCTCACCTAGCAAGCACAGAATCCTAGGTTGTGGGATTGTGGCCGCAACAGCAGTGGATAAAGAAAGAGCAGAGCAGGAGACAGAATTCTGCCCTGAATTGAAGGGGACCCCAGCCAAGGGGGTGAGACGGGGGGAGTGAAAAGAGACAGACCGATGCACAAGAACCTTCTGGAACAGAGCAGCCCAACAGGAGGATCCTATGAGCGACCAGAGGTCCAGGCATGGGAGAGAGGTGGGGACAACACCAGATGGTTTGTCCAACAGGGAGGGGACAAGAAGGAGTGGCCTTTGAGCCGGCTAGCCAGGCATCACTGACACTACAGTAACTGCCTGTGCAGGACAGCGCCATCACACGGGGACAGTGCACAGGGGCGAAAGAATAACGGATGATCAAGAATATTGTTTTGGGAGAAACCTGCTTCAAACTATTTAAGATAAAACAAATAAGGAGAACGAAGTTAAAAGTTAAGCGGCCCCTTTATTGTGGAGTTCTGAGTGTGGATCGAGGCATGGCTGGGTTCAGGGTTTCTCATGATGTCGTAGGGTCGTCTCCTTTTGTGCAGCTGTGTCCTTCCAGCAAAGCAGTTTGCCATTCCCTTCTTACCTTTCTCTTTTCTGTTTAAACAGTCTTACCCTGTAGACCAGCCTGGCCTTAAACTCAAATATCTGCCTGCCTCTGCCTCCATCACGCTGGTAGTCAAGGTGTTTGTCATTCTGCCAGGACAGTCATTGCCATCTTAATCAGAGCGGCTATAACTATCTGCGATCCTTCCCCCCTCCTCTGTAAGATTGGGCCTGTTGGTCATTAGACCCTCCCTCTGTACCCACCTTCCAGCTGCAGTTAATTCAACCCAGGCTGCACGTGGTCTCTGGAGAGGCTAGAGCACACAGATCATAAATAGTTAACTGAAAGGGGGCAGGGAACGCCATCTATGCAGCTATGAGAGGTGTCTCCCCATGCTTGGGTGGGAAGTTTTAGTGGTATGGCTGTTTTGGGGTCACCCACATTCCTGTAGGTAATTCTTCCCCCATGCGCCTGTAAGTAAACCCAATAAATACATCGTGCACGCTATCGCAGATGTGGAGATCGGAGGATGGAGGATGGCAGGCTTGCAGGCGTGGCTTCTCTCCTTCTACCATGTAAATTCTGGGGATGGAACGCAGGTGAACAGGTTTGGTGGCAGTGGCTTGAGGCAGAGTCACCTCTCTGGCCCTGGCCCTGGCTTTTCCCCCAAGCCTTGCCTTCCTCTAGTCCCAGGAAGGGACTCACTAGTCCACAGTTCACTGGCTCACACTGCAGGAGACACAAACCTCCCCCGCTAACTCCTGCCAAAATTCCAGAGAGGACTTGGATTAGCTTAACTTGTATCACATGCCCAGACCCAAGTCGATTTTTATGTGAAAGAAAATGGGATTCTGTGATTGCCCTGTATGCTGTAATCAGTGGGTCGACTCAGGAGTCGACACCAGCCCAGCCCACCCCAAAGACAAGGATTGAGAGGCACTGGGGAAGCCTGCCAGGTAAAAGGATTAAATCCTTGCCCCAGATGTGGTGGTGGTACATGCTTGTAAGCCCAGAGAGTGCGTACCTGTGAGGCCAGCCTGCGGCCATACAGCAAGACCCTATCTAGAAACAAAGGAAAAAGCAAAGCAAAGTGTAGGGGCTGGAGCAATGCTTAGGGTCAGGTGTTCACAGGTAGGGTCACCAGGGTGAGATGTCACCCACTGAGGAAAAGCAGGGACAGCAGGACAGGTCTGGGGAGGGACCAGCCAGGATCCCTGATGAAGCAGGGACAGCAGGACAGGGCAAGGGAAGAATCATGACTTTCAGTAAGTCCGTGCCTCCTGGAACATTAGTCTCCTCGTCTGGAGTGTGGGGGTTAGGATGTATCTTATCTTCAGACGCATTTTACAGACAAGGGCTTGGTAGATCAGGCTGGACTAGAGCTGCGAGGACCAGCTGAGACCTGAGCACTTGTTTCATCCCAGGAGCTGGATCTCTGAAGTTCACCCCAGGGAAAGGGGGTATGTGTCTGGGCATGCATTCTGAAGCCCCCGTGGGTCTCCTGGGGCGCCTGTCTAGAAATTCTGTCTCTAATAACCCAAAAAAGAGTTTCACCATGAGCATGCAGATACATCCAGTTTGTAATGGGGAAGCTGAGCCCAGAAAGGGACAAACAACTGGGTCACAAATGGTCTGGGGTGGACATCATCTAGAATATGGGGCATTGGATGGCTCTGTCCTTTTCTCCATCCCCAAATCCACTCCTCAGAAAAGTCCTGTCCCCTCGCCCGTGGGGTGGCAGCGTCTCTGGACACTAGGCATCCCGTGTGGCACCTATGATGTTCTCAGACACTTTGCGCTGTAGGATCAAGGGCAGCCACAAGGTCTGGAAACAGACAACGTGGCTTTTGGCAGCACACTTAGAAACAAACATGTAGAGTAATTGGGGCCAGCCAGATGGCCCAGTGGAAAGGGTGCTTGCCTCCAAGCACAAGGACCCGAGTTCGATTCCCTGGAACCCATACAGTGAAATGAGAGAACTGACTCCAACAATTTTTTTGTAAGTAATATATATCAATGACTCCAACAATTATTTTGTTTTTTTTTTTTACTCCCACAAATTTTTATCTCACCTTAAAAGGAAACGCCAAGAACAGTTGAGGTACAGACTTCATGGTCACCCTATAAATGATACAGTCCCTGTTTTATACCCAAGAAACATGCTCAAAGTTCTGGAAAGACCATCACAGCCATCAGAGACTCCAAAACAGCGGTGGCTTGTCCCCATCGCAAGCGACAGTCAGGAAGGGGCGAAAGGATCCGTGTGGAGGCGAGGGTGCCCAAAGGAAGTGCCGAGTTCTCGCCTTAAGGGAGGAACAGTTATGGTAGTGATTAAAACCATGGCCCCTGTGGTTTGGCGGCCAGGGTTCCAGTTCTGGTCTGCCATTTCTTAACTCTGTGCCCTTAGCTAAAGGACTTCCTGCTCCTCTATGGACCTCAACTTCCTCATCTGTAAGATGGGGATAATATCCACTCAGGTGCCTGCTGGGTGGCTGAGAGGGTTAATGGTAGGGGAGGCACATAGAAGGCTGGTGAATGTGAGACCTGAGATCGATCACCATAACACGTGATTTTTTGGGGTGTGTGTGTGTGTTGAGACAGGGGGGGTCTCTGTTTGGCCTAGAGCTCACTATGTTGATCAGTCTGGCCTTAAACTCACAGAGCTCTGCCTGCCTCTGCCTCCTCCAGTGCAGCACAATGCCTGCTTTATGCCTGCTTTTATGGTGGCACAGGCTTGTGATAGCAGTGCAGGAGGAGACAGAAAGGTCCCTGACCAGCCAATCTAGCATACTTGGTGCGGGTTTCAGATCAGTGAAAAACTCAAAAACCAAGGTGAGGCCAGTGGAATGGCTCAGGGGTCAGAAGCACTTGCTACTCAAGCCTGACGGCCTTGGCCCCACCCTTGGGGCCCTCCTGGTGGAAGGAAAAAACCCGAGTCCTGCGTGCTGACCTCTGACCTCCACAGGAATGCTAGGGCATGCACCCGTACAGACACACACTCACTCTGTCTCATACATACAACAGCGATAGAAAGTGAAATAAACAGCACTCGGGAGTCAGAGGCAGGCGGATCTCTGTGAGTTCGAGACCAGCCTGGTCTACAAGAGCTAGTTCCAGGACAGGCTCCAAAACCACAGAGAAACCCTGTCTCGAAAAACCACACACACACACAAAAAAAAAAAGAAAGTGAAATAAAATTAAAGCCAAGGTGGATAGCACCCGAAGATTGTTGTCTGGGCTCCACACGCACATACCCACACACGTGTGTCTTTGCACATATAGGAACATGGAAATACAGACACACACACACAGGACAACGTGTGGTACGTGGTACTGAAGATAACTTGTAAAGTCGGCACTATGGAAGCATCAGCTCATCCCCTCGTTTGTTCCTTATTCCATCCCTTCCCCTGTCCGTCCGTCTGTCCGTCCGTCTGTCCGTCCGTCTGTCTGTCCATTCATCCATCCATCTGTTCATTACTTCACCCATCCGTGCAGTGCATCAGTGCACTGGCTTCTATCGTTTTTTAATTAATTAATTTAACTTATGTGCATTGGTGTTTTGCCATGGGTGTCAGGTCCCTTGGAACTGCAATTGCAGACAGTTGTGAGCTACCATGTGGGTCCTGGTACTCGAGCCAGGATCCTCTGGAAGACCAGCCAGTGCTCCTAACCTCTGAGCCATCTCTCCAGCCCTGGCCTCTATCTTATGCGCAGCTTTGACTGACACCTTCCATGCCCATCAGTGATGCTGTGAACACTTCCAGGTCTTAAGAGCTGAGCTGACTCCTAGCCTCTGCCCCTGGGTAGCAAGGTAGTCTGAGCTTCGAGGGAGAGTCGGGTGAGCTCTGTGAAGTGGAAGCCTTGATCCTCCCGCACAATGTCCAGGCCCCTCACTGTGTCTTCACAGTTAGGAGTTCTTCCTGTCCTGCAATGCTGGGCCTGCTGCTGTGGGCTTCTGGCCCTGCCTCTCTTGTCTCATCGAACACTGTGTGTGCTGGTTGAATGAAGGGCTATGTCAAATGCCGGAAGGCTGATGGCTTCTCCTTCTGTTTTTGGTTTTGCTGTTGTTGCTATTTGAGACAGGGTTTCTCTGAGTAGCCCTGACTGTCCTGGAACTCACTCTATAGACCAGGCTGGCCTCCAATTCAGAGATCTACCTGCCTCTGCCTCCCAGAGTGCCGGGATTAAAGGCGTGCATCATCACCAGCAACCACTGCAGGGCTGGTGGCATCTTAAACGACCCCAGCTAGTGATGATGCTTCCAGGCTAGGAGGCAGCTCTGAGTTCACCTTCCTCCCAGCGATTCATCATCTTTCCTTTTCTTCCATCTTCACAGGTGAGAAAGCAGAGAGGCTCGATTGGAGAGATGGCAAGACTTAACCAAGGTGACACATCTCAGGAGCCAAACAACACCATACCCCGAACCACCTCTGACTTCCTCCCAGTGTGTAAAGTCCCCTGGCCCACCCACTCCCTGGCGGCTGAAGCTGGGGGGCTCAGTTCATGCCACGGGCAGGGGGACAGGTACATCCAAATGATTCCTGTCACCTGGAGACGGCCTATGACATCCCTGTCAGGGATGAAGCCTCAGATCCAGCTGGGCTGAGGCTCTGTCCTCTCGCGCTTCCTCTTGAGCCCTTGCCACCGGAGGCCCTGGCCCAGGTGGGGTGGGGGCCAACGGGTGACAATGACCGATTTAGAAAGTAAAGCTGCTCCTCAAACAAATAAGAACGAAGAGCACAGCCTGCCCGCTTCCTGCCCCACTCTCTCCCCTGCACCTGGGCCCCAGCTGCGGGTCCTCCAGGCTTGTTTGCGCATCCTGCCTGGGAGCCTCTTCTTCTAGTCCTAGGCCCCTCCCCTGGGCTGGAATGATTGTGGAAATAAACCCCTGTGTGATTGTTGTATTGTCATGGTCGGTAGCATTGTGTGGGACAATACCAGCAATCACCACACAGGGGGTTTCCTGCCTCGCCAGAACAGAGAGCCTTACCAGCCAGCCCCCACTGGGGAGCAGCTGGCCAGCCTTTAGAGAGCTGAGGTCTGGAGGCCTAAGTGGGGGGCTGCTTCCCTTGACCCCAGGTTTCCTTGTTTGCCAGACAGAGTTGGACATAGAAAGTGCACTTCAGGGCCCTGATGGTGGTCGCTTAGCTAAGGAAGCCAGTCACACGGGGGTACAGTTTTCGGGTCTCCTAGGATAGGACTGGGAAATGGACACTAACTCCACAGCCTAGTGTTTTTACCCACTGGCTGCTTTGTTTTTGATACCAAGTCTCCTGTAGCCCAAGCAGGCCTTGAACTCCCTATGTGGTCAAGGATGACCTTAAACATCTGATCCTCCTGCCTCCACCTGCGCAGTTGCGCAGTGCTGGGGTCACAGGTGTGTGCACTGCCACTGCCATTTCTGCAAGGCTGGGGGTTGAACTCAGAACTCTGTGCCCGCTGGACAAACACACGGCTAACTGAGCTACACCTCAGCCTTGCTCTTTACTGTATTAAGAACATCGGGTACGTCACTCAGTTCATCTGTACCGGACCCAAATAAAGTAGATGCTGTCATCCCTGTTTTATAGCCGAGCACACTAAGACACAAGAAGTGACCTGTTTGATCCAGTTCAGCTGTCAGGCAAGCTGGCAGCGGGGGGAAGGGGGGTGTTCAGAACTGCCTGGGTCAGGACTAGTACCGACGGGTCTGACTTGTTTTGTGGCCACAGACAAGTCATTTGCTTTCTGAGCCTCAGCTCTTTACCTACAAAAGCAAGCATCCCACAATACCTACCCGCAGACACTGTACAATTCTAAGGTGCCATGGTAGCCAGCTCAGTGGCCGTGTGAAGGAAGGCTGTGACTGTCCCCAGGGACTTGATTGTCAGCACTAAGGTATTATCATTCTGATTGGTGTTAAAGTCACACAGGGAAGCAGAGAGGATGCTCAGGGCCCTGCCCAGTTCTCAAGACCTAGATCCTGTGGTTGTGGCTGGCCAGCGATTCCCGGAGGCACCTGGTAAGAGGTGGCTCCACCCACTGGGGCTAAAAAAAAATCCCTGAGGCTGCCACCGTGCAAGCTGCATGTCACCTGTTCCAGTTAAGGGCAAGCTGCAGTCCCTCTTCCTGTCCTACCCCACCCCAACAGCTGTGTGGCCCTGGAGGAGCCATTTGACCCTCGGAGATGGAGAGGACATTAACTTTGCAGCACACGGTTGCAGAAGGCCATGAGACCTGGGTTTGGGGTCTGGCCATATCCTGCTGTGCGTGACTGTGGACAAGCCCCTTGGACTCTCTGATCCTGTTTCCCCCGCTGGAGAATGGGATAACACAGCTTCTCAGACAGTGCTCAGGGGCGATGGTTATGGTTGTCCTAACCTCTTGCTGCCCCTGAGAAGGACACTCAGAGGTGTCAAAGGTCGTGGGGATGTAATATGACACCTGCTGTGAAGCCTCCAACCCCCCCTCCCCCCAGAGCCCACATGGTAAGAGGGAAAGGGAAATCCTGGGTCCACAAGTGTCCTCTAACCCCAAACACACA
>NC_022016.1:48739097-48742279 GCF_000317375.1 Microtus ochrogaster | reverse complement strand
AAAAAAAAAAAAAAAAAAAAAAAAAAAAAAGGTCTTGGGGTGCTGTGTTCTCTCTAGTGCTAAGTTTCTCCATCTGCCTATCCACCAAATGCTCCCCTTAACCTCTGGGGGTGATGCCAATGCCAGTTATGCTCTGGGTTTTGGTGTGGCAGGAAGGCAGAGCGCAGCCCACGCTTACCCCTTCACTGCTTCCCATAGGGTTGCCATAGTCTGACTGTGTCCTCCACTGTAGCTGCTGCAGCTGGCCCTGGGCATGTCTCTTCTGCCTCCTACCCCACCAGACCCTAAGCCCTCACTCCCAGGATGCCAGCCTTGATTACTCACCCATTAATCAAACTAAAAGAGGTGTCAGCTGTCTCCTGCCTGGGCCCGTATTCATCTTGAACTTTGGCTAGGAGAAAACCCACCCACATCCATGTACTTCTTATTCACTTATTTACTTAGTATTAATTTATTCTTATTTATTTATTGTCTGTCACCATAGCACTCTACCTCTTAGCCACAGCCTTCTTTTTATTTTTGTTTGTTTGATTTTTATTTATTTTTTACATTTATTTATTTTATTTTACATTTTGCCTACATTTATGTATGTGGGACACAAACCTGCATGCAGTACCCACAGAAGCCAAAAGAGGGTGTTAGATCCCCTAGAACTGGAGTTGTAGATGGTAGTGAGCCACCATGTGGGTGCTGGGAATTGAAACTGAGTCCTCTGAAAGAGCAGAAAGTGTTCTAAACCCCTGAACTATCTCCCCAGTCTGTTTGATTTTTTTTTTTCTGAGATAGGGACTCACTGTGCAGCCCTGAATAGCCTATATAGACCAGGCTGGCCTCAAACTCATGCCTCCTCCCAGGGCTGGGATTAAAGGCACACACCACCAGACTCATTCATCTTTTTATTTTCATTCCTTTTTAAACTTATTTTTATGTCGGTATGAATATGCCACATGTGTGTGCAGTGCCTGTGGTGGCCAGAAGAGGGCGTCAGGTCCCCTGGACATGGAGTGATAGGTGACTGTAAACTGTCTGGCGTGTTGGGTACAGCTTAACTGCTGGGCCATCTCTCCAGCCCCCATTTATTAATTGCCACAGTTTCTGCGTGAGGTTAGAGGCCATCTTTAAGGAGTTTGTTGTTTTATCTTTTATTTGTATTTTTTTAAAAAGATTTATTTATTTTATGTATACCAGTGTTCTATCTACATGCATGCCTTTATATCAAAACAGGGCATTAGATCTCACTACAGATGGTTGTGAGCCACCATGTGGTTGCTGGGAATTGAACTCAGGACCTCTGGAAGCATAGTCAATGCTCCTAACCTCTGAGCCATCTCTCCAGCCCTCTTTTTTTATTTGTTTTTCGAAACAGGGTTTCTCTGTGTATTCTTGACTGTCCTGGAAAATGCTCTGTAGACCAGGCTGGCCTTGAACTCACAGAGATCCATCTGCCTCTGTCTCCCAGGTGCTGGGATTAAAGGCCAGTATCACCACCACCTGACTTGTATTCTTTATTCATATTTTATTCTTATTTTATGTTTATGATTGCTTTGCCTGTGTGTATGTCTGTGCAGTATATACATACTGGCACTCTTGAAGGGAGTTACTGATGGTTGTGAGCCCCCGTAAGGTGCTGGGAGTTGAACCTGGATCCTTTGGAAGAGGATGCAGGGCTCTTACTCACTGAGCCATCATTCAGCCACAGCAATGATTCTCTTGCTGAGGTCTCTCTTGTTTGTGGTGCTGTGCTTCATATTCCAGACTGGCTGCCCAACCGGTTCCTGGGTGATATCTGTGCTTCCCATCTCCAAGTAGGAAGTTCTGGGGTTAGAGGTGCATGCAGTCTCTGCATCCAGCTTCTTTAGGTGGGTTCTGGGACCCTACTGTGACTCTTCCCTCCCTAGCTCCTATGCCTGTCTATCCAACTGACTTCTGAGGTTGGGCTTCTGCATGGGCTAGATGACCAAGGGACAGTGCCTTGCTCAAGGAGCCCCTTGGTGAAAAGGGGAGACAGATACCTAAACAGTTGAACAGTTAAGAGGTCAGTCTTCTTCTCCCTCCCTTCCTTTCTCCCTCCTTCCTTTCTCTTTCTCTCTTCCTTCCTTTCTTATTTATTATTAAGGATGATCTCAAACTTGATAGTCTCCTGCTTCAGTCTCCCCAGTGCTGGAATCACTGGAATATGTATGCTTCATGCCACCATTTTTTCCCTGCTTCAATATCAAGTGTGGAGTTGGGGATGTGGCTCGGTTGGTAGAATACCTAGTACCACTTAAACAATACAGGGTGTGGTGGCACAGCCTAGAATATCCCAGCACATGGGAGGTAGATGCAAAGGGATCAGAAGTTCAAGACTATCCTCAGCTGTTGTGGACTATTGCTTTAACTATGGAAAGGTGTGTTGTATTTGTTTATGCTGCATTTGTTTAATTATGTAAAGAGGTTTTCTTGTTTAACCTTGTCTGCCTTTGGCACCTGATTGGTCTAATAAAAAGCTGAATAGCCAATAGTGAGGCAGAAGAGGGATAGGTGGGGCTTGTGGGCAGGGAGAATAAGTGTGAGAGTTAGGCCCTCCATTTGTTTGTGTCACGTGGTCAGAAAAGGCTAAAGACATGCAGTAAAGACAGGTCCAGATGGAGAAAACTCTAAAAGGTTATAGTGTGTCAAAAAAAAAAAAGTGTATAGGCTTAAGAATGGAAAGAAAATGGATATAGGCAGTCATAGAAAAAGGTAGCTTCTATATAATAGTAAAGTCTTTAAAGAGAGAGTAAATAATATAAAAAAGAATAAGCCACACAAGGGTAGAAAGTGCACGGAAATCTGGATCCTCTGTGGTGTCCTGTTGACTGGAATATTTTGAGCCCTCATGAGCAAATGACAGCTGCTGAGAGACATGGGGTTGTAGAAGGGATGCTGAATTAGACCAGCCGAGATGCTTTAGGGGATGTCTTAACTTTAAAATGGAAGTCAGAAAATGTATAGCACTGGGGAAGAGGTTATGTGTTTATGTCCACAGGAAACAAAAGGCTGTGGATTCCTTCAGGGCTAATAGAGATCAGGTTTGATCGGTGGACACCTCCTGAAAATCTTGACCACAGACGTAAAGAAACCAAGAGAACCTACAGGACAGGTGACATATATACGGATCCCTCTGCATGGGAATAGTTCTAAGACTGGACAACAAATGA
>NC_022016.1:48737831-48738382 GCF_000317375.1 Microtus ochrogaster | reverse complement strand
CCTGCCTCTGCCTCCCAAGTGCTGGGATGGAGTTTACTTTCATTGTAGCAAAGATAACCATTTGGGCAAGAAACTGCTCTTCTTTTAACTGCTGACAGTATACTGTACAGACTGGACAAACAGAACACAAAGGAAAAAGACTGCTGAACTTTGCCAAAACAGGGAGGGACAGTCCTTCAAGATTCCTGCTTCATAGAAAAGTCTGTCAGATATTCTAGGCCTGTAGGCCAAAGATGGATGCCCCAACATTGCAGAGGAACTTTGGATGACTGTCCAGGCAGCCAGCTGTTTCTGTCATTTCCATAGCTTTGTTAGTGACTTACACTGCACTTTGTGTTTACTCCGGCAATATATGCTTCTGGGGTCTTTGATGGAGTTAAAGACTGGATAGTTATAGTTACAGTTTTCCTTAGTTATAATAGAAAGTAAACCAGGTATAAAATGAGAGGAGAGAACAGAACAAGGGAGAAAGAGAGGGAGCCAGAAAGAAAGAGATCCGGGGCCAGTCAGGCAGCTGCCAGACAGACAGACAGACACGGAGGAAGCAGGAA
>NC_022016.1:48729450-48737731 GCF_000317375.1 Microtus ochrogaster | reverse complement strand
CAGGCAGCTGCCAGACAGACAGACAGACACGGAGGAAGCAGGAAAGAACAAGGGAGAAAGAGAGGGAGCCAGATCCGGGGCCAGTCAGGCAGCTGGCAGCCAGACAGACAGACACGGAGGAAGCGGGAAAGTAGGACGTACAGAATGACAGAAAGGTAAAAAGCCCCAAGGCAAAACACAGATGAAGAGAAACAGGTTAAATTACGTTATAAGAGCTAATAGGACAAGGATAATTAATAGTAAATCTCTGTGTCATGATTTGGGGGCTGTGTAGCAAGTTCAAAGTCAACTTGAGATAAAGAGACCAAGTTTCAGAAAATAAAAATAAAAACAAAAAGCTGTGGTACACAAAGTGGTAGCATATGCCTTTAATTCCAGCACTTAGGAGACAGAAATAGGCAGATCTCTGCGAGTTCAAGGTCAGCCTGGTCTACAAAGTGAATTCCAGGACAGTCAGGACTGTGTAGAGAGACTCTGGCTCAAAACAAAACGAACAAACAACCCTCTATTTATCTAATATGTGCAAACCTGAGATCTTCAGAAATATAAAATAAATATTAAAATAATACATTTAATTCAGTGTTTCAATCATCAATATATAGTATTCCGGAAGGGTATCTAGGAGGCAGGAGGCATTGGCTCGCTGCATGGGGAGGCAGTGATGGCAGTGAGCTTGGGCCATGAGAGCAGCTGCCATCTTGACTCTCATCACCATTATCAGTTCCTTCTGAACCCCAACACCCAGAAACTTTTGCTCCAGGAGCCAGACCCCATCACCATTATCAGTTTCTTCTGAACCCAAACACCCAGAAACTTTTGCTCCGGGAGCCAGAGGGAATACGCGCAGGGTCCACATGGGAGCCTGAGAAACAGAAAAGGAACGGTGTAATAGGATTCTCTGGTGGGCAGTTTACCTCAGGGCCTCATGGGCAGAATCAGGGAGGACCCTCGGACTCACATCCATCCTCTGGAGATCGGGAATGGAATGATCCAAGCCAGGGGGGTTTCCCTGGCAACCCCAGTGGGTGCGGGACTCCAGGGAAGTTGGACTGCGTTGAAGGTAACGGTCAGCGGATGATTTTACTCAATTCTCAGCTAGTCACTAGCCGGCTGTCCCGTGGAGTCCCCCGTCCCTGTCCGTCCACCCATCCACCCACCCACTCACTCATTCTTCCATCTACTTATCCAGAAGGAGGAAGAGGGGGAGGAGGTGGGGGCAGGAGGAGGAGAAGCATCCTGACTGATGAGCTGGGCAGTGAATTGGACTGACAGGGCTGACGGGGCGTCAAAGAGCCTAGTACAGAAGTTGGTGGGAGGAAATCAAAGGGGCTTGGCCTTGGCCTAGAGGCAAGATTCCATCCCTGCCTTCAGGATTGACTTAGAAACGGACTCCGCTTGGAAGCCTGCCCCAGACAGACTTGCTTTCTCTCAGCAAAGTGGCCAGGAATTCCAGACCTGAGGAGCATTGCCAGTGGGACCTTTATTGTGGATCGGAGGCAGTGAGTCGCAAGGGAAGGGACAATGCTTATATCACGCAGAGAGGCAGCCAGACCCAGCTGTCTGATTCCCAGGCTTGTGTTTTTCCCACCAGAGTGTGCCTCTCATTCCCTACCCCACCGATACACGAACAGACTCACTAAGACCCCTCAGCACCTGGCACGGCACTGGGCCCAGAGAAGGGAACCTTCCCACTTCTTCAAGCTCCTACTCTGTCCCCAAATGTTACCAGCTGTGACATGAACTCATTTCTGGGGAAATTAGCACAGGAGCCCACTTACCCCAGACGAGGCACCCATCATAGCAGCAGGACTCCTCCCTGTCCCTTGATTGCCCACTGTCCTCCCTCTCTGGCCTCCGGTGGTCTTGTGCCACTGGAGTCAGGGGCTGTGGATAGACGGGGTTTGCAGAGACAGGAGGCCTGGAAGGGTGCCGAGAGCTGGCCAAGGGAAGACACCTTGAGGACTGCTTTCACCTGCCACCTGCTCAGCCCCACCTAGCCACGGAAAGTGTGAGTCACAGGAAGTCTGGGGACAGGGTGGTGTGCGTGGGTGACAGCATGCGGGGGGCACCACGGGAGGGTGGAAGCTGGATCTGGGGTGAGGTCGGGGTGCTGGCTTGAGGCTTAGGCTTCTGCTCAGTCGTCTGTCTGAGGAACTTTCATTTCTAGAAGGACGGGCAAGCTGGCCTGTGAAAGATGTCTCCAAAGCCTCCACGGCCATTGCCAGGTGCTCTTTGCCCAACAGTTCAATCAACAAGCATTCTTCGTGAAACTGCGTGCGTGGATACAGCTACAAGATAGCCCCTTTCTTACCAGGAGAGGTCGGGGCACAGGCAGGCACCATACCCCGTGGGTAATCCGATCCAGTGGGGACATCTGGAAGCCCAGGTACTAGGTACAACAAGGAAACGGGAGCTACTTCCTAGAGCTTTCAGGGGTTCAGCCCTTTAATGGCGTATTTGTGTCTTCCCACCCTCCAGTGACCCCCAAGAGGAGGGAAATACTGATCTTCCCACTTCACCAGGGTAGGAAATGGAGCCGGTAACACGCACCTGTGCAGCTGTTCCCTGCCACATGCCAGGGAATGGCAGCTGGGGGTCTGAAACCAGCCCTCTGGACTGGGGATACAGATAGCTTGGTAGAATGGTTGCCTAGCATGTGAGCTATCTGCTCTTACTGCTCCACTGAGGAAGGAAAGCGAAATTTGTGGGGCAGGAAGTGGTGTGAGGGAGCAGCCGGAGGGAGCACAAAAAGGAGCCACTGAGTGGATCTGGACCAGGAAGGGACAGGGAAAAGGCTGAGCAAGAGCAGCCAGACTCAGGCAAGGGTCCCTCAGAGCATCGCCTGGACCCTGGGAACGCTGCAGAGTTTCTCTGTGTTCTGGAAGACCCCTGGACACAAAGATGAGTTGGGAGCCAGAGGGGGCACAAGTGACATGTGATTTAGTGTTGATGTCATGTTGGTTTCCAGGGCTGTTATGACCACAGTCAGGTGATGAAAAGCTAGAGTTTGTTTTCAAAAAACAAACACCATAGCTGGGCATGACGGTGCACGCCTTCAGTCCCAGCTCTTGGGAGACAGAAGTAGGCAGACCTGTAAGTTTGAGGCCAGCCTGGTCTACAGAGCGAGTTCCAGGACAGTCAGAACTACACAGAGAAGCCAAACATCAAAACAAAACAAATTATGGTTATTTACTTTTTAAAATTGTGGCAACAGCGCATGTGTAGAGGTTAGAAGACAACTTGTTGGAATCTATTTTCTCCTTCCTCCGTGTGAGACCTGGGGATCCAACTCAGGTATTCAGGCTTGGCAGCAGGTGCCTTTACCTGATGGGCCATCTGGTTCACCCAGAACTGCTTTCTGCCCTCCCAGCTCTGAGGACTCAGAAAGTAAACTGAAGATCTCTTCAGGGTACTCTGAGTGGATCATTCTTCCGTGCTGCCTGCTTTTATGGGCAGCCTGGGTAACCCCCAGTCTTCAGCTTTCCCACATTAGCCTTCAGCTCTCCGAGGTTTGCCTCTGTCAATACACGTCCTTCACCTGAGTCTTTCCCCTTTATAGGATAAGGAAAGCCATCTTGGATTAAGGCACCTCACTCCAGTGCATTATTTTTTTTTTCTTGCTTAGGTCTTAGGTAGCCAAGGGTGACCTCAAATACACTGTGTAGCCAAGGGTGACCTTGAACTCTTGATTCTTCTCAAGTGCTGGGATTGCAGGCTTGTTCCACATCTTTTCTGCAGTGCTGGGGGTTAAACCCAAGACTTCACACAAGATATGTACTCTGCCAGCTGGGCCACATCCCAGCCTGACTTCACCTTAGCGAGCTATATCTGCAGCAACCTTTCTTCCAAATAAGGCCAGAGCCTGAGGTACTGGGGGGTGGGCAGGACCCTGCGTATCTTCTGGAGGACCAACTCAACCCAGAACACGGGTTGTTGAAGGGCTTTTATACAAATAAACCTTGAGTCTGAAAAGGCTTTTGTGAGTCATGTGCCCCAGTTTGAGTCAGAAAATATGGCCTTGGAGCGTTGGCGCAGGCAGCCCAATCTCCATCCCAGCACCACGCGGAAAACACAGCCTTGATAGCGTTTTTATCCCCTGTATTAGTCCTTTGCCCTAGTAGGTGCTAAGTAAATGTTTGAGAAATCCATGACTTGTGGTTCCCTAAGGCCTCGGATCTTTCCGTAACAAGTCAGAAGAACAGATTAAAAGGCCCTGGAGATCTCGGTCCAGCCGCCTCTGCCCTGGATTCCAGGCTGGCTACCGCTCTGATGACCATGGCGTTCCTGCCCGCTTGGGCACCAGCCTGAGGACAGAGGGACGGAAAGGATGATGAGCCTTGGCTCCTTGAGACCCCGAGGAGCTCAGTCCCGGCTTCGACTCGCCAACCACACGGGTCCAGACTGTTTCACTGAGAGGTGTACTCAGTGTGCCCACCTTCACTGTGGGGCTCCCGGCTCGGTTGCCCAGCTGACTTCCTTGATACTGGCAGGGTTATCTTAAACATCAGTCCAGTCCTTTCTTCCTATGGCTCCCTGTTGCCTTCAGAATAAAATTCACATTCTTTTTTATTTAATTTTAAAAAAATTATTGAGTTTATTCAATTTATTTTTACATGTGATTATTTAGCCGGCATATATGAGTGTGCACCACATGAATGCTTGGTGCTTGTTGGAGGTCAGAAGATGGTATCAGATCCCCTGGAAGTAGGGTTGCAGACAGTTGTGAACCACTATGTGGGGGCTGGGACTTGAACCCAGGTCCTCTGAAAGAGCAACCAGTGATCTTAACCACTGAACCACCTCCCCAGTCCCGAGCTCACATGCTTAAAATGGCCATTTCTTTGTCTGGGTTTGTCTCCAGCTGTCTTCCCAGTGTTGTCTTTCACTGCTTGTCCCACAGGCAGGGGAAAGATACGCGGGGTAACCCAGCTGTAAAGAGACAAGGGGTGCATCCTGAGGCAGGGTCCTCAGACGCTTTTCTAAGTTAGCCTGCAATGGGCTGGGCTTTTCTTCCTGTCTCTCCATCTTCACACGGGCCATTCACACTGTGTGGAATACCCCTTGTTCTCCTCTGTCTCCCCGGAAAGACACCTGGTCCTTGTCCCAAGAGACTGGACTCCAGCACGCACGCTCCGCTGAGCACTGTGAGGAATGGCTTCTCCTCTTTCCCCTGCAATGTGCCAGCCCCAGGCCTGAACAGCCGGGAGAACAGACAAGAAAAGGGGCAGACTAGGAACCTGCCTGTGAACGTCTTTGTTAGTGTCACACTCTGCGACCTTGCGAAGGTCACTTTCCCTCTCCTGGAGTGGGATAGAGAGCCACAGCTAAACAGGTATGAAGACGTGAACTAAGGTTATTCCCCTGTGACCCAACCTTTTAGCGTCCCTTGTAATTTGCATAGATTTGCATACGTGCTTTAAGAGATGCCAGCTACATTTCATTCATAGAAAGAAATAGATTCCCAGGGATGGAAAGGACTCACCAGCTCATAGCTCCATGCAAATCTTAGCTGTCTGAGGTGTTTTAGTCATTAACAATCCGGCCTTTACATATGGGCGATAGAAGCTCAGAGAGGGAAGGTGACAAAACCAGGGTTGCACAGCAAATGAGTAACAGAGAGTGTCACCCAGTTTCCCACTTCTGCCAGCAGCTTGTATTGCATCCCCTGTTTCTCATGGGGGGTAGAAGATGGGGCGGGGGGCTTCGTTTCTTTCCTGGAGGCCTTTCTCTACACCTCAGAACAACAGAGCTGGCCAGCATGGCAGCCTCCACAACCACAGGAAACCAGACTGTGGTAGAAGACAGACTGGAGCGGAAAGTCTTCTGAGAGAGGCCGGGTGCTTTCACCCGCCTAAAAATAACCCGCCTCATTAGAGATCGGCAGATGACGCGGTCACCGCAGGTTATTCCACTAAGGCCCCCGAGGGCCGGAGCAAGCTTCTGTGAGATGGTGGCCGGGCATGACAGGCTCCCCGTGGAGGGGTGGGCGGGAGCTCAGCTCAGGGTCCCAGTGTGTTGGAAAGTCAGGAGGACACAGTAGGTGAGCCAGTTCCCGGACAGGAGTGCTGGTGGGGACTGGGATGTTCGAGAGCCAACGGAAACAATGAGAACTTCAGAGAATGTTCCTAGAAATCAACCCACAGGAGCTGCAGGTGTATGGGATTGAGACCCCCCCACACACACACTCCTGGCCCCGATTTCGGGCCTGAGCAGCTGTGGCAGGATGGCCACGCTGGAGGTGAGACTCTTCTTTGGGTCATTGCTGCCAAGTATTTGCTGACCACTCACTCGGTACCCTCTTGGTCCTGGTCGGTACCCACGCTCAGGCCCACGTGCTCAACACAGTACACTCAGTATCTATGAGAATTAATCTCAGTTGTCAGTGTGATGAGACCCACAATCCCCTAGGAGACGGCCTCTGGGCATCCCCATGGAGGATTATTGTCGTGATTAGTTAATTTGGTTCAGTTCTCTGGGTGGGGATCTTGGAGGATGTAAAAAGGAGAACGTGGTCGGAGCAATACCATACATCCATTGCTGTCTTTTTCTTTTTTCCCTGAGTCAAGGTCTCACCATGTAGCTCTGGCTGACCAGAGTGAAACTCACTTTGTAGGTCATGCTGGCTTCAAATTCACAGAGCTTCGTCTGCCTCTGCCTCCCAGGTGCTGGGATTAAAGGTGTGCATCACTATGGATACGGTGTCTCGACATCCTTCAAGTCATATGTCATAATATTTCATCACAGGACAGAAAAAGCCATCATGAGTTACCATCTGAGTACCCATCCAGTACCCAGTCTGTACCTTCCCAATACCTGTCCAGTACCCACTTACTATCATCTTAGTGCCCATGCAGTGACCATGCAGTGCCAACCGGCCCTGCGCAGTCCCGAAGGCTCCAGTAAGACTGGGCTGGTTGAGCAAAGCAAAGAGTTCGCTCTCCCTGCCCCCATCACCCAGGCCCAACGGTGAACTCAGGGACCCGGGAACCAGCATAAGTTGTTTTGATTTTTGTTTTTCATTGCCCCCTTGCCTGTGGTTTTATAACCTGTAACCAAAGATTCTGAAGCAAAAGCCAGGCTTGGCCCCCTGTCCCTGGTATACCCATTATAGACACAAGTAATGGGGAAAAGTGGAGAGATTTATTCAGTGCAGCCACAAATTGGGAAGGGAAACAGAGAGGTTCCTGTCAGGACTAATGTGATGTTTACATTTAAGTAGGGGCTGGCCTAGTATTAGTGGCAGTTAATCCTAGGACTGGAGGAGGCAGAGGCAGGTGGATCTCTGTGAGTTTGAGGCCAGCCTGGTCTATATAACGAGCTCCAAGCCAGCTGGGGAGGACAATCGCTCTTTGTGGGGGAGTTGAAGGGAGCATTATCTGTTGTTCCTGGATCACAGGGTGACTTCAGCTTTGGGACAGTGACTTATCTCTTTGCCTTCAGCCCTGAAGGGGGTTGATAGGTTCAGACAGGGATTCTCAACCTTCTTAATGCTGTGACCTTTTAATACGGGTCCTTATGTTGTGGTGACCCCCTCAACCGTAAAATTGTTTTGTTGCTACCTCATAACTGTAATTTTGCTACTGTTATGAATCATGACGTAAACATCTGACGTGCAGGATATCTGAGGTGTGGCCCCTGTTGGAGATTGAGACCCACAGGTTGAGAACTGCTGGGTTTGGGTTAGCCAGGTCCTTCTTGACTATCAGCTTGGCTGTGTGAAGCAGAGACCAGGTGTGCTCATCTTCCATAGGCAGAGGGCAGAGGGCGAGTCAGCTCCTCCCACAGTCACCCCTTCCAGAGACTGCATCAGCAGGTGCCCCATTAGTGGCTGCTGGAGGGGTGATTCGGGTCCTAGGCTGCCTTTTCAAAACCAGCACCCCCTCTTTCAGTGGCTGTGTGTTTCGAGAACTCCTGGGTGTCTCTGATCACATCCAATCAGACTCCTACAGAAGGGTCCCTAGTCCGTCCTTGTCTCTGATCCATTCCCATCTCCGCACATGACTCTGGTCCTTAGCTGGGCTGCTCACCTTCTGACTACTGTCCCCTGGGAAACCTTCAGGCACAAGGGCAGGAGCTCTTTTCTATAAGAACCAACCTGCCTCCATCTTAGGCTTAAATACCATCTTAACAACAAACTAGGTTCATTCCCGTTTATGATTAGACCTCTGTTTCTCAAGGATTGGGCTAGACCCCACTTGTAACCTTCTTCCAGGAATGGCAATCACATCTTTGTTTCCAAAAGCTGTTTTTTTGTTTTTTTTGTTTTTTGTTTTTTTTTTTT
>NC_022016.1:48709832-48727936 GCF_000317375.1 Microtus ochrogaster | reverse complement strand
TGTGAGCCACCATGTGGTTGCTGGGAATTGAACTCAGGACCTTTGGAAGAGCAGGCAATGCTCTTAACCACTGAGCCATCTCTCCAGCCCCCCTATCACTTTATTTTAAATGATGTGCAGGTGTGTCTCTGCGCGACTGTGTGCACATGAATGCGGTGCCCTCTGAGGCAGGAGAAGGCATCGAGTGCCCATATGCAGTTATGGGCTGCTATGGGGTGCCGTGCAAGCCACCTCTGCAGTCCTCTCCCTTTCTGTTTCGCCCAGGACCCCATGGGATGATACTGTGCATTCCCATCTCGTGAACCTGATCTAGAAACTCCCTCCTCGACATGCCCAAAGGGTTTTGTTCAGGGTGGTTTTAGATCCTGTAAATTTGATAATATTGAATACTCCACTAAAGAACTTACCTTCAGCACAGTAAGTGACAGACTTGGGATATAAATCTAGACAGGCTGGCCTCAGAACTGCAGCCATGGCTTGCGTGTTTGACTGCCACAGTTAACTGTGGCACATGCCTACTTGCTTGTCAGCCTTTTAAACAAGAACTCGAGCTCCTGGCTCCTTCTTTCCATGCCTGGTGGAGAGTGGGGGCACACAGTAGGTGCTTAATCCAGCAACCTTGAATGGGTTCTTATTCATAATCTTCATGCTTTGGGGAACAGATCAGTCTGAAGAAGCAAAGTCGCTTGTTTTGGTTTTAGAGACAGGGTCTCACTACTCAGACCAGGCTAATCTTTTTGTTGTTTGTTGTTGTTTGGTTAGGGTTTTTTTGTGGGTGTGTGTGTTATTTTGTTTTTCAAGACAGAGTTTCTCTGTGTAGCCCTGGCCACCCTGGGACTCACCCTGTGGACCAGGCTGTCCTCAGACTCACAGAGATTCACCTGCCTCTGGCTCCTGAGTGCTGGGGTTAAAGGCATGTGTCACACCACAGTTTAGCGACCAGGCTAGTCTTAAACGCACAGAGATCAGCCTGCCTTTGCATCCTAAGTGCTGGAACTAAAGGTGTGTGACACCATGCCTGGCCTGCGTTTGTTTTACATGTGTGTGGACAGAGGCATGCCACAGCACACATGCGCAGAGCTGTGGGCACAGAGGACAACTTTCGGGAGGTGGTTCTCTCCTTCCACCATCTGGGTCCCAGAGACCAAACTCAGGTCGTCATGGTTGGTGGCAAGTGCCCTCACCTGCTCAGGGTACTCTGTAGCCCTCAATCCCACAGGAATCCCCTTCGTCTGGGCCAGGCGGTGGTGGCGCACGCCTTTAATCCCAGCACTCAGGAGGCAGAGGCTGGCGGATCTCAGTGACAGACTAAGTTCCAGGACAGTCCAGGCTACCCAGAGAAAACCTATCTTGAAAAACAAAAACAAACAAAAGCAGAAGGAGATCACAACTGTTTTCACAACTCTGCTGGGTACAGAGTGTTGGATACCATCAAATCATCAAATGAGCCCCCAGGAGAAGAGTCTAAGGAACGAGCCTGTCACCATCCTGCCACCAGTTGATGGCCTGCAAGCTCCCTCCACATGCCATCAACCAGGACAGGAGGGATGTTGAGCCCAGATGAGAACAAGGGGACAGGAGGCCCTGCGTGTTAAGGGTCATTCATCACTGTCTCCCTCAACACAGGGTGCCTTTGGGACAGACCCGAGTCCCTTCCTCCGGGATCTAATACCTCTTTGGGACAGGAAACTCTTCCTTGTCACAGAGTTTCAGGCCCCTCCCCCAGGCCACTCCCCTCCCTGCTCCCTGGAGTGTGCTGGTGAAAGCCAAGCCTGTCAAGAGCGAGCCAGCAGGGTCCCCGGCCAGCAGCTGGAGATGGAGAGGCAGGAAGCAAGGACAATGGATGAAAGATCTTCAGTGCCCAGGTGGATGGGGGAGGGACAGGCAGGAAGCCTGGTCTCTGGAAGCTGGTCCCGCACAGGCTGAAGCAAGGCTGCAAGGGGTGCCGGAACCTGTGGGGTTTGTTTGGATTCCCCAGGGATCCAAGCTGGGGAGTCATTTGCAAGCCTCAGTTGAGCCCTCCTCCATAGGGCGCCAGGCCTCGGGGCCTGAGTGACAAGAATGTCACTTTCATTCAGCACTGTTTGTCCGCAGGGCCTGGGAGCCAGGCTGCCTGCACAGTAGGGGCCTGATCTGTTGAATGCAGAATTGAATAGGGCACCACTAATAACTGAAGGATTACATATGGATCTGCTTGTTGGAGAAAACAAGGCTTGCGGGTGGGTACCCCCCAGGTGTTGCCCTGGCTCTTCCCACTGCACCTGCAAGGTCACCTCCTCACCCTCCAGTCCCAGCTCAAGAGACACTCTTCCATAGAAAGCCCAGAACTGGAGAGCTGCCCTGACCCCCAGCTAAGGAATATCCCCACTTCCTTTCTGCCTCTAGCCCAGCACATATTTTGGAGTTGGGGGATAGAACTTGAGGTGCTAAGAAGGTACTTTGCCATTGAACTATATCCCAGTCACCCTCCTCTCTTCCCTTCCTTCCCTCCTCCAATTTTCTTTAGGATCTGTAACCAAACCAGGCTCAAGATCACCTGCCTCTGCCTTCTGAGTGCTAGGACTAGTGGCGTGCGCCACCATGCCTGGCTTGTTCACTCATTTAATATATATGCTAAGCATGTATTCTGTGTCTACAAGGTTTTACAAACTGAGATACAGTAATAGCCAGAAGCTCAGGGGCTCAAAGGAGTGAAGTAAAGGGCTGGAGAGTGAGCCACTTTAGTGACCTCTAAAGCAAGCCTGCGCTTTGCCAATGTTGAAGAGGGAGGAGGAGAGGAGGGAAGAGGAAGAAAGGCAGGACGGAGAGGGAGGAAGAAAAGGAGAGAGAGAGCGACTTAGAGCTGGCCAGAGAGAATTCAGAGTGGAGGGTAAGGCTGATGGCGATGCCCGAGAAGACCAGTGCGGCTGACCTGATGGTCTTGCTTCTGAGCCTGCTGCTCTCAGCCTGGTGGGAGTCCTATCCAGGAAGTGAGGGTGTCCAAGTGAGGCAGTGTCTCTCAGCAGCAGGCGGTATAGTCACTAGAGAACACCAAAGCCACTCACTCTGAGGAAGTTTGTATAAAAGCCTTACTTTGTGCTTGGCTTTGTGCTGGGTGCAAGGGTTACCACAGTGAGGGAGACTGTCTCCGTTTGTGCTGCTATCACAAGGTAGCAGTGATCGGATGATTTAGAAACTGAAGAAGTTAGTTTTATCCCAGCTCTGGAGGCTGGGCCGTGGCAGACACATCTGGTGAGGGTCTGGCCTCAGCTCCCATCCTCTCTGTGCTGCTCCCTTTGTGCTCACCATGTTCTCCTACATAGCCCGGCTTAGATGGCAGCCTCTTGCAGACGGCTTCCCTGATGGTCGTCTAGACTGCCCCCTGGCTGCCTCCGGGAGGAATGAGCTACGTGTCCATCAAGCTTTGGGCCACTTGGCACTGACAGTGCCTCGGTCACCTGCACCACACGTGTTCTGCCCGCTTGTGTGTCTGTGCGCCACATGTGATCAGGTTGTTGAATCCTCTGGAACTGGAGTTACAGACAGATATGAGCCGTTGTGTGGGTGCTGGGAATTGAACCTGGGTCCTCTGGAAGAGCAGCCAGTGCTCTTAACTGCTGAGCCATCTCTCCAGCCCTGACACCAGCGTTGTAATTAAGCATTTCTGCCTTCACCCCACTCCATAACCTTTTAATATCTTTCTCCAAAGAAATTCATAGTCTATTCTCTTTTATTAAAAAGTTTTATTTTTCAGATGATTATTTTTAATCGTGTGTGTGTGTGTGTGTGTGTGTGTGTGAGTGTGTGTGTGTGTACCTGCCCATGGAGGCCAGAGGTGTCAGATCCCCTGGGCTGAAGTTACCGGTGGTTGTGACCCTTCTGACTTGGGTGCTGGGAGTCAAACTTGGATCTTCTGCAAGAGCAACACTTAACACTTTGTTTGTTTTTTGTTATTTTGAGACAGGGTTTCGCTGTAGCTTTGAAGACTGTCCACTTAACTCTTAACCACCGAAACCATGGTTCTATTTGTTTATTTCTTTCCCAGTGAGGACAAGAATGCTGTTTTATTTATCTGGATCCCTGGTGTCCTGGAACAAATAGAGGCTACTCAACAACTATCTCTAAGAGAAAAGAACTGGGCTGTGCAGTGGTGGTGCACCGGCAGGCAGAGGCAGGTGGATCTCTGTGTCTGAGGCAACCTGGTCTACAGAGTGAGTTCCAGGACAGTTGGGGCTACACAGAGAAACCCTGTCTCAAACAACAACAACATAAAGAACTGAGCATAGAGGCTCACACCTACAATTCTAGGACTCAGGAAGCTAAGGCAGGAGGATCACCCTGAGTTCAAAGCCAGTATGAGCTAATAATGTGTTCAGAGAGAAATCCTGGAGAGAGAGAGAGAGAGAGAGAGAGAGAGAGAGAGAGAGAGAGAGAGAGAGAGAATAGAAGAGAAGAGAAGTCATAGATGGTCAGAACTCTCCAGGAAACTCAGAGCTAGAGTACAGGATAGCCCAGAACCAGGGTGCAGGATAGCCCAGAAGATTTGGGTACCAGCAGAAGCCCAGAGCAGATCTAGAGTGGAACCATTCAGGTAGAAAGGTTCTTCTTCATGGTCTCAGGTGCAGCAGGAACGACCTGAGCCCTGGAGAACAAAGGCCAAGTCTTGCCTCTGTTTTGCAGCTGACTTTTGGGGTTGATGTTTAAAAAGACAGGAGTAGCTGGGCAGAAAAGCCTAGTTCTTTGAGGGTCATGGGAGATGAAATGGGGGAGGGGACATGTCTCTTCCCTCTGAAGCTATCCTCAGAAACCGAGGCGCACGAAAAGAGTTTTGTAGGACTGGAGAGATGTCTCAGTGCTTAAGAGCACTGACTGCTCTTACAGAGGACCCAGGTTCAATTCCCAGCACCTACATGGCAGCTTACAACCATCTATGAGATCTGATATCCTCTTCTGCCAGCACTCGGAGACATAAAATACATAAATAAATCTTTTTTAAAAAGGGAGAGAGAGTTCAGGGGACAGCAGGCAGGAAGGCCAGTGCTGGGGCTTCATCCTTTCCTTGTCTTTTCTGGTCAGGACACTGGGGACTCTGATGGACCTCAACCTCCTGGACCTGCTTAGACATACTACTTCAGGGTTAGTCAAATTGTCCAGGAGTTTAGTTGTTTGGTGTCTATTCACAAACAGTGAAAAAGGCTAAGGAGGGTGTTACTTCCTGACATCATCTGAAGGTCACAAGATGTCCTGGGTTCTGAAATATGAAGAGATTATTTAGCTGTCGGTCCCTTAGATATATATATGCTTCCTGTTAGCATTGAGAATGGCTAATATTTAGTAATAGATTTATTTAATAATTTAATTTAGCTATTCATATTTAATAATATACAATAATTAATAACAACAGATGATATATTGCTAAATATTAAATATTTATTATTTAATAATAGATTTCTATTTAATAATACAATTTAATAATAGGTTAAAGATGTGGCGGCACACACCTTTAATCCCAGCACTCAGGAGGCAGAGGCAGGTGGATCTCTGTGAGTCTGAGGCCAGCCTGGTCTACAGAGTGAGTTCTAGGGTAGCCAGGACTACATGGAGAGACCCTGTTACGGGAAAAAAAAGAAGGAAGGAACAAGCATGGTTACATGCTACGTGGGGAGATGCCGTCAGCATCGTGGGCTGTGTGCACGGGAACAGGCGGTAGGATGAACTTCACCGTATCCCACAGTGCCGTGAAGGCACACCGGATGACAGGTGCACGCGGCCATGAGAGACAGCCTGTGGGAGAGCAAAGACAGAAACTCCCTGCTGGCTCCTCAGCTGTGTGTCTTTGCCATTCCCTCTCTGCCTGCAGAGGCCGCAGGTTCAGCCTGAGGCTTGGCTTTTGGAGGTGAGGACAAGCTCTCTTTTACCTACTTCCACTGAGTGGGGTTCATCTGAGTCCTCTCAGGATCACCTGCCTTCGGGTGCTCACAGTTCAGGGGAGGATGAGCAGGGAGGACCGATGAGCTGGCCACTGAGTCCAAGTCCTTGGGTTCAGATGGACCGCTAAGGACACACAGCCAGGTGACTGCAAAGTCAGTTCCGGAGCAGAGCGCAGGTCTCTTCATTCCCTCCCGACGCGCTTTCTGCTCCACTGGAGCTGTGTCGGAGGCTCAGCTCCAAACCTGGCTTTTGGGTGATGCTGCATGCAGCTGCCTGTGTCCAGATTCCATCTGGGGGCTTCGCACGCGCTGCTCTCCGTCCTCACCGCGCTTTCACTAGCCTGAAGTTTAGAGAGGGTGAGTGAGTCACCCAAGGTCACACAGCAGGTAAGGGCAGGCATAAAATTCACAGGTATTCATTCCCCCACCCCAACCCCGCCCTGGACAAGGTCTCATGTCTCCCAGACTGGCCTCAAACTCACCAACGTGATCAGAAACGACCTTAAACTTGTGACACTCCCACCTCCTCCACACGCTGGGGGTCACAGGTGTGTGCCACTGTACCCGGCTTGTATAGCTTTGGGGATTGAACCCAGGGCTTTGTGGGTGCTAGACAAGCACTCTACCAATTGAGCTAAAGATTCAAGTACTTGACTACAGTCTCAGAAGCCTCCACTCAGCTGTGGCCTTGACCTGCAGAGTGTTGTGTGAGGGTCGGGGGCGAGGTAACACAGTCTGTAGTCAGACTAAAGCTGATCAAGATGCTGCTTCATTTGGTCCCCTGCAGTGGTACTCGATGGATAGGACCTCGGATCTCAGAACTGTTAAGGTGCCCCTGCCCCCTTCAGTGACAGCAAACTAAAGTGGCCAAGTCCCCTAACCAGGGTCACAGAAACTCTGCCTGGCTATCCTGGAGCCTACACTCTGTACATGAGCAATGGTTCCATACAAATACTGGTTCATTGGTCCCATGCACACTTATGCCTGCCCTACTGTGTGCCAAACCCTGTCAGAGACCTACTGGGCGTAGATAGGGATAGTTCATGGCTCTTGCCCCACCCATAGCCAGCAGCAGAGGTTTGGGTTTGGGGACTGCGAAGGGCTTGGTTCCCATGCCCTCTTAGTGACACTGATGGGGCACCGGAACCAACCGTTGGCGCTGGCCCAGTCGTCCCCCAAAGAATGTGCTCTTGGAAAAGACTAGGGAGGGAGGTTGTGATGACATCAGGCCCCCAGGCCTCGTCCTCTCCGCCTGGTTCTGACTCATCGCCCACACCTGTGCTGCCCTCCGGCAGACAGGCTGGAAATAGCTGGGGAGGGACCAGGGGCAGCACCTGCACTCTGGGCTGCTGGCCCCACCCTCCGTGCCAGGAAGCAGGGTTGCCTCCCAGCGTGCAGCCCACCTGAGTCTGCTGGCCTTCTGGCGGCTCAGGGAGAGGAGGCCCTCCAGGCCACTGGAAGCTGTCCTAGCAACTACAGGGGACCACAGTAAAAAGCCCTTCCTATGATGCTGGATTGAGTACTTGCTGGCTGCCTGGTCCCGGCCTAAGTGTCACTGCTTCTTGTACTGAGTTCTTGTGACTCCTCAGAAATTGGACTGCAAGTAAACCCATTTCACAGATGAGGAACTGGAGACTCAGAGAGCAGAAGAAGCTCACCTAAGGCCACACAATCCCAGTGTTAGGCAACATGGGCCTCCCCAAGCTCTCTTGGCTCCTTACGGGTCAGCTCACCCTGAGTTTCTGATGCCAGCATTGTCCCCATCTTCCCCACCCTTTTTATCCAGGTAAGATCTCCCTTCTGAACACACAGGAAGACAGAACAATACCCTTCTCTTGCCCTCCCCGCCCAGGTCTGATCACGTTATCTCTCCGTCTAAAACCTGCAGTGACTCCCTATTGTCTTTGGGGTAAAGCATCTTCAGAACTCTTCACGCACTGGGCCCTGCCCACTCATCCAGGACTCTTCCTAGGCCTCACTTTGTGAGTAGTGACAGTAGGCCCTCATGCTGATGTGGATGAAGGAGGCTCATGGACAGGATCTACCCAGGAGGTCACGTGTTTTCAGAGGCATGGTGTGGGGTTCAGTCTCTGCAGGCAGCCAGGTGATGGGTCAGGTGCTGTCAGCCTGACTGAAATCCACCTAGAAATCTGAAAAGCCAGGCCAGCATCAGAGGGGTAAATTTGTAATCCCAGCACCGTGGACTCTGAAACAAGCTATGTACCAGGAGAAAACCCTATCAGGAAGAGAAGAAAAGGAGGAAAGAAGGAGATGCAGGGGAGGGAGGGAGAGATGATAAAGAGAGATGGGGCTCAGTGCTTAAGAGTGATCGCTGCTCTTCCAAAGGGCCCGAGTTCAAATCCCAGCACCCACAGTGGATGGCTCGTCACCATCTCTAACTCTTCCTGCAAGGACTCTGATGCCTCTGGCTTCCTCGGGCACCTGTTCTCACACGCTCAGGCACACAGATACACATAATTAAACATAAGAAAAACAAACCTTTGAAATGGAGGGAGAGAGAAGGGGGTTGGCAGGAGAGAGAAGGGGGAAAAGGTGAAGGAAAGAAAAAAAAAGAATGAGAGAAAAGCTTGAAGCACTTCGAGCAGTGGCAGCTGGAACTCTGGGAAGGAGGGGCTGTCAAAATTAACTCTGGAGTCCTCTTTCTTTCTTTCTTTCTTTCTTTCTTTCTTTCTTTCTTTCTTTCTTTCTTTTTGGTTTTTTTGAAAGAGGGTTTCTCTGTGTAGCCCTGGCTATCCTGGAACTCGCTCTGTAGACCAGGCTGGCCTCAAGCTGATCCACCTGCTTCTGCCTTCTGAGTGCTGAGATTCAAGGGTGTGTGCTACCACCACCTGGCCGGCAGGCTTTCACCTTAACTATGAACGAGCAGGTAGATACACCAATGGTAGAAAAAGAGAACAGAGGCCAGGGGCTGGATGTCCAGCTATGGTATCAGAATCAGGACCAGCCTGGAAGGTCATCAAGTTTCAAAATCTGTCCCTCTCCTTCCTATACCCAGGGTTCCCAGGCTTGGAAGATGGAGAGTCCTTGCTCGGGAGGGAGGGTGTGGAGTGGGATACAGAAGCACGGGACAAGAGGGACAGGTGTCTCCAGAGCTGCAAGTAGACGTGAGCGGGGCCTGAGGCCCAGAGTAGCTGAGTGAGGTCACCCAGGATGAGCAGACACACTCATCCAAACCCTGCCTACCACACCCCCACATTGTCGGTCACACCATCACGTGAGAGCAGCCAAGGCTGGAGGAAGTCTCAGGGGAGGAGCCAGGCTGGGTAGCATCCCGGTTGTCCTGGGCACATCTTGGGTGCCTCTGTTGAGGGCCACTCTGCTGCAGCGGAGCTCTGGGCTGTGGACCGTGCAGCTGTGACGTCAGAGCCCTCCCTGCTCCCCCAGCATCTGGTTGAAAGGCCACCTATTTTAAACTCACCCTGCCCGGCCGCCCTTTCCCCACAGAGGCAATGTGTGTTTCTGTTCTGTGTTAGCCGCTCACTTCATGATCCAAACAGCCTGTTGTCTCCAATACCAGTCTCCCAGAGGCTGCAGGAGTCCCTGGCAGCTCTAAGCAGTGGTTACACTCTGAACTCCAGGACATATTCCTGCCTTGCCGGAGCTTACAGCTCTTCCATGCTGAAACATGCCCAGTTTGTCACTTTTAAAATGTAAGTTCCTGGGCTAACACGATGACGATTCAGTTGGTAAAGCGTCTGTAACAGAGCATGAGGGTCCTGAGTTCGAATGTGAAAAGCTAGGTATATTGTCCCAGCACTGCGGGTTGGACGGAGGTAGATGCCAAGGGCCATGGGCAGCCAGTCTGGCCTAAGCACTTAGCCGCATATTCAGTGGTTTTAATAGAAAGAGAGGGGCAGGAGAGATAGCTCAGTGATTAAGAGCACCCGTTGTTCTTTCAAAGGACTGGAGTTCAAATCCCACCACCTACATAGCAGCTCTCAACCATATGCAGTTCCAATTCCAGGGTACCTGACAGCCTCATCTGGCCTCCAGGGGCACAGTACACACATGATGCACAGACATATATGTAGGCAGTATACCCAAACATATAATTTTTTTTTAAATAAAAGTTGAGAGCAACTGAAGAAGAGATCTGATTTTAACCTCTGGCCTCCACACACTAGTGCACATATGTAAACATGCACCTGTGCACACACGTGAATTACACACGTATATACAATATAAACTCCAAGAACTTGGTGACTCATGCCTGTAATCCCAACTCTTGGGAAACTGAAGCAGGGGTATTACTGTGAGTTTAAGGTCAGCCAGGGCTTCATATAGTGGAACCCTGTCTCAAAAACAAAACAATAAAATAGTACATACAAAAATAATAGTAAGGCAGTCAGATCTGGACTGTGGATCCAGTTCAGTATAGGAGCATTTGGAGGTCATGCAAGGCCCCCCTCTTTGTGTGTGTGCGTGTGTGTGTGTGTGTGTGTGTGTGTGTGTGTGTGTGTGTGTGTGTTTTGAGACAGGGTTTCTCTGTGTAGCTTTGGAGCCTATTCTGGAATTTGTTCTGTAGACCAGACTGGCCTTGAACTCACAGATCCACCTGCCTCTGCCTCCCGAGGGCTGGGATTAAAGGTGCTCACCACCGTGCCTAGATCTATTTTCTTTGACATCTGGGCAGCAATGGTGAATGACTTGCTTCTGAGCATTCCCTACATCTTAACCAGACAACCACAGCCTTTATCTCCAGCGAGGTTCTGGGTTCCACCTTCCCCTACCAGCTCAGGAGCTCCCTTGCTAAGTTGCCCCAGGCCAGAGACGAAGCACCCAGAGGCCTACAGCCCACAGGATTCAGGTGATAGTTATCTGGCCCTAACCTTGTTCACACTCGCTGCCTGCCTTCACCTTCGCTCCCTTGCTCCCGCTCTCCTTCCCACAGAAACCACATTCAAGGCCCTGGGCCACACTCTCTTCTTCCCCTTCTGACCTACCCTGCTTCCCCATGAAATGCAGCCACCCCCTGGGCTGTGAATAAAAAACTTCTCCTTGGCACAGACCACACTGTAATCGCCTCTGTAAATTAAGTCCCACGCACAAATAAATTACTAAGTAGTAGGGCTGGAGGAAGAGTTCAGCACTGGCCTGTCACATGCAGGACCCTGGAGCTGCTCTCCAGTACCCCAGAAACATTAACAATCACACAGAGAATGTTGTTCATTTCAGCATTCCCAGGTTTCACTGTTACTGCGAGAGCCAACCATCTTTGTATGTGTGTGAATACTACTCTATTGGGGGGGGGGGTGGCTTTATTATTAGTTAGTTAGTAGTTAGTTAGTAGTTAGTTTTGAGATATTCTCGGGTACCCCAGTCCAGCCTCGGATGACCTTGAACTTCTGGCTTGCCTGTCTCCATCTCACAAGTGCTGGGATTACAAGCATACATCATCGTGCCCGGGTTTTAGGTAGTGCTAGAGATCAAACCCCAGGCTTTGTGCTTGTTAAGGGAGTACTCCACCATCTGAGCCACGTTCTAAACCACAAGTCTTACCTAGAATAACAATTGTCAAGTAGGACTGGAGAGATGGTTCACAGCTAAGAGCACTGGCTGCTCTTCCAAGAGCCTGAATTTAACTCCTAGGGCCAATATGGTGACTCACAGCCATCTGTAACTCCGGTTCCAGAGGATCCCAAACTCTCTTCTGGCCTCTGTGGGCACCACGCATGCAAGTGATAAACAGACATACCAGCAGGCAGAGCACCCATACACATAAAATAAATAAAAATTAAAAGGAATAGCCAGGTAATAATTACTTATCCATCTCCAAAAGACAATACCCTTTTCCAAGATGAGCCTCTGCTGCTGTTGCCAGAGTGTTAGCTAATGCCAAGAGCCCAGTTCTCTTTTTAGGCTTGTCCAGCCTCAAAGCTGCCAGAAGGAGGTCCCTGGACTCAGGATGAACCCATCTTGGGGAACATCTCAAGAGCTGTGCAGAGAGATCACAACTGAGATGAAGGGTCTGGAAGAGAAATCAAGGAGCTGCCTTCCCCAGCTGAGCCCCACAGGGAGCATCCTGCCGTCCCAGTCCACCAGAACTTTGTAGGATTGGGGTCTCACCTGCCCAGCCTGCTCTCAACAGCCCAGGTGTCCAGTCTGGGACCCTCATTCACGGTACTAAATCCATCCAAAACAAAGTTGCCCACCAAATGCTAAGAGAGAACACATTAAGGTTTTATTTTTAGGGATCGATATTAGTAATAGCCAGACCCCGAGTACCTATTGTGTGTTGGCCACTCTACTAGAATTTTCGTTCATTCTTCAAAACTTATTAAGGGTCCATGTGATGGTTAGTGTTGAGTCTCAGTTTGATAAGATCTAGAATCATCTAGGAGATAAAGTTCTGGGTGTGTCTGGGAGTGAGTTTCTAGATTTGATTAATGAAGATGGGAGGAGCCACACTGCCTGTAGGTGGTACCATTTCATGGACTGGGGTCTCAGGCAGAATGGGGAAAACATGACTGAGCCCCAGCATTCTGCTCCCCGGCTGTGACCACAGTGTGACTTGCTTCCTCATCCTTCCTGTGAGCCAAAATGAACCCGTCTTCTCCTAAGCTGCTCTTGCTAGGTGTTTACAGCCAGGGGAAAGTAACTGACACAGTCTTCCTACCACCCTGAGTAAAGGACACTGACTCTCAGAGCTGATGTCCAAGCCACAGTCCCTGGGAGGCAGCCCCCACCCGCTTCTCCCATTTACTCTGAAGCAGGGTGTCTCTCCCTACTTAGCTCAGGTTGGTCTGGAACGTGGCAGCCCCCCAGCTGCAGACCCTAAGTGCACCACCACGCTGGCCTCTGATGAGACAAGGATGCTGAGGACCAGAAACATGCCAAAGGCACCACCAGCTGAGTCTGAGACAAGGCTTGAATCCAGACCCACTAGGCTTCTTGACTGGAGCATCAACTAGGGGGACTGAGGAGAGGGTCCCTGGAGCCCAGAGGAGGGGTGCCAGGTTCCATGTGCATCCCAGATGCTGGCAGTGACTGGGGAGTGGAATCAGGGGCTGGGGTGGCCACAGCTGTGGAAGGGTACTCTCTCCCTTGTCCTTGTTTGGAATTCCCATCTTGACGTAAAAGTTGTGAGTCACGGTCTCAGCACTTGTCTCAATTGCACAACCCACCGAGATGATTGCAGACGCTGTCATGCCTCACGCCAGAACAGCTTCAACAGGCATGATTCCCTTTCTCTGCCCCGGATGTGAGGGATTTCGTTTGGAAGGCCCGGAGAGAACCATACAGGAAAAGGTGAGCCTAAGACCTCATGTGTCCCTCAAGGGGCCATCGACCTAAGACTCTAGAATGGTTTTAACAGCCCAGTCAGCGCTCCTCCAAAACACCAGCCAACATCATTCCATGAGCACCCTTGATGAGCTGATAGCTATCAGAAAGTCAGCAGTGCTTTTAGCTGTGGCTTCTGGATCAGCAGAACTTAAGGTCAGGCTCTGCTGTGTTATCCCAGGAACAACGATATACCTCTCTGAGCCTCAATTATTTTATTTGTAAAATGATGAATAGTGGTTAAAGAGAAAAATAAAAAAAAATAAAAAGAAATCTAATTGGCCAAAAGGTGTCCTTTGACCTTTCCTTGTTGATTTATCTGATTCTTATTTATTGGTGCCCCCACAAATGTCCATTTCCTTGAGAGTGGGAGCCCTGATAGTGCAGTTCCCAAAGCCTGGTGCACTCAGATGTGTTTGTTTTTGTTTTCTCTTTGTTTTTCAAGACAGGGTTTCTCTGTGTAACAGCTCTTGCTGTCTTGGAATTCTCTCTGTACACCAGGCTGGTCTCAAACTCACAAACCTTAAGTTCTGCTGATCCACCTGCCTCTGTCTCCCGAGTGCCCCACCACTGCCAGGCCCCAACTGTTTTGCTCTTAAGGCATGCCCACCAGGTGCCCACCGGGATCCTTCTTCCTGTCCTCCTTGAACTCACAGATTGTCTCTAGAGAGCACAGTCCTTGCCTGGCAAATCTTGGCAAAGGTAGCAGGGGTCATCCCAGTGCAGGCCACCACGCCAGCTGTGGGGTCTCCTTGGCCTCCTGCAGGATCGTGTTCTTGTCCTTGCTCATGGAGAAGGCATCTCCTGCCAGCTCTTCCTTACTTCCTCAGGCACCAAGGACCTTTGTATGTTTGAGTCACAGAATAACTTCGTGACGTCATCAGAGATAGCCACCCTGGATGCCATTTTTCAGGAGACCACAAGGCGAGCCACAGAACATAGGAACCACCACAACTGCTACCAGAAAGATGGTTTTTTATTAATATTCGTGTATTTACTGTCATTGCGCACATGCGTGCATGGTGTGTGTGTAGGCATGCGCACCACACGTGTGGCAGCAGAGGACAACTTTACAGAACTGGTTCTCTCCTTCCTCCTGTGAATGTGTTGGGGGCGAGAGCTCAGACCACCACGCTTCACCCCTAGGATGTCCACACGCTGAGCCATTGTGCCCGGCTCATTTTAGTTCTTTTAGGTTTATTATTCTATTTTATATGTGTGGGTCTTTCACCTGCATGATGTGTGCAGCACAGGTGTGCCTGCAGCCTGTGGAAGTCAGAAGAGAACATCAGATCCCCTGGGACTGGAGGTATGGATGGTCGTGAGCTACCATGTGGGTGCTGGGGACCAAACCTGGGTCCTCTGCAAGAGCGGCAAGTGCTCTCAACTGCTGGTCCTCCTCTCTTACCCCTTATTCTATTTTAACAAGATTTAATTTGTACAGTATGGAAGATCAGAGGTTCTGGAACGTTGTTTTGTCACAGAATGGGTTACTTCCACATTAGCTTCCATATGAAGATCCGATTCCTAGACAAGATGAGAGCGGAGTGCCCTGGCTGCGGCAGGAGATGGTCCAGACGTGCCTGCTCAAGGGACCTGTTGCTATCCAGCTTCCACAGACCCCCTGGACCTGGAGGAACTGAGCTTTAAAAAAAAATGACTGGACCAGAGTTACTCTCCTCCCAAAGCGCAGGAGCCATGGGGAGCGGAGAGGAGCCCTTGTTCTCCCAAATTACAGATGCGAGTTGTTCATTGAGTCAGAGTCCAGCTGCCTCCTGAGGTCATGAGAAAGAAGGCGAGGGCAAGCAAGGGGCACAGGAAGTGGAGCCGGCCAGCTGGGAGGCAGCAGCAGGCGTGGGTACTGTGGCCTCCTGGATGGGCCAGTGACATCACAACCCCAGGAAACAGCTGCCCAAGAGGCCCTCGCTGTCCCTTGCTCCTCCTCTGGGAAGATCGGCCGCCAGCTGTCACAGTGCTCTGCCTCCTCTGAGATCGTTCCCGGGCGGGTGAGCCATCATCTTTAGCAGTAGCACCCACAGCTTTCTGATGTGTCAGGACCCCGTCCCCCTGTGCAGCACAGCTCCCGATTGGATGTGTTCTCCTGTGTCATTGCACCAATGGAATGCTATCTCCGTGTCCCAAATGATGGAGGTTTTAGAGCAGTGGTTCTCATCCTATGGGTCATGACCTCCTTGGGGTTGCTTATCAGATATTTACATTATGATTCACAGCAGTAGTAAGACTAGAGTTATGAAGTAGCAACGAGAATAATTTGATGGCTGGGGGTCACCACTACATGAGGAGCTATAATAAAGGGTCACAGCGTTAGGGAGGTTGAGAACTGCTGGCTGAGATTATCATGTCACACAGATTCATCCAGCCTGGCTTTGTCCAACTCCAGGGTTTCATCTCTTTCCAGGGGGCTATCACGTTTGATTCAATGCAAAGTGTATTCTTCGTACATGGCAAAATGGGGCTGTGCACTGCAAGGCCAGTATCTTGATTGATGGTAACTCTGGGCCTGCCATCCAGTCTGTCTTAGGGCTCAGGAAAGGGCTAAGAATGCTGCCTGGCACTCTGCAGTGGCATCTACTGCTTTGGCTGTCCTTATTGACCAAGGAGAACACCAAGGCTCAGGAAAGCAATGCCAAGTACTAAAGACTTGGAGTAGGCGGGTCAAGACTCATCCGCAGAGCCTCCAAGTTGAAGCCGCTTCCTTTCAGACCTAAATTTCTCAGTCAGGAGTCTCTTTTCTCTGTGTCCACTGATTCATCTTCTGGGGCTATGGCTATAAACTACCACAGATTTGAAGTTCCCAGCAACAGTTTCCTATAGTTCCCTGGAGGCTGACAGTCTAAGATCCAGGTGCTTCAGCAAGAAAGTCCCCCTCTGGAACCATTGCTGGGGGGACGCTTAGTGCCCCCTCCCCTTCTTCCTCCCTCCCACTCTGTAGTGGTTGCCACAACCTTTAGCAGTCTGTGTTGAGGGATTTTGTGACTTCACTCTCAGGCTCCATCTTTGCTGGTCCATCTCCTCTGTCTGTCTCCATTGTGTGTGTATGTGTTTGCGTGCATGTATGTGTTTGTGTGCTCACACATGTTAGACAAGCGCTCTATTACTGGGCTACATCCCCAGTTCTCTCTTTTTTACGTTTTATTTTGAGACAGGGTCTCACGAAATTGCCCAAGCTTGCCTTGAGCTCATTCTGTCATCCATGTTGGCCTTGGACTTTTGATTTTCCTACCTCAGCCCCCTGAGTAGCTAGGATCGGAGGTCTGTACCCCAGCCTGGCTTCAGTTTTCAATCCCTACTGTTATACCAGTCCTTGTATTTATGACTTTAAATACAGGGCAATCTTATTTCAAGAGCTTTAATTGCATGTGTAAGCCATCTGCTTCCACATAAGATCATATTCTCAGACTTAGACAATGTACTGATGCTACCACCCGGTTCAGCAAGGCAAGCCTTCACTGAGCATGAACAGCGTGTGTGTCAGGGCAGCAAATGTCTATAGCACAATGCTGCCCACTGTCTCCCAGGGAGGTAATTTTGGGGTGGCTTTTATGGTTTTATTTATTTATTATTTTGCGTATATCTGGCATCATGTGGAGGTCAGAGGACAACCTGCAGGGTTCGAGTCTCTCCTTCCACGCGTGGATTCTAGGAACTGAAGTCAGGTCATCAAGCCCCTCTCCTCACTGAAATCATCTCATTGGCCCCACGTGTTTCTTATTTTCTGACAGGGTTTTGCTACACAGCCTCAGCTGGCCTTGAGCGTTTGATCCTCCTGCCTCAACTTCCTGACTTCCAACATGTATGCTCCTGTGCTTGGAAGAGGGGTTAGGTTTTTTTAAACCAGCTGCAGAAATAACGAACACAAACTCACAAAGGAGAACAAGTCATGAGGCCTGGGATGGGGCAAGCGGGAGTATGTGTGCGTGCCATCAATCAATCAATCAATCAATCAATCAATCAATCAACCAATCTATAGCTATCTACAAGAAAATGTCTGTTTGTAAAAACGCAAAAAGGAGCTGGGAGATCTCCGTTGGTAAAGTGCTTGCTGCATAGGCAGAAGGAATCAAGTTCAGATCAGCAGCACCCTTGTAAAATTCAGGTACAGGGAATGCATATGTGATCCTCATTCGCTGTGGGAGGAGGAGGATGCAGAGATGGGCGGAGCCTAAGCACTTGGCCAGCCAATTGCTAGCTTCTAGCCAATGGCTGCGCTTCAGTTCAGGGAGACCGGGTACGGAAATCTACAGTATAGAGCGACTAAAACATGTGCCCAGTGTCAGGTTCTGGTCTCCAACACACACGTCACACACGTGAACATGCACCTAAACGTATGTGCCCACATGAACACACGCGCTTACATAACATCCACACATGGAGAAAATCCTGACCCTTAGCTTTCAAACCAGGAAGAGCTCACGTGCAGTTCACCTGTCAGTGCCTTGGTTTCTCCACCCGTAACTCACCTCACGGAGCAGCGTGGTGTTGCTACCTAAGCTTTCGTCCACCAAAGCACTTGAGCTCCTCCCCATAAACAGGATCCCTGGTCTACACCAGGGAGCTGGCAGGACACCACGCTCTGAGAAAGCACCAAATGAAATACCAGGCCCCGTCCTCTGTCCCCTGATTCCTAAGTTGGGTAACAGCCAGACATATGTACAAGCGAGGTCACAGGGCAGGGTGGGCTAAAGGCCAGGAGGTGTCCCTCCAGAGAACAGAGACGGTAGAGCCGCGCCAGTGTGCTTCCTATAGGAAGTAATGTAAACCAGACCCCAGAGGACCAGTAAAAAGAGAGTCTTACACAGTGGGTGCGCACCTGCAAAAATCCCAGCACTTGGAAGGCAGAGGCAGGAGGATTGCTGTGAGTTTGTGAGTTTG
>NC_022016.1:48708415-48709052 GCF_000317375.1 Microtus ochrogaster | reverse complement strand
AACTCACAGACATCCGCTTGCCTCTGCCTCCCAAGTGCTGGGATTAAAGGCGTGCGCCACCACACCCAGTCATAAATTACTTTTATATTTCTGCTTTACGTAAAGCATTATGTCTTAAGCGGTATGCTAAGATTCATGTTTCCTTTCTGAAATACGAGGAATATAGGTATCCACAGCCAAACGCAGGCACTGGGCACAACTGGAAACCGTGATTGGAATGTCCAACCTCAGTTCTGTCAGAACAAAGACACACAACGCCTCAGTAACCTGAACCTTTGAAACCAAAGGGCACGAACCCGTGGGCTGTGCAGCTCTGAACTCGGGTCAGTCAAGGGAAGTGGGGTGCAAAGACTTTCTTGAAGTAAGCCTGCAATTTGAAGCCTGACACTAAAGAGAACAGAATTCAGGGGCCCAACCTTGTCTCCTCTGCCTGGAGCCCTTGAGGTTTTCTCGTAGTCTTCCCGCCTTGAGATAAGAAGCTGGGCAGTCTCTTGAAGGTTTATTTTGTTTCTGGAGCCTCCAGATCTAGTGGGTGGATTGTGCCTTGAAATAGAAGCATCTCGAATGGCCTGTGAGTCATTCCTCCATGCAGGCCTGCCTGAGTGGTTTCATATCCTGTTCTCAGCTATACCTTGGT
>NC_022016.1:48702359-48707920 GCF_000317375.1 Microtus ochrogaster | reverse complement strand
TTTTTGCGAGAAAGTTCAGACCTTAGAATGACTAAGGCCCGGGAGGAACTTGGAGTTTGGGAGGAAAATTCGTGTCCCGCTGTGAATCACCCAATCACTGAGTTCTGCAGAGAGAAGAGCTTTTGAAAGGCTTCTAGGTTAGCTCCTCATTACGCAAATGGGGAAACTGAGGCTCGGGGAGGGAAAGGAGTTCTACAGAGGTCCTTTGGCCTGTCAGTGGCAGGGGCAGTGCAGGTGTTAGGGCTGAGTCCCAGGCAAGTTTTGGAGCAGAGCTCATGGGCACTCTGTCTATTCAGTGGGCACATTTTCAAAATTTGTACTGGGATGGTCAGAGCAGGTCCTCGGGGTACAGACATCAAGGGGCTGTGTGGAGCGGCCACAAGCAAACGTGTGATTGCCTGATTGCCTACAATTGATCCTTCCCAGGGTCCTGCTAGGCATTGGTTTTCAAAAGGACATTGGACCAAGTCTGGGGGTGTTCTGATTCATCACAACTTGGATGGGGGTGGCTTCTGGCATCTGGTAGAGGTGGAGCCAAGGATGCCATTAGCACAGGACAGACAGAAAGCATTATCTGGCTCCAAATGTCCATAGCATCAGGACAGAGGAGACCTGTGTGGACATACGTGCTTCCACAGCCCTGTCAGCAAATGAGGCACATCTATGTAGATTCCCAGGGCCCCCCAAGTTTTTCCTTTTCAGACGACCTGTCTTAAATTTCACTTCATGTTTTAGGTTAAAGTGACATGAATTTCCTTAGCAGGTCCAACTCAGGCCACCCCTCCCTGTTATTCATAATGGCTCCTGGTGTCCTTGTTGTTCAACCCCCTCCAGACACATAGGCCACTGTAGGCTATAGTGAGGATAAAATAGTGAGGGGGCTCGCTAGCAAGTTTAGCTGGTATTAAAAAACAGACAAAAGGCAATGCAGACAGGCATGTGGCTCCCAGGCTGTGTGTCCTAGCTAGGGTTTCTATTGCTGTGATGAAACACCATGACCAAAAGCCACTTGGGGAGGAAAGGGTTTGTTTGGCTTACATTTTGAAGTCACTGTTCATCATCAGAGGAAGTCAGGACAGAAACTCAAGCCAGGAAGGAACCTGGAGGCAGGAGCTGACGTAGAGGCTGTGGAGGACTGCGGCTTACTGGCTTGCTCCCTCTGGGTTGCTCAGCTCCACTCCCACAGATCCCTGGACCACTAGCACAGGGATGGCACCCTCTACAATGGGCTGGGCCCTCCCGGCACCCTCTACAATGGGCTGGGCCCTCCCCCGCCAATTACTAAGTAAGAAAATGATTTGCCTACAGCCTTATCTTAAGGATAAAGTCATCTTCTCAGATGACTTTAGCTTGTGTCAAGTTGACAAAAGACCAGCAGGCAGGCCATCAGTCAGGCCCTCTGAGATAGCCTGGCTTGAAAGAGGCCTCCAGTCTGGGACAACTGCCCTGAGGCCTTGCACCTCCCTCAGGGCCCACATCTGATCCTCCCATCTTGAGCTTTGATGGCCTTTTACCCAGTCTGGGCATGCCCCATGCAGTCCACTTTAACCCTCTAATCCTGTCCCCAGCCAGGGGTGAAATTCCTACATTGGCTGCTGACAAGAGCTAGCCCTGTGTGCAGCCCCAGGCCTCACACTCTCAGCAGGCCTCTGCTCTGACCAGGACCCCTTTCCCAACCTTTCCTAGTTGATATATTAGTTAGGTTAAGTGTTTGCATTTGCTATGCAAGCGTGAGGACCAGAGTTCAGATCCCTAGAACTCTATAAAGCCTGGGTGAGCATGTGGGCCAGCTTGTATTCTGGTGCCCAGGGTTGGAGACAGGAGATCCTGGGAGTAAACCGGCTAGCCAGACTAGCTAGGTCTGTGAGCTCTGAGTTCCTCTGAGACAGCCTGCCTCAGTGAATAAGGCAGACAACTCCCAAGAGTCAACTGTGAACCTCTAAATGCCTGTTCACATGCATGCATCCACGCTTACACACGTGCATGCATCCACACTTCTGCAAACACACACATGTACACACAGTTACGTGCAAAACAAAAAAAAATTTAGGCTTTGCTTCCAGATCATTAGAAGCCAGGTGTGTTACACACAGCTCTCCGGCTCTGGATTCCTAAAACACTCCACATCCACTGTACCCAGTTTTCTTCGCTGCTCTAACAAGTGAATAACTCCAAGCCAGATTGGCTTGAGACAACCCGAATGTGATCTGACCCCACTGGGTTAGAATCAGAATGCGAGTGAGACCACACCTCTTTCTGGAGGCTCTAGTTAAAACCTACGTCATGGCTTTTCTGGCTTCTAAGTTAGCCCCTACGCTTTGGCCGGTGGCTTCTTCTCTATCCTCAAACTCAAAAATATGGCGTCCCTTCACTCTTCCCGCTGCCACGCCTCTCTGCCTGCTTTCCTCTGCTCCTTGTTCACATTAGAGACCCTTGCGAATTGTGCAGAATACCCCCATCCCTGATAAACTCTGTAATTGAGAACTATGGCCTTGGCCGGGCGATGGTGGCGTAGGCCTTTAATCCCAGCACTCGGGAGGCAGAGGCAGGCGGATCTCTGTGAGTTTGAGACCAGCCTGGTCTACAGAGATAGTTCCAGGACAGGCTCCAAAGCCACAGAGAAACTCTGTCTCGAAAAAAAAAAAAAAAAAGAACTATGGCCTTAATTCTTTTTGCTTTTTGGTTTTTTGAGACAGGGTTTCTCTGTGTGGCCCTGGCTGTCCCCGAGCTTGCTCTGTAGACCAGACTGGCCTCGAACTCACAGAGATACCCCTGCTTCTGCCTCCCAAGGGCTGGGGTTAAAGGTGTGTGCCACCACTGCCTGGCTACTTTTTTCATTTTTATTTTTTGAATGGCCTTATTTCTATCTGCAAACGAATTCCCACTTGCTATGTAAAGTAAAAGCGTGAGTTCTGTGGCGGGGCCCCTGCAGGCATCTGGGGAGGGTTATTCTCCAGTCCACCACACTAACCCACAGGGAGGGGTGAAGATCATGCTGACCCAGAGGGTTCACACTCCTCCTAAAGGGAGCCAGGCAGTTCACTTAGTGTGATGTCACTTGGCCCAAAGGCACACTGTGACCAGGTGTGCCGGTATTTCAGGTAAATATAGAAAATCAGATTCTTAGGTGAAACATTCTAATTTTGAAATCATAGTGCAGATAAGAAAAAAAAAAAAAGAAAAAAAAACCCACATCAAACCAGCTCAGGTGCTATATCTGATCTGCAGCCACTCAGGTGTATTCTAGGGGCCTCTTCTGACCCATCAGAGGATAAGAATCAGGCGGGACGTGCCCTGGGGACGAGGCACCATGGAGGCCTGGAGGTGGGAGGGGAAATTGAGCAGAAGCACCGAGGGTACCTGCGGGGATGCCTCAGGGGAAGGCTCTGAGGGAGAAGGGACCAACCATCTCCCTGAGGGACCAGCCATCACCTGCAGGAAGCAGCGGTGCAGCGAAGAGAAGAGGAAACCAGGCTGAGGCTAGCCTGCAGAGATCCTGCAGGGCAAGGTGGCTGTGTGCCTTGCGGCTTCAGAACAAGCCAAGCAGACCTTTCCTGCTGCAAGATGCTAGATGCTTTTCTTCTGAAACCTTGGTGACCCTCCAGCTGGGGATGGCAGGCCTGGGCATGAAAAGAACATCTTCCTGCCCTACTTATTCATTTCTTTAGTTGGGTGTGTGTGTGTGTGTGTATGTGCGCGCATCTATGTTAGCATCCGCACATACAGGCAGGAGGTCAGTGTTGAGGTGTCCTTCTTAACTAACTTTCCACCTTATTTTCTTAGACAAGATATCTCACTCCATCTGATCCTGCTAGATGAACTGGTCTTAAAGCCCAGGGACCCTGTTGTCCCATCTCTGCAGCCCTGAAATAGCAAGCATCCGGCCCAGGGCCTTAGACAGAATAGACAAGTGCTCTACCACTGAGGACACCCCAGCCCAATCTTTTAATTTTTAAAAATTACGTCATCATTGTTTTTATTTTTTAACTTATTTATTTATTTATTTTTTGAGATAGGGTTCATTATGTAGTCCTGGCTGTCCCAAAACTCACTCTGTAGACTAGGCTGGCCTTGAACTCCCAAATGCCGGGATTAAAGGCATGTGCCACCACCACCCTGCTCTTTTAATATTTTCAAAAATTTGAACCCAACAACATTATTGCCTAATTAAATGTTCATTGAAATCCTTTTGTTTATTAAAATATTATTTATTTATTTTGAGATGGGGTCTTATTATGTAGAACTGGTTAACCTAAAACACACTATGTAGAGCAGGCTGGCTTTGAACTCACAGACATCCACTTATCTCTTTCTCCCCAGTGCTGGGATTAAAGTATAAAACACCGCTACGCCTGACCCCCAAGTAGTTTAAATGCCTTGGTTTGTATCAGAAATAAAACCAAGTGGGGAGGTGGTGGTGCAGGCCTTTAATCCCAGCCCTGGGGAGGTAGTGGCAGGAGGATCTCTGTGAGTTCAAGACCAGCCTGGTCTACAGAGTGAGTTCTAGGTCAGTCAGAGCTACACAGAGAAACTCCATCTTGAAAAAGAAAGGAAGGAAGGAAGGAAGGAAGGAAGGAAGGAAGGAAGGAAGGAAGGAAGGAAGGACAGACGACAGACAAGATTGTTGTCCTGATTATTGTTACTACCCTTCCATGAATCAGTATGTGTGACGCTTCAGGACAGCCTAGGAGAAACTGTCCACAAACTGAGTCATTTACTCTGTACCAATCGCCCACCATCTAAACCCACGGCAGTTTTCTCTTCATGCTACCAAGACCTAGCGGTCCAGGTTCACACTTTCAGAGTTCTATTCTCATGCATTCTGAATGAAATAGAGCTAAGACTCTAGAGTCAGCTGGCTTGCCCCTACCACACTGTAAGCCACATACTTAGCCTTTCTCAGCCTCAGTTTCCTTATCTGTAAAATGGGAGGGATAATGGCACCCTAGTTCACGGTGCTGTTGTGACGATGAACGAGTCAGTGCGTGTAAAGCACTTGAAATGGCACTGGCAGCAGGGCCCGTAAACACTGACTTCACCTGTGAGTCACTCTCCTGCAGTCAGGGAGAAAGTCATCTCAGGGAGAAAGATCGATTTGGGCTCACAGTTCTAGAGGGATGCAGTTCATCGTGGCAGCAGAAGCTCAAAACAGCCGGCTATATCAAACCCACAGTCGAGAAACAGAAAGAGGTGGATGGAGTCGACACTTGTACCAGAAGCACCCACCCAGGAATAGTCCCTGCTAAGATGGGTGTTTCCACATCAGTGAAGATTATCTCTGCCAAGATAACCCCAGGTGTACCCAGAGGCCCATCCCCCAGGTGACTCTAGATTCTCTCAAGTGGCCAATGGACACCAACCACCACTCTCTTCCTATTGACTGTGTTTGTTATTTTTGTCACCTTTTTTTTTGTTCTGTTTTTTTTGTTTGTTTGTTTGTTTTTTTTTTTTTTGATTTTTCAAGACAGGGTTTCTCTGTAGCTTTTTTGCCTGTCCTGGAACTAGCTCTTGTAGACAGGCCTGGCCTCGAACTCACAGAGATCTGCTTACCTCTGCCTCCC
>NC_022016.1:48693742-48702115 GCF_000317375.1 Microtus ochrogaster | reverse complement strand
ATGCGTGTAGTGCCTACAGAATCCAGAAGAAGACATCAGGTCCCCTGGAACAGGAGTTACAGACAGTTGTGAGCTGCCACGTGGATGCTGGGAATCGAACCAGGGTCCTATAGGAGAGCAACCAGAGCTCTGAGGTGCTGAACCTTCTCTCCAGGCCTGCAGTATTGATTTGTGTGTGTACACATGTATTCACACAGGTGCCTCAGCATGCATGTGGAGGTTAGGGGACAGCTTGAAGGTGTCAGTCCTCGTCTTCCACCACACGGAACCCCGGGGATTGAACTCAGATTGTCAGCTCAGCAGCCCAGACTCTTACTCGCTGAGCCATGTGGCCGGCTTTTTCTCCGAACTTTCATGATGAATGGGGGAACTGTTTAAACGCTGACAGTTTAAGCAGGTCATGGTGACACATGCCTGTAAGCCCAGTATGCAGGAGACAGAGGCAGGAGGATCATGAGTTCAAAATCAGCCTGGGCTACATAACTAGACCATGTCTGACAACAAACCCTCAAACCTAACAACTTAGGATGTAATGAAGGCGACCTATGGAGCATGGTAAAATGAAGTGAATTTCACTGCTTGCATCAAAATCTTTACAAGCAATCTGAGGGGAGTAGTAGTGTTTACTTTTTTGTTTTGTTTTTTAGTTGTCTCATATGTATGGGTATGTGGTCTTTCATGTATGTGTCTGTGCACTGTGTGTGCAGTGCCTACAGAGGCCAGAAGAGGGCATCAGATCTCCTGGGACTAGAGTTAGAGACAGTTGTGAGCTGCCATGCGGGCGCTGGGAATAGTCTATACCCTCTAAAGAGCAGCGGGTGCTCTGATCTGCTGAACCATCTCTCCAGCCCCTAATGCTGATGTTTCCTAAACTGGGAAACAAGACTTGGAATAGATCAGCAAGTTGCTGCTTGACGCTGACTTTGGAGTTGGAGACCACTAGGCTTCCAAGGTACAGTCAGGAGGATGACGGAGGGGGATTATAGTGAGTTCCAGGCAGTCTGGGCTACAAAGTGAATTGGCGCCTAGCCTGGGCTTCATGAGACCTGAGGGGAGTGATGTCAGGGGCAGAAAAGAGGGAAACATAGGGCATGAATTGGGTTTCCAGGACTTTCAGCTCGAGGTTGTCCTACAGAATAAGTCAAGTCACAAGGCAGAGGAGGGTTTGTTAGTTCTGGTTTGTTGGTTTTGTTGGCGGTCAGACCTCTGCCTTCATGCTCCCAGATCTAGGAGGCTCCAAGGGTAGGGATCAGGTCAGGGCTCTGGCTTAGATTCTGGTCTCAGTTTTGGAGCCAAGTCTCTCCCTCCCTTGGGAGAGGAGAGTGCGAGGGAGGGGGAGTAAGGAGCGTGCTACACATGACTGGACCAGCTGCCACCAAAGTGTTCTCAGGAGGCTTTCCCAGCAACTCAAACTTACCCCAGGACTCCTGCCCGCTCTAAGGAACACTTGGCGCAACTTGAAAACCTGGCTAGTACCAGGTGTGTGGGTTCTGTCCTGAGCACCAAATAAGCAGTCTGTGATAGCAGACAATTGTAAACCCAGTACTAGGGAAGTAGAGGCAGGTGGATCAGGTATTCAAGGTTGTCCTTAGCTACCTAAGGAACGTGAGCCCAGCCAGGGTTACGTGAGATCTTGTCCCTCACCCGCCCTGCCCCCCAAAAAGTTGTAATTAAAAAAGTTTAAATGAGCCAAGCATGATGGCACTCACCTTTAATCCCAGCACTCAGGAGACAGAGGCAGGTGGATCTCTGTGAAGCCAGCCTGGTCTACAGGGTGAGTTTCAGGACAACCAAGTCTGTTACACGGTGAAACCCTGTCTCAAAAAAAAAAGCAGTAAAATAAAGAAATAAATACAGAAATAAGCAAGCAAATAAGTTGTTTAAATGTGTAAGTTCAAGGGCCCAGAGGCATAGAGGACACAGTCCTAGCAGTGCCCAGGACGTGAGATGTTAGGAGCACCGCAGTTTGTGACAAGTGATGTCCCCTTTCTGAGCAAACTATGACTAAGGATAATATAATAATGCCAAATATGCCAAAAGGTGTTGGGAAAACCTTTTTTTCCCCCTTTTTTTTTCTCAGAGTTGAGATCTTGACCCAGCTGGGTATAAACTTGTGGATACAGGTAATCCTCCTGCCTCAGCCTCCTTTTGGACAAGAGGTCTGTGTTAGGTCTATGTTATGATGAGCAGCTTTTTCTCTTATTTCCTAAGAGCTTTATTGATCTGTAATTTACATACCATAAAATCATCTGCTTTAAGGACACTGTGATTTTTTTTGCATACTTACAGAGCTTATGCGACCATCACTGCGTCAATTTGATAATATTTTCATCATCCCCATGAACTCCATCCCCATCTGCAATCTCTCTCCTTCCTTTCCCAGCCCCAGACAACCACTAATCTACTTGTCTCTCTAGATTTGCCTTTTATGGGAATTTCCCATAAATGGAACCATACGTGGCCATGTGAGCATTGTTTCTTTCACTTAGCACAGTTTTGGAGGTCCCTCCGTGCTGCTCCATGTTTCAGTAGTTTTTTTATGGCTGAATAATATTCCATGTGTGACTGTCTCATTCTTCGGTGATGGAGTCACCCATTATGAGCATCTGAGTCACTGTTGCTTATTGGTGATTACGGAAAAACGTGGCTGTGAGCAACCCTTCCAAGTCCTTTCGTTTCTCCCGGGTATCAGAAATCTGGGAGGAAACTGTTGCGTCAAATAACAAACTCGGGTTTAACTTAAAAACAACAACAACAAAAAAAAAAAAAACCAACAACAACAAAACAACTGTCCATCTTTTCAAAAAGTGTGTGTACCCACGTGTGAGTTCAAGCACAGCCATACACAAGTTAATATGTACCACGTGTGAGCAGGAACTGGAGTTACAGGCAGTTGTAAGCTGCCTTCTAGGGATGCTGGGAATAGAACCCAAGTCCTGGTGGAGCAGTGAACAGCATCCTCAGCCACTGAGGCATCTATCTCTCCAGCCCCTTGCCAAGGTTTTATATTCTGGTCAGCAGTATATGAGGGTTTATTGAGAAAATTAGTACAAAAGCTTGGAATGGCATCTGGTTATAGGAGGTCTTGAAAGATGGGCAGCAGGAGTGGATGGGGGTGGGGTAGGGAGAAGGTGGGGGGAGTGGGAGGAGGGGACGGTGGGGGAACTGGGATGGGTATGTAGAATAAAAAAAGATTGTTTTCATAAAAAACGGGCAGCTAGCGCTGGAGAGATGGCTGGGCAGTTCAGGGCGCTGCTACTCTTTCGGAGGTGCCGAGTTCAATTCCCAGCAACCACAGGGTGGCTCACAACCATCTGTAACTGTAGTCCCATGGGATCTGATGCCCTCAAACAAAACACCCATATACATAAAGTACATAAATAAAAATAGCTAAAAATAGTTTTTTGTTTGTTTTGTTTTGTTTTAAAAAGGCAGCCAACACTAATAGGGGTTTCCTTTCTTTTCTCCTCTTTCTGTTTTTTCTCCCTGCTCTGAGGCCTAAACCCAGGAATTCCAGCAGGGCCTAGGTGAACTTTGGATCCAGCCCAAGGTGAGGGTCTAACAGAGTTAGACAGAGTTACCAGAGCATTATTGTTTCCTTCCCTGAAAAAGCAACTCTCTCTCCCTTCCCCTCCCTTCTCTCCTCTTCTCCTTCTCTTTCCCCTCTCCTCCCCTCTCCCTTCCCTCCTCTCTCCTCTCCTCTTTCCTCTCTCTCTCCCCTCCCTTCCTTCCTCTTCCCTCTCTCCCCCTCTGTCCCCCCCATTCCCCTCTCCTTTCATTTCTTTTTCTCTCCTCCACCTCACTCTCAGGTTCTTTTCTCCTCCACTGTTGAGGATTTAATGTAAAGTCTTGTACACGCTAGACAAAAGCTCTACCGCTGAGCTACACCCCAGCCTAATAAAGAGGCGCCCATCCAGAGAGTCCCTCTGACCTGTCGGGACCCCTTCTTTATCTGTTTGCGTGCCCCTCAGCCTGGCTTCCCAAATTCTCCAGGCACCCCACCTCCATCTGCTTACCCAGTAACCTGGCTAGTAGGTCCCTCTGCTTGACCTCTGCCCATTCTCTCCGATGAACTTTACCCCACATCATTTTCTGCTCATCTTCCTCAGTGTCTTTTAAAGCCCACTTGGACTTTCTTACATCAGCATTGTCCAGGCAGTAGCCACGGTCCTAGGTGGCCATTGAGCCCCTGAAATGTGGTTGATCAAACCCAGACATGCTGAACCTAAACCACTTACCACATCTTAATAATTTACTGTGGAAAATAGTGTACAAAGAATAGATTTTTATATCATTTTATTTTGGGATAATAAGGTCAGATGAGGTTATTATTATATTACTGAAGCCAATTACACTGTCTTTCTAAAATATTTATTCATTTATCTATTCATTTGTTTGTTGTTTTCTTGAAACAGTCATAGCCAAGAATGATCCTGAATTTCTGCTCCTCTTGCCTCTGCCTCCCACATGCTGGGATTAGAGGTATGTGCCACCATACCCCATGGTGTCCTCTGTTTTCTTTGATTTATTTTCATTTCATGTGCATTGGTGTTTTTCCTTCATGTATGCCTGTGTCAGAGTGTTGCATCCTGGACTTACAAACAGTTGGGAGCCACCATGTGGGTGCTGGGGATTGAACTCAGGACCTCTGTAAGAGTAGCCAGTGCTCTTAACCACAGAACTCTCTCTCTCTCCTCCTTTTTATTTATTTATTTTTTATTTTATTTTTGGTTTTTCGAGACAGGGTTTCTCTGTATCTTTGGAGCCTGTCCTTGAACTATCTCTTGTAGACCAGGCTGGCCTCGAACTCACAGAGATCCACCTGCCTCTGTCTCTCAAGTGCTGGGATTAAAGGCATGAGCCACCACCGCTAGGCTCCCCTTCCTTTTTAAAAGACAGCCAAAATTCCTTTTTTAATCTTCAATTTGCTAAGAATGAAACACAAGCCCTTCTGCAGGTACCCTCCACTGAGGGACACCTCCTCAGCCCTCCTGATTGTTTGTAATGTAGCCAGTAAGCCATGTGAAGTTAGTTACATACGTGGCTCACATTTCTGGTTCATATGTGGACAGGAAATGTTTACTGTGCACTTGTGGAGGTCAGAGGACAACTTTTGGGAATCAGTTCTCTTTTTCCACCACGTGGGTCCCGAAAATGGAATTCACCCATTGGGCCATCTCTCCAGCCCTATGTCTGACATTTTAGTGTCTTCTTGCCTGCTGGTCTCTGACACAAGGCTCACTACACTCCCGTGGGGTGAATGTTGTGACTATCTCTTCTTTACAAAGAAGTAAATCCAAGGGAGAGCGTGACCTGCCCAAGGTCACGCCTGGGCACTCACAGATTCCAGTTTCCAACCAAAGTTCTGTGACTCTAAAGTCTATCTTCAGTGGGACCTTGCTGCCCAGGGTAAATCCGGAGTGTACTTGATTAGACCAGCTATGAGCGATAGCGAATCAATCTAATCAGAACCCAGGCTGAACGCTGGTCTTCCATAAAGACAAAATGAGAGAACAGATTACCATAAGCAATACATTGCTTTTTACTGACTCTTGGGATGTGCGGATGAAATTAAAGACGGGGACCACTGATCTGAGCAAGAATCTCATCTCACAAGTGTGGAAGCTGATGCTCAGGCAGGAGGATGAATTTACCAAGGGCTTCTCTATGCTGGCAGTCCTTGGAGTTGTGCTTTTGGGAATCCTAGGGTAGGATCCTTGGGGATTTTAGTCTTTCCGAGGAAGGTTTCTGTCCCCAGCCACCTGGAAGCCCTTTTCTTGAGTCCTCCCTTAAGATTGTCCCAAAGTCTAGAGCGAGGAGGGGGACAACCCACTTCCCATCAGGATCCCAAGGCCACCATCCGATCCTGGGCCAGGAATTCCTTTCAGAGACTTAAACTGAGACGAAAATAATTGTGAACCTTTGGAGGTCTCCAAGAGCCGACTGCTTCATTTCACTCCCGACTTAGGTGATTCAGTATTCCTAAGTGTCTTTTCCGAGGTGGGCCTGGCCCTCACAGCTCTGCCCCCATCTGCTCTCACACGTGGTGGGGAGGTGTTGAAACAGCCACCTACTTCCTCGGTGCCCTCTTCCCAGCCCTGTCCAATGAGGCGGGAGAAACGGCAACAGAGACATGCTGAATCCATCAAAAGCCCGAACCCCGGAAGCCACAGGCAGAGGCTGAGAAGGCGCCACTGAGATAGAAAGGCGCGGAAACAAAGGCCCAGAAAGAATGCCCTGGACAAAGAGGGAGACTCGGAAAAAGGCCTCGGGAGAGCGACGAAGGGGCCAGAAACGAGGGAAAGAGACGGGAGAACCAGAAAAGAGAGAGAGAAGAGGGGGAAGACGGAGAAGTCAGAGTTTGAGAAAAGGGGTGGAGGATGGAGACAGCGCTGGCAGGAGACTCAGGCGCGCGGGGCCGGGCGCGGGTCCCAGGTCCCCGGGGGCGGACCCTGCTGGCGGCGCCTGGCCCCGCTGCGGCCGTCGGAGCAGCCACATTCCTCCGGGTTTCCCACACATTCGCCATCAAAGCGTCCCCAAAGCCCCAGCTTTTCCCGCGCCCCTCCCCCGCCACTGGCTGGAGAAGCTATTTTTCACCCCCTCCTGGTCTTTAATCTGTTGTGGGAAAAGAAAGCGGCTTTTGTTGAACGAGGGGCTGCGCGGGGGGCGGGGAGGAGGCACGGGCGATTGTGTGTCCCGCAGCTGCGCGCCAACGATGGGGTGGGGGCTGCCGGGGTGCAGGCCGAGCTGGGGCCGTCCGGGAAGGTGGGCCAGGGAGGTAGAGACAGCCTGGTCCCGGGGTGCACGTCAAGCTGGGCCTGCCCATGAAGGTGGGTTGGAACTATAGAGTGTAGGGACGGCCAGGGTGCGGTCAGGGAGGATGGCAATGGAGAGGGAATGGAGCCCTCTTGCCATTGTTCCCTTGGCCAGGAGATTGCAGGAGGATGGACTCATATGGGCTGGGTGTATAGAATTCTGCCCAGGCTGGGGCTGCAACCCTGCAAAGGACAGACCGGGATTAATGTTTGGTTTTTATGGGCTGGGCATAGAGCCTGGCGTCTCTTGCATGCTAGACAAGCACTGTACCAATGAGCTACATCCTCAGCCAGACAGCTTGCACTTAAATCCATCCGGCTGCATGCAGTCCTCACCTGGGACCCAGGCATGCAACTCACACCCAGGCAGCCTCACTCCAGAAAGTGGGTACAACCCACGCTCGTATTCAAAGATACACACGCTGCCTGACGCCAAAGTTCTGTGGGGCTTTCGAATGTGTTTCCTTCGATTTCCATCCCCAAAGCGTTAGTTTGTAGCCCTCCCTTTCCTACCTCCCGACAGCTAGCTGTGTGACCTTGGTCAGCTGACCTCACCTCTTTGTGCCCCAGTCAGTGTGAGAGTTGAGGGTGCTGACGGGTAAAATGCTTGCTCAGTTGGGTTTGGAAGGATGGTGAATTTCAGGACAGCCTGGGCTACATAGCAAGATACCGTCTCCTGAAACATAAACAAACGAAATGTCAAACTAGTGTTTGACACTCAGCAAACGCTATGGCTGCTATGCAAGTCACTGCTACACAAGCCGGCTTGGTGACTCACAGTTTATCCTCAGGAGCAGTGTGGCCTGCAGGAGGCTCCCTGCGAGCTCCAGCCCAGCCTCTGCCTTCTGGCACCCCAGACTTCCCCGCACTCTGCAGAGTTGTGGCCCAATTGGGGGTGGGAGATCCCTTCCTCTCTGGCAGGGTCAACCCTGTCACCAGGCCCATCCCTCCTCTCCCCTCCCATCTCCTTCCCCTGGCAGCTTTTGAACTGCAGCTGGGCCCCAGGCCAAAGCAGGACAATGTCTGGGCAGGGTGGACACTGTTCTTCAAGGTCTTTTTTGTCTTCATCTTTCCTTGCCGTGGACTCTGAACCTCACCATCCTTCCGGGGCCTTTCCTGAAGCTCAAACTCAACTCTCTGCTATAGAGAGAGAAGTTGGGAGCCACAGGACCGAGGGACGACCCGAGTTTAAATTTTAAGTTTCTATTTTGTTTGCAGTGCTGGACATCAAATCCTAGGGCAGCATCACCTCTGTGCTACACCTCCACTCCCATCCCCCAGGCACAGTGATTCTATATTAAATCCTGCAGGCCAGGGCCTGGCCGTCTATACTCTGTAATCTCAGCACGCAGGAGGCCGAGGCAGGAGGATCATCACAAGTTATAGGTTAAGCTGGTCTACTCATGAGTTCTAGGCGAGCCAAGGGTACAAAGACCTGACTCAAGGGAACAACAGCAGGGCTGGAGAGATGGCTCAGTGGTTAAGGGCATTGCCTGCCCTTCCAAAGGTCCTGAGTTCAATTCCCAGCAACCACATGGTGGCTCACAACCATCTGTAA
>NC_022016.1:48678287-48693642 GCF_000317375.1 Microtus ochrogaster | reverse complement strand
GAGGTCTGGTGCCCTCTTCTGGCCTGCAGACATACACAGACAGAATATTGTATACATAATAAATAAATATTTTTTTTTTTAAAAAAAGAACAACAGCAAAAATAGAAACCCAAATCCTGCCTCTAAGTGGTGGTGTCCCAAAAGTACTTAGGATGACTGGGGTAGAACTGAGCTTAGTTGTCATTATTTTATTTTATTTTTTTATGTGTGTGTGTGTGCTTACTTCAGCAGCACATATACTGAAGTTGGAACAGTACAGGGAAGATTAGCATGGCCTCTGAGCAAGACCTGAAAATTAGTGAGGCATACTGTATTAAAAATTCTTGCAGCAGCCAGGTGGTAGTCGTGGCGCACGCCTTTAATCCCAGCACTTGGGAGGCAGAGGCAGGTGGATATCTGTGAGTTTGAGGCCAGCCTGGTCTATAGAGTGAGATCCAGGACAGCCAGGGCTACCCAGAAACCCTGTCTCAAAAAATAAAGCAAAACAATTAATGTTTGTGGGTATATGTGATGTATGTAAGGTTACGTACATCACACCACCAGCGTGGAGGTCAGAGGGCAACTTTGTAGGACTGCTTCTTTCATTCTGTCTCCACATGGATTTTTTTAAAAAAGATTTTTCTTTTTTTTTTCTATTTATCTATTTATCTATCTATCTATCTATCTATCTATCTATTTATTTATTATGTATACAACATTCTGCCTCGATGTATGCCCGCACGCCAGAGCAGGGCGCCAGGTGTCAGTACAGATGGTTGTGAGCCACCATGTGGTTGCTGGGAATTGAACTCAGGACCTCTGGAAGAGCAGCCAGTACTCTTAACCTCTGAGCCATCTCTCCAGCCCTCCATATGGATGGTAGAGTGAACTCAGTTCATCAGGTATGCTCAGCAAGTGTCTTCATCCATTGAAGTATTTCACTATACTGACTTGTGGAGATCCCCCTGCCTCTGCCTCCTGAGTGATGAAATTGTAAGTCTATAGCACCAGGCTCCGACCTGCAGGATTTAATGTTATCTGTACCCGGAGTTATAAGGGACACAGATGAGTTCAAGGTCTTCTTAGGCTACACAGTTAGACTCTGTCTCAAAAACACCCACAGCTTCTCCTCAATAGAGAATCTCACACAGTGTAGGTGCTCAGAAAATACCCCCTCTGGCTTACCCCATGTCAGGGGCAAAGCGAGGCCTGGGGCACCCATGGTCACTGATCATTGGTGAAATAAGAGGTTTGGTAGCTTTCGGTTGGTGTGGCTGGAAGATGGAGAAAGGCATCCAACTTGACTCTAATTTAGCAGGAGTCACCACGTAGTGAGGGTCAGAGGAAGTGTCACACTGGGAGGGCAGCTGGAACGATAGTACAGTGTGCTTTGCTTGTGCAAGACTCGTGTGTTCTGTCTCTAGCCCTTCAACGAGCCTTGTACTTCTCACGCTACCTAATAGGCCCAATTAACTTTTCCCTACCTGATGGATTACAACCTCTGGGGCTGGTGAAATGGCTCCGTCAAGTGAAGTCACTTTTCACAGTGCCCGCGGACCTGAGTTTGATCCTCTGGAGCCACACAGTGGAGGAAGAGAAGCAACTTTTGTAAACTGACCTCTGGCCACCACGCATGCACACACACACACACACACACACACACAGATACATGAATAAATGCAATGACAGTCATTTCTGAGAGGTCCTTGGGAAGGGTAGAGGAAAATGAATATATGCAGATGGTTAGAAGCTTTGGAGACGGGATGAAAATCTTGGCTTTCCGGGTGGTGGTGGGGCACGCCTTTAATCCCAGCACTCGGGAGGCAGAGGCAGGCGGATCTCTGTGAGTTCGAGACCAGCCTGGTCTACAAGAGCTAGTTCCAGGACAGGCTCCAAAGCTACAGCGAAACCCTGTCTCGAAAAACCGAAAAAAAAAAAAAAAAAAAGAAAATCTTGGCTTTCCCACTGAATGGTTGTATGACCTGGTAGAAATCGCCTCTCTGAGCCCCTTATGTGGCCACAAAATGGGTCATTGAAGCTAGGCATAGGGGAGCACATTTGTAACCCCATTACCCAGGAGGCTGAAGTGAGAGGATTTCAAGTTTGAGGATAGCTCAGGCTACAAGGTGGAGACTCTGTCTCAGAAGAGTTAATGAGAAAATGCAGGGCCAGGGTCTGGGCTGAGAGTGGAGGGCATAACTCTCAGAGGCCCCAGGTTCCATCCCCAGCACTGTAAAAACCAAACCAAATCAAACCAAACCAAACCAGCAAAGATTAGGTAAACAGTGCTTGTCAATCAGGACTCAACAGTGATGAAGGCAGCAGGCAGCGACAGCTCCAAGTATTTCTGAAGTGTAGAGGAGCCCATCTCAAAGCCCCCTAAAATGTCCACCTTTAGAAGGACTTAGGTCCCCATGCCTCTTATATCGCCTTTCTCAGTATTGCTCACATTTCTGGGAACTGCCTCTGGAGGAAGCACTAACTTCAAGGGACACATCATATCATCATATCACACAAAAGCAAGTACTTCCCATCCTCCGTCCCCTGTGGTCCTCCTAGCTGCCAGGTGGGTAAATAGTATTTCCTCCCCATTTTTATAGAGGTGGTAAGGGAGAAGGAGTGAGGCTGGATAGCCTAGGCGACGCTAGAATATGCCTTCCTCGTGTCCTCTGGATGTGGGGTTGTACCTTGGGGTTCAGATTTGCCGAGAGAAGCAGGGATAGGCTCTCAGTGTACGGCTGGGAAGTGCTCAGCCCATCTTTATGGCCACTTTCTGAACAAACAGGTATATATCAGAAAATGTATGGGTTGGCAAGATGATTCTGTGAATAAAGATGCTTACCCTGCAAGCCCGAATGCCTGAGTTTGGTCCCGGTACCCACAGTAGAAGGAAAGAACCGGATCCTCCCACCCCCAGCTGTGTTCTGATTTCCTCGAATCGAATATGTTGTGGCATGGACACATCGTGACACATGCCCATATCTTCATATACATACATCACTTACACACATTTAAAAAAATGCAAATTCTGGGAACTTTAAACCAACATAGAATACTTAATATTTATGAGAACTAGGGCCAGAGAGGTCAGGGAGTCAGGAGAGCAGAAGGGTTGGATCTTGGCCACAGGTCAGTCACAGACGTTCGACATAACCTTGGACAAGGTTCTAAGGTCCCTGGATCCTCTCGTCTACACATGGAGAAAAGATACCGAGCTAGCTTGACAGAAGCCCAGTTTAAGCAAGACAGCTGCAATCCTCATCATCACGACATTGACTTTGAAATTCACAGCCGAGAGACCCCACTGCCACCACGTCTTAAATTTCTAAAGACAAAATAGTAATAGCTTACAGTTCTGCCAGCTCCTCAAAAAAAAAAAAAAAAGTCAGAGAGCACAACATTGATTTTTTTTTCTTTTTATAATTTTGGCAGAGGAAGATGCAGTTCCTGGAAATGCTTACAAAATGATTCCTGACACTAGGAGGAGAGAGTTAAAAGAGGGGAAAAGTAAAAAGAAAATTTATCTGCATACAGATAGAAAGGAGGAAGGTGGAAAGAAAAGGCATAAACAAAAGAACTAAAAGAGAAAGGGGGGTCTTTAAAAGGCCTCAATTCAGGGGACGTTATCAAGGTCTCAGAATCTGCGATTCACAAGCTGCTCGCCGGCTGGGGTGGCGCAGGCCCCGCCCCTATCTCGGGTGTCGGGCGTTCATTGGTGGAAGAGGCAGTCGCCGGCCGGTGACTGCCCGAGGAAAGGTTGCCTGGGACACGCATCCCTGTGTGAACGCATGACGTCCCACCCTGGCGCCAGGCTGTCTGGGGCTGAGTCTTAGATCAACACAGCTGTGGGACCCGGACCCACAGCTGGGCAAAGGAGCGGATTCCTCAACAAAAAATAGGATTGTGGGAAAAGTTCTGAAACAAAAACAGCGCAGACAAAAGCCTTAATGACATCCTTTCATAAAAATAAAAAATGCAAGAGGGGGGAAAAAGCTGGTAAAAGGAGCAGAACTGGGAACAGAAAGTTCAGAGGCGTTTGGAGTAAGAGGCTGAGGCCCCGCCACCGCTAAACAAGTTGCAGAAGGCCGGGGCGAGCCGGCCAGTCTGCTATGCGGGGAAGAGAGGAGTCTTTGGGGTTTAAACTCTATTCAATGTTCCCAACCTAATCGAAAACCATTCCTTTGACACTTAGACCCTTAGGGTCAGAAAAGATCCTTAAAGGTCTTTTACCCCCCTTCCCCTCCCCCAAGTAAGGTCCAGGAAGAAAGGATTTGTTTCCAAAGGTAAATTCTTGGCATGAAAAGGACAGAATGCGGCTAGATAACCCCACTGCACCCTTCTGCCCTATCCCACACAGCCTATGGCCATTTCAGCTGGGAAGCATCAAGAGGAAATAATAAACGCTTTGAAGGTACTTTGCAAGCCTTAAACCCAGTAAACCGGCTATCCAAGCCAGAGGCAACAGAGGTACTGGAGGACCTGAGACCCTGGGTGGTCTAAGCCCTAAGCACTTACCACACTTGGCCCATGCAGAACTAACGCTGATGGAGGAAGCATGTGCGGTTCTTCTCTTTCTTGAGACAGGGTCTCACTATGTAGTCCCTGGCTGTCTTGAAACGCACTATGTAGACCAGGCTGGCTTTGAACTAACAGAGATGTGCCTGCTTCTGCCTCCTGAGTGCTGAGATTAAAGGCCTTTTTTTTTTTTAAATAAATGAGTCAGAGCTGGGTGTACACACCCCTTTAATCCCAGCACTAGCATTTGAGGCCAGCCTGATCTACAGAGTGAGTTCCAGGGCAGCTAGGGGCTACACAGAGAAACCCTGACTCAAAAAAAGGAAAAATAAACAAATAAACAAATAAACACAAACAAACACACGGCATCATTTTCATGAACTCCACTTAACAAGCAAGAAAAGTGAGGCACAAAGAATAATTTGTTCCAAGTTCACACTGTGAAAGCATTTGAACATAGGTCTGCCAGGCAATGAAGGCCATGATTTTTTCAGAAGCTCCTGGAACGAGAATTTTGCACAAACATACAGAAGTCTTCACGACAGCCAAAGAAAGGGTCTTCTGTTTAGTTATTCAGGAGTCTCAGCCTCAGAGATTTCCCTTCTCCTGACCAATAGCTGGCATGTAACTTCTTCAGCATATAGGGACTGATTTGTGTTTTTACAGGTTAGATTCCCTTTTTCTGGAACTGAAAGAGCTGTCCTTGAGAACTTTAATATTCCCAGGAGAAACTTCCCAAGGCTTTTATTGAGACACAGGGCCCTGTGGAGTGATGGGAAAGAATGAGGTGAAGAGTGGCTTCACCTGTGATGTGACACTGGCCATGATTCACCGCCCCCCCCCCCAGCCCCTTGCCACCCCACATGCTCTGTCCAGTTGTCACAGAAGCATAGATTTCTTGAGTCAGAAAGTATAACAATCCCTTAGAGCCATCTCTCTCTCTTCTCTCTCTCAGAAGTCAATCAAAGCCAGCGTTGCTGGTTTTGCTCAAGATTATATGTAGATGACCAACAGTTAGCAGAGATGGCTGATTGAACCCAGGGTTCTGGCTTCCTAGTTCTTCCCGCTGTTGGAACTGTCCCAGCTCAGAGGTCCCATTGTCCTGTTGATCAGTGCCACACACACTACTGAACACTTAATTGTTTCCTGTGTTAATCTCGTCCCGGACATTGTGAGGTTCTTGAGAGCAGGGCCCTCTGTTTCATGTGAAGCAACTCCATAAATATTCACTAGGCTGACTAAGACAGCAATCTTGGCTAGGAGAACCTCACCTGGTCTTTTCCAAGATGGAAACTAGAGTCTTGGAACTACAGAGTATTCAGAGTCTGGGAAGCGGAGAGGAGACAGGCAAAGAATACAGAGTACACTGTCCTTTTACAATAGGGGGGTGCAATGTGTCCCCTTGCCTGCCTGCTGGCTCTTCCTGATCTCTCAGGCGGTGATGGAGCTACTTCAGCAGGACTAGGGATAATCATGTCCAGGTGGCTGCCCTTCCACAGCAGAAGGGGACAGACAAGGGAGCGAGCGCTGAAATTGCTATTGTTTTCTGCACCAAATGTGGAAAGTGTGGGGAGGAAGGGAGGCTGTGCAAAATGAGGAAGCAAGAGTTAAAAGGGATTTGCTGACCTGATGCTGTGTGTGCGTGGAGGGGACCTTCTAAAAGGGTGTGTGCAGAAGTGATTCCTTCTAGTCCTCCCTATCTGAAACCTTGTCCAGACTTCTAATCAAACTCCCTGCCAAAGCACAAGTGGGCACATATCTAGTTCCTTAAGGAGCTCATATGACAATGGTCCATGTTTTTTCTTTCTCCATGGAAAAGGCTTGGATCTAGGCTGTTTTCTTCTCTCTCTCTTTTACCCCCCTTCCCTCTGTTGCTCAAATAAATGGTATTCTTTGCTCAAGCCTCCTCTCCCCTCCTCCTTCTGCAATCTCAGCGCCTAGCCCAAATCTGTTTTCTTCATTGTAACCTCAGCTTCACCGCAATTAATTTTTTTCCCCTCTGGTCACAAGATAATTCCCGACGCCAGTGAGTCTGGAGGTCAGACGAGCAGCAAATTGGGGAACAAGGCGGCACTAATTCCTTACAAGTTTCCCTTGAAAATGAGAGAGAGAGAGAGAGAGAGAGAGAGAGAGAGAGAGAGAGAGAGAGAGAGAGTGTCCTTCAGGGATTTATGATGACCTCGGAGCTGTGGGTTCGAACCAGTGTTGGGCAGAAGGCAGGGGAGCTCAAAGATGTTGTGAGCCGCCAGAAAAGGCAAATGTTAAAGTTAATGGTTTTAAGTGATTTTTTTTTTTCCAAATCTCTGCTGGCTCAAGAGGCCCGCCTCTCCTCGGTATCTGCGCTTCCTCATTCTTCGCGTCCGCGGCTCAGCGGTCCTCGGCGTCAGACCAGCCCGAGGAAGCCTGTTAGCAATTTAAACTCGCTGTGAACGCCCAGGGTCGGAGAGGCGGTGCTCAGGGCGGGTGGGGGTGGAGCCTGGACGGGCTATTTTGAATAAAGGGGCGTGGCTCAGACTCGACTCTATAAGAGCCGGTTGCGGCAGGCGTGCGCCGGCTGTCTGCTGCTTTAGTGGTCTTTCCCTCACTTCCAGCTTCACTCTCCAATATGAAGGCGCTGAGCCCGGTGCGCGGCTGCTACGAAGCAGTGTGCTGCCTGTCGGAACGCAGCTTGGCCATCGCTCGGGGCCGCGGCAAGAGCCCGGCGGCCGAGGAACCGCTTAGCCTCCTGGACGACATGAACCACTGCTACTCGCGCCTGCGGGAACTGGTGCCGGGAGTCCCGAGAGGCACTCAGCTTAGCCAGGTGGAAATCCTGCAGCGTGTCATAGACTACATCCTCGACCTGCAGGTGGTCCTGGCAGAGCCGGCGCCTGGACCCCCGGACGGTCCGCATCTCCCGATCCAGGTGCGCGGGGAACCAGGCGGGGCTGAGCTGATCGTGCGGGCTGGGATGCTGCGGGTCTCTCACCGAGTCCCCGAATGACTTGGCTAACTCGCTTCTTATCCTCCTTTCACAGACAGCTGAGCTTACTCCGGAACTTGTGATCTCCAACGACAAGAGGAGCTTTTGCCACTGACCTGGCGGTCCTGGCACCTCCCGGTAAGTTTTCTTCTGACGCGGACGAGAGGGAGGCTTGCTTGGAAAGTCCTGAGGTTGACAGGACATTGCAAGGTTTAGGGTTTCCTCCGTTTAGGGAAATCCAAGCCAGAGAGAAACAAGAGGCTTATCCGTGGTCACTTAGAGTAAACGACAGTACCAATGTCAATATCACGTGTATTCCTAAAGCACGCTGCCTCTGCTCATCCAGTGTGGCCAAAGCCTTGGGCAAGTGGGCCCGCGGATCGCACCAAATAGTCTTTTAGTAAAGGAAGCCCCCTTTCCATTAGTGTCTTTTCCAAGCGGGAGGGGGAGTGGTGGCTCCGCCTGTGGTCCTTTGGCGCCAACTGGGTGGAGGCTGTGTGGGGTGCAGAGTTATCAGCTGGAGGTAGAGACCGAGTTTCCTCCCTGGCGCCGGCCAGTCTGCGGCGGCCTCCGCCTGGGCGCGCTCGGCGGAAACTGACGGCTCACTCACTCTTCTCTTCTCCCCCGCCCAGAACGCAGGTGCTGGCGCCCGTTCCTCCTGGGACCCTGGGACTCTGGGACCCTCTCTCCGGCCGGAAGCCCGAGGGCATGGATGATCCTCGATCTTGCCCAGCCCTCTTCACTTCCCCTAAACCCCTGCCTCGAGGTTGGATCGGGAACCCGAGAGCGAAGGACTGAACTTGGGTGGCCTGAAGAGCTAGCGCTGGTCAGCAGCTGGACAACGTCACCCTGTCCCCACCCTGACTCCCAAAGTCTTAAAAGACTGGCTTTTCCGAGAATGGGGGTGTCGAGAAGGGGGGCGAGTGGCTGCCCTGCACACTGCCAAGGCAGCGTGAGAGCTGGTTGTCTGATCTCCTTGGAGAACGGCTCTGCTGCCCTGATTATGAACTCTATAATAGAGTATATAGCTTTTGTACCTTTTTTACAGGAAGGTGACTTTCTGTAATCATGTGATGTATATTAAACTTTTTATAAAAGTTAACATTTTGCATAATAAACCATTTTTGAACACTTTGTGTATGACATGCGCCATCTGCCCATTTCTTAAATCTTACCTGGCTGTCTTGAGGATCTTGGGAGGAACAAGTTTGCATACCCTCTTAGGGTTGATTGGATTTAACAGCTGAAGATGAGGGATATTGTGGGGTGGATATTTGAAAGGGCTAAGAATGGAAATCCCCAAATCCATTGGGGCTGAGAGCAAGGATCTGCAATCCTACCCTGCTACAAGCTACCCAGCAAGTTTGAGACTGAGTTTTTCTTTCAGTCCCTTGAAACTTGGAAGTAGCCCTTTGATGCTACAAATTATTGGTGATACCTTCCTGACTCCTAGCAAGGGATCTGGCAAGGGTGGTCCCATTTCAGAGGTGAACAACTGACTGGTGGGCCTCATTTCTCCTGCTTGCTGGTCTGGCTTCCTCTTAGACTTCCAAGCTTCAGGGTTGCTGGGCATAGTGGCACACAGCACACCTTTTTATTCTAGTACTTGAGAGGCACTGGCAGGCATTTCTCTGCATCTGAGGTCAGCCTACCTAGGTACTGAGTTCCAGGACAGCCAGAGCTACACAGTGAAGACCAAGCCAAAACCGGGGTCTCCTCAAATCTGCAGCCACTCTGAAGCTCAGGAATGCAGCTGTGAAGCTGCAAGTTCCGTTAACGCTCAGTGAACTTTGACCTGAGAAGTTGTGAAGACTGACTAGGATTTGGGTGGGCATGACTAGGACCTTAGACTGGCCATTTTATGGGGTCAGGCCTGGGAGTGGGAAAAGAGATAAGACATCAACCCACGCCCCATCTGTCTACGCCCATCATTGCCCTTCCCCAGGTGGGATCCACCAGGCTCCTAGCCCCACTGAATTCCTGTTTATATGATCCCATCTGTGTGTTGGGCCTTGGCATGAGTTACTTCTATTTCATAACAAGCAGGGCATGTCATTACCCTTTGTGCCTTAACCCTAGTAAGCTTTTTGGGGTGAACCAGGGTCAAGGGGGGGAGCAACCTCTGCCTTTGCCAACCATCCTGCAGTCTGATAAACAGTTTTAACCTGTTCAGGATCCTGGTTTCCTCTGATGAGCTGATGGAAGATAAGAGCATCCATCCTTCAGAAAGAACACATGATTTTTCTGCAGAGTAATAGCAAACCTCCCACCTTCTGGAGGTTCTCAGCTCCCATGTGAGAAACCCTTGCCCCAAACAAACTTAGGACTCTCTCTGGTCACATCCACCTTGGAGCTGCCTTAGGCTGTGATATGGTCTCCAGATACAGATGAGCATCCCTGATTGCCCAGCACGGCAGGCTGCGGACTGTGCCTCCAGGGAGCCTCAGTTTCCACTCGTATCAGGCATTTCTGAGGGGCCTTTACTTCCTAGCCCAGTAGTCGGCCTTCTTCATAGGAGGAAAAGCTGCAGGCTTGTGTCCCTGTGACCTGGAGCGAGCCACTTCTTTCTGAGCCCAGCTGCCTTGCTAGGACCAAAGATAATGATGGGAAAGTTCTTTGAAATGCATCACACACCTACGAGGCATTATTAAGCTAATTCCAAGGAAATTGCTTGTCAAGACTCCCAGGGCTGAGCAGTTCAGGTGGCCAGGACAAAAGCCTAGACCATCCCGCCAATCCCTTAGTCATTAGAGAGTGAAAGCAATTTAGCCCCAGGTCAGAAACCTCTGGAATAGTCTGCTGTTGCAGCCATTAAGGGGAGTGCCTACCAGGTGCGCAGAGTCCAGCTCGTCTTAATCTTTTTTTCTAATCAGCAAGGTGGGTCTCTCGAATAGGTTTATCAAGGTCACAGCGTGGAAGTCGAAGAAGGTTTTTAAGAAGTTCAGCTTCCTCTAGCTTCAAAGCCCGCATTCTCACCTCTACTTCAGACTTCTCTTTTCCCTGCCACGCCACGAGTGGGGCACAAATTTGGAGCCCAGTAAGAGCTTGTTGGAAAAACAACAAACAACAAAACAGGAAGGTTTACCCCAGTTCTGTAGGAAATAAGATGATGGTACATACCTCCCTTGTAGTTTAATGGTTCGGACAAGAGACCACACATAAAACATCTCCCTGGCTCTTTGAGCTATATATACATTTGAGGGTCTTGAGCTGATTGATCTCTTAGCTCTGAAGCACAAACATTTGGGCTGAATATATATATATAGAGAGAGTATATATATATATATATATATATATATATATATATATATACTCTATTAGCTCGTGGCCACACAGTGTCTGTGACAAAGCAGGGATTCAAACTCATATCCTTGACACTTGGTGGCCTTCCTAGAAGGCAGTTCACCTGACTCTCTACACAGCGTGGGACACTCTTCAATTTTGTCTTACAGCTGTCCCTGGCCGCCACTCTCCCCCCCCCCCCCCCCCGGCTCCCCCGGCTACACCTTTAAAACTTCTGTCGATAGCATTCCCATAAGACTGCCCTCCCCTACCCCAAAGCCGGCCTCCAGGCAAGAAGAAGCGGCTCCGCGGCGCCAGGGCAGGGCAGACAGTCTCGGCCCACGTGGCCCTGGGCCTGGGAGGGCGGAGCTCCAGGCCCCGCCCCTAGCTCGGCCCCACCCCCGGCCGGGCGCCCGCGCTCTCCCGCCCCCCGCGGGCCCTGGGGGCCGCTCGCAGGTGTTCGCTGGCGCCCGGATGTCTGAGCTCTGGCTCCACTCTGGCTCCGGCTCCCTCCGCAGCCTGCGGGCGGGGCTCGTAGCCCATCCGGAGCCTCGCGGCGCCCCCGCCGCTTCTGCCAGCAGCGCGGCCTGCAGCTCCCAACCTCCCGGCCTGGGCGAGCCCCGGGCGAGCCCCCCCACCCCGGCCGAGTTGCTGACCCCACTGCTCTTGCGCTGCCCCCATCGGCGCTCTGGCCGCTGCAACTTAGCAGCGCCCCCACCCCGCTTCCTGACTCTGCCCGGCCGCCGCCTGCCTCGCACCCCGCTCCTTCCTTCCTTCATTCTTTCAGGCAACGCGCATTCCTCGGGTGCCTGCGACGTGCCCTGCACAAGGCCTCGCCGACCTTCCGAGAGTGGCCTCGAGCCACCAGGCTTCCCTGCCCTCCCTTCCCACCCCGCCCGAAGCTGGCGGTGACGCCCTACTTTACTCTAGAGTTCTCTGATTATTCTCCCTCCAGTTAGACTTCAGTCCGAGGCAAGGCTAGGAGGTCGCTGTGAAATTATGATGGGGTCGGTCTGCTGCATGGCCCGAACTGGGGTTCCTAGTAGCTTTGGTAATAGTTTGTCGCCTGGCCTCATGGACTAGATGTGGGGTCAGGATAAGGAGACTTAGAGACCAAGGTTTGGGGGTTGCCTTTGACAAGCTCTGTAAGGAGGGGCAGCTTTCTGGAAGCCCCTCCCCCAGCTCACACATCTCTTCCGGGTGGGGGCCTCACCATCATCTTAGCCTTCCTGCTGGAGACACCCACTTTCCACCAGCACTCTGCTCTTCTGAGCCAAATGTCATAGGCAGAAGCCTCCTCGGGCCTGAAGCCCTGTTGTGAATAGAAACCCATGTTGGCCAGGGTAGGGAGGGGCAGCACCCAAGAACCAAATGTGTTTAGCAGAGAACTGTTGTTCCTCCCAGTACCTTTTCCCATTTGGTCACAAATCCCCTGTCAGGGATGGGAGGACCCCCCAGGCCTCACACATGTGGCCTGTTCAGAGACATCCAGCAAGCTAGTGGTCAAGACAAGACTCGTAAGTAGGGTGTGATAGCATGTGCTTGTACTCAGGACTCTGAGGCAGGAGGATCCTGAGTTTGAGGCCAGCCTAGGATACATAGCAAGAACTAGTCTTAAAACTGGATAAGGGGGAGCCGGGTGGTGGTGGCGCACGCCTGTAATCCCAGCACTCGGGAGGCAGAGACGCGGATCTCTGTGAGTTCGAGGCCAGCCTGGTCTACCAAGGGAGTTCCAGGACAGGCTCCAAAGCTACAGAGAAACCCTGTCTCGAAAAACCAAAAAAAAAAAAAAAAAAAAAAAAAAAACTGGATAAGGGGCTGCAGAGATGGCTCAGAGGTTAAGAGCACCCGTGGCTCTTCCAGAGGACCAGAGTTTGGTTCCCAGCACCCACATCAGTTCCAGGGCCTCCAATGCTCACTTCTGGTCTCCATGCGTGTGGCATACATACACTAATAAAAACAATGAAAATAATCTCTAAAAGAAATGGGTGGATCTGGTGGTGGCGGCAAATATCTATAATCCCAGCACGCAGGAGGCAGAGGCAGGGGAATCTCTGAGGCCAGTGTGGTCTGCAGAGCAAGTTCTGGGACTGCATAGAGAAACCCTGTCTTCAAAAATAAATGGATGGATGGATGGAGCCAGGCATGGTGGCAAATACCTGTCTGTATGTAATCCCTATACTTGGAAGGTAGAGGCAGAAAGATCAAGAATTCAAAGGCGATCTTCCACTACATTGAAAATTGGAGGCCAGAGTCAGCAGGTTAATAGAGCTAGCTGCCAAGCCTGATGACCCGAGTTCAAACCCCAGAGCCTACATAGTGGAGAGAAGGGACTTCCACAGTTGTCCTTACAATGCATACTGCAGTATGCATGTGCACCCCCCCCATACACACACACATAAGAAATTTTATGAAGTCGGAGGCCAATCTGAGCAGCATTAGACTCCATCTCAAAATGCTAGGGAAGAACAGCAGATAAACAAACAGAAAAACTGAAATATCTAAACGTAAAAGACAAAGTTTGAGCCTAAACCTCCTGGATTCCCATCGAGTTCATTTTCTCTTCACCCACTGAGCTCTCCCGAAGCCAGCAGGGGTATTATTCCCGCTTTGGGGATGGGGTAGGCTGGAGTCTCGCCAATCCTCAGACCTCACCCACTGCTCTTACACAGAGACTGCTGGAAAGCACAGCCCTACCCAGAGGCTCTGGAGAAGGGCAGTTGGGATGGCACCTCCCGGAAGCCTTGTCTCTTGTCCCTGCCCAACCCCTTCCCTGCCACTGTTGCCAGGAACAAATGGAGGAAGGGTGACCAAGTAGGAGCTGAAAGCCGGGAGGGAGAGAAGGCTCTGAGAACTGCTGGGGCAGCTTAACTGGGTTCCTAGAGACACATACGGAACCCATTACCCTACATCAAGGTGGTCGCTGGCCAGCTGGCAGTGAATGGGTTTGGGGCGCAAAGCTTGTGTTCTGTGGCAGGAGGTGCTTAAGGCCCAGCTGACTCCCCAGGATTCGTCTCCCATTCTGTGACCCTGGCTCCGGCTAAGCCTTGTGTAGTTTTCAGTCTCTGCTCTTTCTAGCATCCAAACAGTTTCGAGAAAAAGGCCCCTGTACCCTGTTCCAATCCCCTGTAAATTATTCAGGAGACTCGGGGGCCACCAATACAGACAACTGCTTTCTCCCCAACTTGTCCCCCATTCTCACTGGGGCCAGAGGTCCTGTAGATCGGTCAGTGGGTCCACATGTGTGACAAACTGCACCATTCATGAGCTCTTGGTTTTCTCCCAGGACTTATCCTGGTGGGGGGTCCTACAACCTGTCAATCACCTCTTGCACTGCAGATCCATCTGCATAGACAAGAGCAGCAAGATCTTGTTCCTAGGAGGCCTTTAAAATTGCGCAGCCTCTACAGGGCAACACGGTCTGGAAGGGAGGGGTCTTCTCTCTCAGTCCTGTGACCCTAAGCTGCTAGGGGTCTTAACAAAAGCTAAGGTAGAGTGACCAGTGTGTTTGCCATCTGCCATGTTAGGAACTTTTGCACAGCTTGGGGCCATAGCTGAGCACAGCGTGTTAGGTCCTGAACACCATTCCTGGTATCTTCAAGCAGAGGGAAAAGAATGCTTTACTTAAAACATTGAGACTTGGAAGGCGGCTCAGTTAGGAAGGAGCCTGAATTGCAGGCATGAGGGCCTGAGAAGGCTGTGTGCAGGAGCACATGTCTATAATCCCAGTGCTGGGGAGGGAGACAGGAGGATCCTGGGAGTTACCGGCAAGTCATTCTTCCTGAGTCAGTGACAAACCCTGTCTCAATATACACGGAGAATAACAATCGAAGATGCCGGACATTGGCTTCCCCGCCTACGGGCCCTGTGCACACCTGGGCACACACATACAGACAGAAACCCCTGAGAACACATACCAGCCCCACACAGCCCACAATGGCCCCAGCCGCAGCAGCTCTCCTGGAGTTGGTTTTGCTTGTGTGGGTCTGGGAAGCAGACACAGCTGAGGGGAACCCAGGCTTTGACATTTATCAGCTCTGCCAGCACAGGTAAGCCGTTTATCCTCCCCGAGCCTCGCTGGATTGACATGATGATTACATTTGATGACACGTGTAAAGCTCCTGGCACTGGCTCGGCCCTGGGTGACCCCCACCGGGGAGTCTGCTAGGCCTAGTGTCACATTCCCAGATTCTTAGGCACTACCGTTGGCACCACACGGCAGCACCTCGGGACCACCTACCCGGTGTTTGTATTCTTCACAGCCCATCCAGGAGGGCACGCTGGCACTTAAGGAATGAGCCATGCAGGGAAGCCACAGGCTGGATTCCGCTCCTCGGCAGTGCCAGCATGGACAAACCTCTTAACGTCTCTGTGTCTGCGGTTCCTCTCTGCCATCCTGCGAGAAGAAACTGAGTCCCAGGGTGGAGAAGTGACTTACACAAGGTCATATGGAAAAGAAGTACATATGGAAATAAAAAGCCAGACTCCTGACTCTTGCCGAGCACTTGGGAGGCAGAGACAGGTGGATCTCAGTGAGTTCGAGATCAGCCTGGTCAACAAAGCGAGTTCTAGGACAGGCTCCAAAGCTGCAGAGAAACCCTGTCTTGAAAAACAAAA
>NC_022016.1:48672794-48677134 GCF_000317375.1 Microtus ochrogaster | reverse complement strand
TTTTTCGAGACAGGGTTTCTCTGTGGCTTTGGAGCCTGTCCTGGAACTAGCTCTGTAGATCAAGCTGGTCTCAAACTCACAGAGATCCACCTGGCTCTGCCTCCCGAGTGCTGGGATTAAAGGCGTGCGCCACCATTGCCCGGCTTATTATCAAAATCTTGTGTGTATTTTGGGCACTTATAGGCCACAGCCTGTGGAGGGACATCAGAGGATAACTTGCAGAAGTCAGTTCTCTTCCACCAAGTGAGTCCTAAGGATTGAGCTCAAGGCGTTGGTCTTGGTGACAGGCCATCTTACTGCCCAGTGCCTAGTGTGCAATGTTGGGTGTTGCTAGGCAAGCGCTCTACCAACTGTTCCTTCTGTCTCTGCTTTAAATGATCACCCTCATACACGATTCTGGTAAAATTTCCGTTTGAACAAGTGATGGCTAATACAGATATTCTAATAGCCACCTATTACACGCCTGTGAGTTACAGGCTGTCCCACTCGCTGGCTATGTGGATTTGGACATATGACTTAACTGTTTCTGGCCCCAGCATCTATAGCTATGTAATGGGAGCGACAGTTGTTTCTCCCACGGACAGATTTGAGAATCAGTTAGCATGTGGTACCCTCCCTCCACCTAGCTGTCCCTCATCATCTCCGTGTGCCCTGAGAAGTCACTGTTCTCGTACATTCTGTAGCCATCTGTGCCTTCGTGTAAAAATGTGGCATCTCTTTTCTATTTTGTTCTTTAAGTTGAATTGACATCTCAGGAAGATGTACCAGATTTTTATCACATGGTTTTGTGAGGCCAGGCACCACGCCAGCTTCACCCAGCCACACATGTGCCTACGTGAGCACACAAGCCATGGCTCCTTTCCAAAAGGGCTGGAAAGGGGCTACGAGGAGCTGGAGGCTGCTCTCCACTCTCCCCAGCAGGCTCTGAGGGAGACAAGGCCACCACCAGCCCTGGCTCTTGCCCTGCGACTCTGCAGAGATCATCACCTCCCTCAGACTCAGCTTTCTCGTCTCTCCTGTGAAAGGGGGTCCAGCATCTCTACATTTTGTGGTTCTTTGAATAGTGCTGGGAACTGAACCCACAGCCTCGTGCATGCTAAGCAAGTGTCTTCCACCAAACCACATCTCCAGTCCTTTCCAGGTTCTTGCAAAGTCTACAGAAAGTCTAGAAAGTTCCTGAAAGAGCGTTACTGCCAAGTGTCCAGCAATGAGAGTTCTTAGACACCCGGCTTGTTTTCCGTTGAGTAAAAATCATTTTAAGGAAATGAACTAAAACCTTTGTGCCTTACATAAATAGATTTACTTATTACCTTTTAACACCCCAGTTAAGCCAATGAAAGTCTTTCCCTATAAACTTATTTTATTTCATCTTCAAATATGAATAAGAGATTAAATATGTCTGGACAAGAGAATGACGGGTGAAGACCATTGAGACTGGGTTTTCACTCTAACGTGGGACAGAAAAGAGAAGGACCATTCTCCTGAGGGGTGTGTGTGTGTGTGTTTCTTTAAATAGCTAATAACTTTACTTTTTTTTTTTTTTTTTTTTTTTTTTTGGCTATGGTACTGGGAATTGAACCCAGGGACTCTGGTGTGCTTGCAAACCCTCTCCCTTCAGGCTATCACTCTAGTGCCCCACCCAGTAATTCTGAACCCAGCACAGCTGTGTGCACTCTGCAATTCTTTCACCCAGGGGTCACAGGCAGGAAGATCAGTAAAAAGTTTAGCCTGAGCTACTTATAAGAATCTGTCTCAACCAACCAGGGCAAAGCAAAACCAAGATTATTTTGAGAACTCACTGAGGTGGTATATGTAAAGATGTGGGACAAGCCAGAACACTCTCTCTCTCTCTCTCTCTCTCTCTCTCTCTCTCTCTCTCTCTCTCTCTCACACCACACACACACACACACACACACACATCGACATTCTCAGAGATAGGACGTGGTTGCTTACCCTTGGGCCTCAGCGTTGGTGGTGTAGTGATAAACTCAATAACACTAATAGTGGCAACATTCATTGTTGTACAAGATCTGTGCTACACACACATTGGGCTTGGCAACATGGTTCCGTCCTAAGTGTGCCTGCTGTGCCATCCTGATGACCTGAGTTGGAGTCCTAGAGCCCACAATGAAAGAACAGAAAGGAAAAAAGCCAGGTGGTGGTGGCGCACACCTTTGATCCCAGCACTCGGGAGGCAGAGACAGGCAGATCTTTGTGAGTTCGAGACCAGCCTGGTCTACAAGAGCTAGTTCCAGGACAGGCTCCAAAGCGACAGAAAAACCCTGTCTAGAAAAACAAAAAACAAACAAAACAAAAACCAAGAACAGAAAAGCCCCCTGAAATCTGTCTTCTGCCCTTCATTTGTGCATTGTCACAACAGCCCGCAAATTGATATTCAGAAACTAAGGATGCTCAATGAACTTTGAGAGCATTTTCTTGAAAGTCTTTTATCTTTAAATAGGAAGCATTTAAATGTTCTTGGTTGATTCCATATCTAAAATATTTTTGTGTGGTTTTGTTGTTGGTTTGGTTTGGTTTTTGAGACAGGGTTTCTCTTTGTAACAATCCTGGCTATGGAACTCTATGGCTTTGTAGACCAGGCTGGCCTCCTGCCTGCTTCCACCTTCCGTGCTGGGATTACAGGTGTGCGCAGCCACCACCACAGGCTGCTTTTGCTTCTCTTAGACGGGTTCTCACTCTAATCTAAGCTAGCCTGGAATTTATGTGGCCACTCTAGCCTCATCCTCAGTAATCTTTCTGTTTTAACTCTCAATTGCTGGGATTAGAGGTCTGAGCCATCACCATGTTCCACTTCCTGCAGTGTTGTTTTTGGTTGTTTTCTGTTTTGTTTTCAGAGGCTCACGTAGCCTAGGCTATCCTTGAAGTTAATATGTAGTCAGGGATGGCCGTGAATTCCTTTTTTTTTTTTTTTTTTTTTTTTTTTTTTTTGGTTTTTCGAGACAGGGTTTCTCTGTGGCTTTGGAGCCTGTCCTGGCACTAGCTCTGTAGACCAGGCTGGTCTCGAACTCACAGAGATCCGCCTGCCTCTGCCTCCCGAGTGCTGGGATTAAAGGCGTGCGCCACCACCGCCCGGCTGGCCGTGAACTTCTAATCCTCCTGCCTGTACCTCTGGAGTGCTGGGATTACAGGGTTATAACACCACAGGGTTACGAAGTGCTGACGATCAAACCTAGGCCTTCATTCATGCTCCCTAAACACTGAAGCTCCATTTCTATCGTGTTGGTTTTTTATATATAGTTATTTATCTTTATTTTATGTGCACTGGTGTTTTTCCTGCATGTGTGTCTGTATGAGGGTGTCAGATCATGGAGTTACAGATAGTTGTGATCTGTCATATGGGTGCTGGGAATTGAACCCGGGTCCTCTGGAAGAGCAGCCAGTGCTTTTAGTCACTGAGCCATCTCTCCAGCCCCTGTATTGTTTTTTTTTTTAATACAAAAAATATCTTTTCTACTTTTTTAAAATTTATTTATTATGTATATACATTGTTCTGGGCACCAGATCTCACTATAGATGGTTGTGAGCCACCATGTGGTTGCTGGGAATTGAACCTCCGGAACAGCAGTCAGTTCTCTTAACCTCTGAGCCATCTCTCCAGCCCCCTCTACTTTTTCTTTATGTGTTTCTCACATGCAGAGGAGGTCATTTTAATTCGGATCCTTAGGCATCTGGGGCCAAATCAGCTGGAGAGCAGCATGGCAGTGTGGGTTGGCCGTGTGGTAGGAGGGGTGCTTGCCCAGCTCGTATTCAGCATCCCACTGACACATCTGTACATCCTTATTATACGTGGATTAAAGATCAACTGGCCTCACATAATGGAGTCCCAGGAATGGGTCCTGTGATAATAGCTTCCCCCACTCCTCCTTCCCTCCTCTCTCATGCACCTTCTGTTGCAGAGGGCAGCAGTGACCCTCTGAGATCTGGTCAGCTAGGGACAAAGCCCTTTGAGCTACTCTTCTCCCTCACACAGCGCTGCAGCTCCTTCTGCAACACTTCCCCCATTCTGAGACCCTCAACCTGCTGCTCAAGCCCCACCCTCTTCAGAAAAAGGTCCCTGAGCTTCCGCGTCACCGAAGGCTTGACCACTATGAGCACCTTGACCACTATGAGTGTCCCGTGGTGCCCTGACCATGTGTTGCATCTTCCAATGCCATGTAAAGCTTGTTAGTACCAAGCAGGAGAGAGACAGAGACGGAAACCTGGAGAGATCACTCAGTGGTCAAGAGCGCCATTACCTCTCATGCAGACCTGAGTTCAGTTCCCAGTACTCACAGGAAATTGCCTGTACCTCAACAGCCAACCTCTGGCCTCTGTGGGTA
>NC_022016.1:48666019-48671874 GCF_000317375.1 Microtus ochrogaster | reverse complement strand
CTAGCTCTGTAGACCAGGCTGGTCTCGAACTCACAGAGATCCGCCTGCCTCTGCCTCCCGAGTGCTGGGATTAAAGGTGTGTGCCACCATCGCCCGGCTAAGCTTAAAAATCTAAAACTTAAGAAAAAATGTTGGTGACTGAGAAAAACACTCATTGTCAACCACTGACCTCTACACACACACACACACACACACACACACACACACACGAGAGAGAGAGAGAGAGAGAGAGAGAGAGAGAGAGAGAGAGAAATTAGTTTGGTGGTGGTGCATGCCCGTGTTTAATCCTAGCATTTAGGAGGCAGAGACAAGTAGATCTCTGAGTTTGAGGCCAACCTGGTCTATAGAGTGACTTCTAGGACAGCCAGGGCTACACAGAAATCCTGCCTCAAAGAACATTATTGCTATTATTTTGTTGCTTGATATCAAAGTAAGACCTGGTGCTTGGGGCTGGAGAGATAGTTCAGAGGTTAAGAGTAGTTGCTTTTCCAGGGATACTGAGTTCAATTATCAGAAACCACTTGATGGTTCACAACCATCTGTAGTGAGATCTGCCTTCTTCTGGCCTGCAGGGATACATGCAGACAGAGCACTGTATATATAACAAGTAAATCTTAAAACAAAACAAAAAACCAAAAAACTTGTGCTTGCTAGGCAATCTGAAACTCAATTACACCTTCAACCTTCTAAGAATTTTTTTTTTTTTTTTGAGGCAGGGTTTCTCTGTGTAAAGTCCTGGCTGTCCTGGCATTGGCTTTGTAGACCAGGCTGGCCTCGAACTCACAGAGATCCTCCTGCCTCTGCCACCCAAGTATTGGATTAAAGATGTGAGCCACCACCGCCTGGCCAGAAATTTTTGTAAATTCATCATTACATTTCATCCTTTAAGCCTTTCTAAGTCTGCAAGCCATAGATGACCTGAGGCCCACGTCCCAAGGCATGCCTCAACTTCTCTGAACTCATTCACCCCGAGGACCTTGTATATGGGCTTTTGGCCTGACATCTTCCTCAGCAATTTAATAAAACAGGTGTCTTCATGTGTTGAGGACGTTGTGACTCTGGTAGATGAAATAACTTGCCCAAGTCACACAGCCAGGAAGGGACAGCGGCAGGAGTATGTCAAAGCTAGTCCCCTCCAGCCCTTTATTTAGTGCCTGGAGGCCTTTGGGCTTTGTCGTTAGGGAACCTCCATCTGGCACCCCAAAGCAAGGCTGACTACCAAGACTGCCCCCCTCACCCACCTCCCTCAGCATCTGGGGTCAGGGGGCTCATGCAGAGGGCATACAAGGCCATGCTGCAGCCATGATCTATACATACAGCCAAGCAACCCCCAAGGCCCATTGTCTACCCCAGAGACAATATAGATAAAGGACCCAGCCTAGTGGGCTGCTTGCATCAATCTGTAGCCATGGAAACCCCTAGGGAGACAATTTCAAAGCCCTCCCGTCAACCCCCCCCACACACACACCCTGCAGCTGTGTCCCAGCCCCCAGCGGGAGGGGAACTGTTGGTAATTGCCGCCTCCCCAACCACTGCCACCTCCAAATGGGACACAGCTGGATCACCCTTAAACCCCCTCCTCCAACAGAACTGATACTGCTAAAGGGTCCCTAGGCCTTAAGCTCTAAACCTGGCAGGTCAGTTTAAGGTTCTAAGGCGTTGCAAAATGCCCTTGATCCCAGGGTCAAACAAGGGAGAAAAGGTTCAATAGAATCCGCCACCGTAGAAACAGTGACAGCGCAGATTTTCGGCATGTGACTGCCCTCTTGTGGCCAGTTGCTGCAACTGTCAGGTGCCGCACTGCAGGAGAGAACTATCTTCCTGGCTATGTAACTACTGTGTTTCAGAAGCTCACACATGTTCTAACTGTCACCCTGTTTGTTGGGAGTTCCTATCCTACTTAGGAATGTGTAAGCCGAGGCTTCCAGAGAACATCACAAGGTAAAAAAGCCGGCTGTTAGGAGGGCTAACCTAGGCAGCATTAACTCAAAATACCTGCTATCATCTGCCTCAAGGCCTTGGGGAAATGATCAAACTCTGTTCAATTCTCTGTTCACTGCTGTTGCTATGACCAAAATAACAACTTATGGAAGAAAGATTTTATTCAGCTTACAACCCCAGGTTAGACCGTTACTTTGGGGAAGTCAAGGCAGGAACTTGAAGCATCATACCCACAGTCAAGAGCAGAGAGTGAATAAATGCATGGTTCTTTGCTTGCTTGCCTTCAGTGAGATTTCTCCTCTTCTCTTAGACTACTGTGGACCCCCTGCCTGGGGAATGGTGCTGCGTCTTCCTGCAAGCATGACAGTCCCTGATAGACCTGCCCACAGCAACCTGATCTAGATAATCCTTCTTAAAAAAAAATAGATATTATTTATTTATTATGTATACAGTGTTCTGCCTGCATGTATGCCTGCTATCCAGAAGAGGGCACAGATCCCATTACAGATGGTTGTGAGCTACCAGGTGGTTGCTGGGAATTGAACTCAGGACCTTCAGGCAGTGCTCTTAACCACAGAGCCACCTGTCCAGCCCTAGGTAATCCCTCATTAGTACCCTCTTCCCAAGTGACTGTGGGTTGAGACATGTTGGCACATAAGCTAGCCAGCATACCCTCTCAATCTGTTTCTCCATCTGTTTTTTTTATAAATAATTTATTTAATTTTATGCATATTGGTGTGACAGTGTTAGATTTCCCCATCCAGTTACAGACAGTTGTAAGCTACCATGTGGGTGCTGGGAGTGTTTGAACCCGGGTCCTCTGGAAAGGCAGCCAGTGCTTTTAACCGCTGAGCCAACTCTCCAGCACCCCCCCCCCCCGTTTCTCCATTTATTATGGTGTTATAAGAATCAGGAAGACCACAGGTGGATGTTTCTAAGCCTTCAGGAAGCTGACCCGCATGTGTAGAGAGGATAGGATAGCATTCTGGGGCGTTTCATTGAGCGTTCCCTGGCCTCGAGTCACGTGGCTGCTTTGATTCTGGAGAGCTTCTGGGTGGTCACAGGTAGAGCATCTCTTATCCAAAACGCTTGGATAGCACACCACGTAAGCATATTTGCATATGCATGATGAGATAGCGTGCCCCTGGGACCCAGATCTAAACATAAAAGTTCATTGGTATAACAGGACTTACCTGTTAGGCGAGTGATGTGTCACTGAACTGCTTCCCTCCTCCCAGCTCAACCCTTGGACCTTCACTTTGACTGCACCTTATCACATGGGGTCCGGTGTTGAATGTCCTGGTAGGCAGAGGTTCTCAATCTGTGGGTCACGACCCCTTTGGGGTTGAATGACCCTTTCATGGAGGGTTTCACATCAGGTATCCTGAATAGATCTTTACATGACGATTCATAACAGTAAAAAAAAAAATCACAGTTGTGAAAGTAATTTTACAGCTGGGTGGGGGGGGTCACACCATGAGGAACTGTATTAAAGGGTTGCAGCGTTAGGAAGGTGAAGAACCACTGTGATCATGATGATAGTGTCAGTGTCCAAAGCTTTGCCCAGCATGCATGAGGTTCCCACTCCATCTCTCATACTGATTAGAAATAAGTTTCTGATTGGCTGGGTGAGAGGAAATGGCCACGTTGAGTGGAGGAGTACAAGGGGGAAGTGGGCTGGAGGGGCTATGCTTCTTTCTCGGGGGGCCAGGAGAAAGGGAACGGTGTTAGCCTCTGAGGTGACCTAGACCTCTCTGACCTCACAGCCCCCCTGTAGGATTTCCCCAGACACAAAGATCCAGAGATTGTGTCAGTGGCCTGAAACTGTTCCCAGGGAGGGGCCGAGTGACCTGCCGAGGACTTCACACACCTCGGATGGAGATTAACCCTTTCAGGGGCTCCGGGCTGGACAAGGAGCACTTTTAATCCAATGGGGCAGGTGGGGAGTAAAAGCAGTCCTGATTACCATGGAGTTGATGCTGGACTGACAGGAGATGGCAGGAACTGGGGTCATGTCAGCAGCTGAGGTTGGACACCAGCCGTCACCACCCCACACCAGCAAGATTCCAGAGACCCACTGTCCTGGAACTCGCTCTGTAGACCAGGCTGACCTCAAATTCACGGAGATCTGCCTGCCTCTGCCTCCACCTCCACCTCCAAGGGCTGGGATGAAGCGTGTGCAACACTATGCCTGGTTTAAGACCAAAGGGCTCTGGTCTTGTTTTCCCATCTTAACCCTTGACCTAAGCCCTGCTGAGAGCCCTTTGCCTAAGACCAAGTGCTACTGGGGTCCCAGGTCCGTTTTGGTTTTGTGGTGGAGAGCCAACACAAAGGTCGGCCGAGGCAAACGCTATATTCGACACTGTCCCGGGGTGCTGTGCGGGCCGGGCTGCTGTAAATTAGATGCTGCGCTCAGAGACAGCAGCGTGCAGCTGCTTGCTTCATTACCAGACTCTGCCCAGTCACGTGATCTCCTTTAAAAGACCTCCCTCCTGCTGTCTCCTAGTCTCTCTGTCTGCCTGTCTCTATGTCTTTCTCATGTTCCCACTCCGAGATTGCCTTTTGCCCTCCTCCCTCCCGCAGTAAACCTCTTGCCTTAGATCTGTTGTGTGGAGTGATCTCTTAGGTCTGCCTAAGGTACCTTGCTGCCGTTACTTCTCAGCTTAGTCTGGATTCCTGACTTTGCTCCAAAATTTCACTTCTATTGGTCTGAAGCATTAAGGCACACTTTTTTTTTTTTTTAAATTGGGAGTTCTTTGAATCAGGAATGAATATAGAATGCATGTCATTCTCAGTGACTTAACTGGTTAACAGAAAGGGAGGAGGCCTGGTGAAGCTCACCTGTAATCCCAGTATCCTAGTGCTCAAGGCAGGGGCTGAGCTTGAGGCCAGCCTGGACTTCACAGTGATGCCTTATCCAAAAACAAAGAAACGGAGCTTGGTGATAGACACCTGTAATTCCAGCATTCAGGAGATGGAGGCAGAGGGATCAAGAGTTCACAGCTGTCCTTGGCTACAGAGAAAATGGGAAGCCAGCCTGGACTACCTGAGTTCTTATCTCAAAATAAGAGGGGGGGAAGAGAGAGAGAGTTGGTAGGGGGGGGGGGGGGGGGGGGGGGCAGGGAGCAAGCAGGATGGTTTCCGGGGCAGGAGTTGAAGAAGGACATTTAAGCAGAACACCTTGGGTCCTCGGGGAGCAGAGGGGTCAGGCAGAGGCGTGTTGATCAGAACTCTAGGCCCACGTGTGAAGAGACTGGAGATTAGAGGTGCTGGAGGGCAAGGGTACGGCTTGCTGGATCTTTAGCCAGAGAGTGAAAGGCAGGGTGCCCTAGGGAATAGGTGGGGAAAATTGATATGGGTAGCACTCCCCCAAACTGCCCTAAACACCTCCAGTGTTTTTCTCTGTCTTCCTCTAGGCTGGTCTTGAGCTATTGGCAATCCTCCTCCCTGCCTTATCCTCCCAAGTGCTGGGATTATGGATATGGGCCACTAAATCCAGTGGGGGAAAAACTGTACTAGACCAGCAGTAAATGTTTTATTGTTTGTTTGTTTGTTTGTTTTTCTCTGTGTACCAGTTCTGGCTGTCCTGAAACTCACTTTGTAGACCAGGCTAGCCTCAAACTCACAGAGATCTGTCTGCCTCTGTCTACGGAGTGCAGGGACTGTAAAGTGTGTGACATCACTGCCCAACTCCTTTTTTAAAGGTGATTTTTAAATTGAATATTTTTAAAGATTTATTTTATTTTATTTATGTAAACAGTGTTCTGTCTGCATGTTTGCCTGAACGAAACGCCAGAAGAGGGCGCCAGATCTCACTATAGATGGTTGTGAGCCACCATGTGGTTCCTGGGAATTGAACTCAGGACCTCTGGAAGAGCAGGCAGTACTCTTAACCTCTGAGCCATCTCTCCAGC
>NC_022016.1:48664362-48665674 GCF_000317375.1 Microtus ochrogaster | reverse complement strand
TAAAAAAATTTATTCGTTGATAATTTCATGCATGTATGTTATGCTTTCTGATTACTCTTACTCCCATCCTTTTATCTACTTCCCACTCTTGTCCTCCCACTCCGTCCCCCCGCCCCCGCGCCCCAGAACACCATTTTCCCCTCAATTCTGGAGATTGTAGCAAACACCTCACCAAGTCCTCTATAACTGAGCTATACCCGCAGATGGATGGTCCCCTTTCACGTAGGGTCATCTTCACAGGTCCCAGCATCTGTGAAAAACATCTTCAGCGTCTAGAAACATCTGGAAAGAATCTGACCAAATTGGTCGCCTAGGCTTTTCCACCAGGGCTGCATCCTTCGCTCCCTGTCTTAGCACGCACGCGCCAAGGGGATCTGCTCCGCGGCAGATGCGCCAGCAGACCTCTAGATGGCACTCTTTCCCTTTCGCCCCGGCAGCCTCCATTCAAAAGCCGAGAGAACGGAGCCTGGCGCCAAAGGGCTTGTATCACCACTGCTTATGAGCAAGTTCACCATGCTCACAGCCGCGTCCTCAGCAGAGCATCGCCCTTGTACCCGAGAAAACAAAGATTTAAAATCACGCAGAATGGTGGGCATAGGGCCATTTGCCTTTTATGTGCTTCCCTTCCCTATCTATAATGGAGACTGAGGTATCCCCAGCAAATGCTAGGCTGGTTTTCTGCGCTATATAGACCTGTCCACTCCGGGATTCTTCGAGTATTTCACATAAACTGGATCTTATAATATGTGGCCTTTAGTATCTGGTTTCTTCCACGTGGCGAAATATTTTCAAGGCTCATCCATGTTGGGGTATAATTGGTTCTTCTTTGCTTTTTATGGCAAAAAGTATAGACCACACATGGGGACCCACGCCTATAATCCCAGCCCTCAGAGGCAAGGCAGGTGAATCTCTGTGAGTTCAAGACCAGTCTGTTCTACAGAGTGAAGTCCAGGACAGCCAGAGAGGTATATAGAGAAACGCACACACACACACATACACCAGTTGTAAGACTACAACTTTTCTTTATGTATCTGATTATCAGTTGATGACACCTGGGTTATTTTTACTCGGGAGTCATTAAGCATACCTTTGCTATGAACACTAATGTGCACACATGTGCACATAAGAGTCTCACTTACATAGCCACGGCTGGCTTGGAACTTCAGAGACCCGCCTGTCTCTGTCCCACTGAGTGCTAGAATTAAAGGCTAGAACCAAGGACATGTGCCACAAGTCTAGTCTGTGAATACGCTTTTGTGTAGAGAGGCATTTCCTTCCTTCCTTCCTTCCTTCCTTCCTTCCTTCCTTCCTT
>NC_022016.1:48659929-48663801 GCF_000317375.1 Microtus ochrogaster | reverse complement strand
TTTAGAGACAGGATTACTATTACTAGATCATACTGTAGTTGTTTGCGCATATATATATATATATATATCCATGACTGGCCTGAATCTCACTAGGATGGCCTTGAACACACAGAGATCTGCCCACCTCCCAAGTGCTGTGATTAAAGGTGCATGCCACCATGCCCAGATTTTGTTTTATTTGTCTATCTATGTATTTGGTGGAATAAGACCTGGACATACTGTGGAGCTTGAGTCCTGAGATTACAGGCCTTCTCTATCTGTGTGTGGCTTTTTGAGAAACTGCCAAATTGTTTACGAAGCAGCTGCACTAACTCTTTTCTTCCAGTTATGCAGGAGCTCGGATTTCCCCACTTCCTGGCCAACACTTGCTTGTGTCCATCTCTCTCAAGATGGCCATGCCAGTGGGAAGCAGAATGTCATAGCAGTTTGCTATCTCCCGAGGGACTAACAATTTTTTTCTTTTTCTTTTTCTTTTTTTAACAGGGTTTCTCTGTGTGGCCATGGCTGTTCTGGAACTTGCTCTATAGACCAGGCTAGCCTCAAATTCACAGAGATCCACCTGCCTCTGCCTCCTGAGTTTATTTTCATTTATATGTGTGTGTGTGCCTGTGTGATTTTTTTTTGTACCATGTGCATGCAGGAACTGGCGTTGCAGGCAGTTGTGAGCCAACGTGCAAATGACGGGAACCAAGTCTGAGTTCTGTCCACTGCAAGAACACTCAGTGCTCTTAACTACTGAGCCATCTCTCCAATTCCATTGTTTATCTCGCTCATGCTTTCTGTGTGTGTGTGTGAGTGAGTGAGAGAGACAGAAACAGAATCTTGTTCTGTAGCCCTGGCTAGCTCGATATTTGCTCTCAAGCCCAGGGTGACCTTGACACAAGCCCCCCCTCCCCTCATTTTAGCCTGCTGGGTGCCAGGACTGCAGGTGTGAATCTGGGAAACCTGCACCAATTATTTTAGGCTTTGATAAACAGGATTTTGAGCAGAGGCATCTGTCAGAGCTATTTCTTCAGAAGACACACCAGGGATGACAGATGTGGGGAATGGAAGTTTGCATTGGCTTGGGGAATTTTCCAAGGCTCTTTGTGCCTGGCTGGGAAAAGGACTTTGTTATCAGCTCTGTGTCTCAGGCAGGTCCTTCATGCAGGAGTCACCCTTCACCACCTGGAAAATGGCCCGAAGCATCCTGGACTCACCCAGTTGTGAGCATATTTATTTATTTGTTTATTTATTTGGCAAGGTCTCATATAGTCCAGGTTGGCCTAAAGCTATGTAGTTGAGGCTGCCCCCAATTGCTGCTCTTGCCTCCACCTTCCATCCTCTGTGACTGCAGATGTGAAGAACCACTTCCGGCCTGCGTACACGCTTTCCACTGCCAGCAACATCTGCAGCCCAGGGATGCCTGGCTCATGCGCAAGGCAAGGATTTCCAAGACTGGAGCTTCATTCAATGTCCTTCGTGTATGGCTCTGGAGAGATGGCTCAGTGGTTAAAAGCACTTTTTGCTCTTGCAAAGGACCCAGGTTCGACTCCCAGCACCCATATGGAGGCTCACAAGCATCAGTAACTCCAGTTCCAGGAGACCGGATGCCCTCTTCTGACCTCCTTGGGCACCAAGCATGCACGTGGCACATAGACATATATGCCAGCAAAGCAGTCATACACATAAAATAAATACATCTTTAAAAAGAAAGACCTTAGTGCCTTGGGAGACAGATTCAAGTTTGTACCGATTTTGCCTCTAAGCAGCTTTTTTTGTTATTGTTGTTTTGTTTTTTGTTTTTTTTTTTTTTTCGAGACAGGGTTTCTCTGTGGTTTTGGAGCCTGTCCTGGAACTAGCTCTGTAGACCAGGCTGGTCTCGAACTCACAGAGATCCGCCTGCCTCTGCCTCCCAAGTGCTGGGATTAAAGGCGTGCGCCACCACCGCCCGGCTTCTAAGCAGCTTTTTGTCAAATCTTTTTTCACTAAGCAGTTCCCAATCTTTGGGGGTGGAACAAACGACCCTTTCATGGGGGTCACCTAAGACCACTGCAAACCACAGATATTTATGTTATTATTCATAACAATGGCAAAATTAGTTTTCAAGGGGGCTGGAGAGATGGCTCAGAGGTTAAGAGCATTGCCTGCTCTTCCAAAGGTCCTGAGTTCAATTCCCAGCAACCACATGGTGGCTCACAACCCTCTGTAATGGGGTCTGGTGCCGTCTTCTGGATTGCAGGCATACACACAGACAGAATATTGTATACATAATAAATAAATAAATAAATAAATAAATAGTTTTCAAGTAGCAACAAAAATAATTTTATGATTGGGCAGTCACCACCACACGAGGAACTCTACTGAATAATATAGCACTAGGAAGGCTGGAACCCCTGACTGACAGCATTCACCCTCAGTTTCACATGCTTATATTGTTCCTGTTATAAGGTAATTGGGAGGCTTCAGCTAAACAAGAATGGTAGATCATGCTTTTTTGTGTTTTATTTTTTGAAACAGGGTCTCACAATGCAGTCCTGGTCACCCTAGAACTCACTAGATAGATCAAGCTGACTTTGAACTCTCTGAGACCCACCTGCCTCTGCCTGCCACCCGCTGAGGTTAAAGGCCTTGACCACTCCGCCTGGTTGAGGACACACGCTTTTAATCCCAGCACTTGGGAGGCAGAGGCAGGCGGATCTCTGAGTGGAAGGCTAGCCTGTTCTATCTGGCGAGTTAGAGGCTAGCCAGGGCTACATAGCAAGCAAGACCTTATCTCAAAAGTGCCACCATAACCAAACAACAAAATAATCAGGTAAGCGCCACACAGCCGGGTGTTTATGCACCGGACACCATTCTGTGGATTCCGTATTCAACCAATGGTGTGTCCCAGAAAATGAATGGAGGGGCCACTTTGTCCCCAGCTTCAAGGGTATAAGAGGCAAAGCTGGGAGGGCCAGCATCCTGACCGAGATGGCAGCCTGAAGCATAGCTAGGGCAAGGATTCAAGCCGAGGGAGACCTGCTTGAGCTCAGCACCCACACCTCCCGCAGGAATCCATCCGTTCCCAGGCAGTGAAACTCCAAAGCCAGCCCTGACTACCGAAACTCCACCACAGAGAACTGGCTCTCGGCCCCCCTCGCTGGCTGCTGGCTCCCTCCTTTTCTCCCAGCCCCACCCTGCCACCTCCACTTCCCTCCCTGGCCCTGGGGCTCGCTTCTGTTTCAAACCTGCTCAGCCACAATTCCTTCCAGGTTCCCTCATCTGTAGAATGGGGATAATAACAGTGCAGTGTGTTGCGGGGACCAGAGGAGACGCTGAGGTGAAGTGTACCGAGTGGCTTCTAGCGACAGACCAGGGACCGTCGCTACCACTGTCTGATGAATGGTGCCTTTGAAGACCTTAGCCACAAGCCCAGTGGGAGTGGCAGCTTTATCTGTACGTGGTGGCTGAAGGAATGGAGTTCTGAGGGGTCGGGCAACGCTGCCCACGGTTATTCAGCAGGAAGTAGGGGGCAGGACTTTGTGAGCGACCCCGCCCCCAGACTTTCTGAGTTCAAATCTTACTACTGCCTCTCTTTGTCGGACACATGAACAAGTCATAATCAATATTTATTATTTACCTTCTGCATGTCATACCAAGTCCCATTCAAAGAGAGATTTGACAGTGATCATTGCAAGTGCTTACAATACTATTTACAAGGCAAGAAAGCCAAGCCTTGCTTGAGGCAGAACATAATAAACATTGAAAGAAAGTAAAAGGCCTTCTGGGTGAAAGAGAGGAAACAGGCAAGGGAGGCTTCCTGGAGGAGGAGAGGTTTAAACTGGGCCTGGAAGGACCAGTGAGATACTTAGAATGTTTTTTAAAATATATTGCCGGGCGATGGTGGCGCA
>NC_022016.1:48644164-48659802 GCF_000317375.1 Microtus ochrogaster | reverse complement strand
AATAAATAAAATTTTATTATTATTATTATTTGTTTTTTTTTTCAAGACATGGTTTCTCTGTGCAGCCCTGGTTGCCCTGGAACTCAATCTGTAGACCAGGCTGGCCTTGAACCCAGAGATCTGCCTGCCTCTGCCTCTGCTAGGATTAGAGACATAGGCCACCAGTGCCCAGCGAGATACCGTGGACTAAAGATGTCTGTGTTGCAGAGACAACCTCTGACGTAGCCACAGCTGCCGATTCCTGAGGCTCTGTGGGGCAGGCCCTGTGCAGAAGGGTCTGCACATTTTCTCCTGAGATTTCTCTGTGATCCTATGAAGTATCATTAGGGATGAAAAAACAAGACCCAGAGAATTGAGAAATCTTGTCAAACAGCTTGGGCAAAGGGTTAAAGGGGTGAAATTCAGAAAGCTGGGGACAAAACCTGGGCAGCCTAATTCCTGATGACTGAATGATGTTTTAATCTGGAGACTCACTCTGAAGGGCTTTGAATGCCAAACTTAAAAACAAAAACAAAAATAAAAAACCTCCACACAGCTGACCTTGAATAGGCCAGCACCTGCTGATGCCCCTGTCACTAGCCATCCAATACTCTCTCAGCCTCTTCAACTGGAGAGATGTGAGCTGTGCATGTCCAGCAAGGCACGGTTATGAATAAGGAAGGCTGTTGAGGTGAAATAAATGTTCAGGAGAAACCTGGAGGTGTTTAACCCAGTAAGAGTGCTGGATTCCGGGAAAATGACTGTCCCCCCTCCACCCCCACCGGCAGACTCTGGACCCTCGCCCCCGCTGTGCCTGCCAGGGCTACACCAGAGTTTGGGAGAATCCGGGCCGAGCTTTCTCTAGAACAAACAAGGACACCCAAGCTGGACTGCCCTAGATTTGACTGCCAACACTCTGGTCAGCAAATCTGTGAATGACCCTGGGCAAACTGCAAATTACCCCGCCCCTCCGACTCTCTAGTCTTACCTATTCCCCTGCTCAGAATTGGTGGGATAAATTAAACAACATAACACAGGTTATAGTCTAATCTTGGTGTACTGTACTGGGTACAGTAGGCACTCCATAGATGTTAGTTAGCTCTTCCTGAAGAAATATAAGAGGGAGACTCCACCCTTTCTTTTCTGCCCCTCTGCCAATTAAAGAAACAGGTGTCTGTCTTTCATTTGAAGAGAAAGGGAGATATATTGGCTATATTAATTAATATATATAGATTTTTTTTTTTTTTTGGTTTTTCGAGACAGGGTTTCTCTGTGGCTTTGGAGCCTGTCCTGGAACTAGCTCTTGTAGACCAGGCTGGTCTCGAACTCATAATTAATATATTAATAAATGAATATAATCTAGCTAAGCAACAATACAAACAAAAGCTCCTGTGGCCAGGAAAAGGCACTGAGGGTCAAGACTCAGGTTCAGTCTCTGACTTCCCTCCAGTGTTTGGCCCCCGCCTTCAAGGCACCGGGGCCCATTCCTTTGCGCTATTCGCTGTTCTGTCTGTGGCAATACTAGGAGTCCCAGGTGCACCTCCTGCCTCAGTTTCGCTGGCTGTTAGAGCCAAGAGGGCGCTGCAGTCGACAGACGTCGCGGCCCCTTTAAACCAGAAAGCTCCTGTTGTAATCGTTGTTTCTTAAACTGAGAAACAGCGCCTTTCCGGGGGCGGGTGGGTGGGTGGAGCCTGAATGTGTTGTAGCAGCCAATCGAAGCGCGGCATTTTCCGCGGGAGATCCGAATTTGGCGGCACGTAGTTTGGCGCTAAAAAAAGAAAAAGAAAAAAAAAAAAAGAAAGGAAGAAAAAGAAAGAAAGGGAAAAAAAAGGAGGCCGACCAAGGGCCGGGAACTAGAGGGCAAGCGGAGAGCTCAGCAGGGCGTGCAGGACACCCCTCGCGGGTCAGAGCACACGCGTGTCCGCGGAGTCCGTGGGATTCCCGGGACGCTTTCCCGCGCCGGTGCGATCCCGGGTGCCCAGACATTCGGGGCGCAGGCCGGGCCAGCCCCTGACAGTGTCACCCTCGCCACGCGATCTCCGAGCGGTGATCTCCGAGCTCGGCAGCGCTGGGCGGCGGGCCAGGAGGGGAGGGTCCGGCCTTGCCCCGCGGGCGTCCATTGGCGGCTGCTCCCGGCGTCCGCGGCGCAGCCGGCTGCAAAGCCCGCAGGTGCCCCGCGCGCGCGCCAGACCCGGGTGGGTAGGGGGCGCCGCACTCGCCATGCTGCGCGCGCCGCGGACCCTGGCTCCGGCCACAGCCGCGCAACCCACAAAGAGCTTGCCCGCGTTGAACCCCACCGAGCTGTGGCCTCCAGGTCTCAGCAGCCCCCAGCTCTGTCCGGCCACCACCACCACCTACTACACTTCGCTTTGCACGCAGACGGTGCCTTCCACTGCGGCTCTGGGCACCTGCCTCGACGCCACTCCCCACGGACCCGAGGGCCAGATTGTGCGATGTGTGCCCGCAGGCCGGCTGCCGGTAATGCTGGGGACCCCCCGGTGCTTCCCATATGTGTGTCTGGGTGGGGAAAAGGAAGGAGGGCGCCTGGGGCTCACTTTGAGTACAGCTGGTTGAGGTGGGGAAGTGCGACTGGCAGTGTTTTCCTACTGCGTGAAATAATCTCACCTGCTGTTGTGGAGTGTGATGGGCACTGGACTGTAGCCTGGAGACCCAGCCCAGTGTCCACGGAGCCAGTGTGACCTTGAGAGTCCACAAGGCATAGACATTGCTAAAACTCATTCATTTCTTCGTTGTTTATGCCAGAAACCAGCACCTGCTATGTCAGGCCAGGGGCTTGGCCTGCGGGATTTCCTGGTTTGACAGGAGAGTAAGTCTCACAGGTCTCTGGGCCGGCCTGGTATGGACAAAGTGGTCTAGCCAGCTCCTTCTCAAGTGTTGTCCTCAGGTCCTCCCCACGGCCTGGTCATCCTCCGAAATAGCCAGTAGCAGATGCAAATGGAGTCAGTCTGTCGGAGTTCCTGTTCGCTTGGACTGTGTCCTCCTCAGACCTGCGGATCTGTTGTCAAGGAGGCCCGGTGTGGTGGCTTTGGGCGGTAGCACAGGGCGCCCGCGATAGGAGTAGGAGCAACCTTACAGTGGAGGTGGAGTGGGAGAAGGCCTGGGGGGTTGGAGCGAGGGTTGGAGAGCTTCCTTTCAGCTGCTGGTCCCCACTGTATATTTGGATAAGTCAGGGCCTCTGTCTCCTCTTTCCAAAGTTTTAAGCTTACATCCCTGTGGGGGAGGGTGCTCTTTGTACCACATTGTGTGTGGAGGTCAGAGGACAGCTTTCAGAGTCGGTTTTTTTTTTTTTTTATACTTCTGAGTGGGTCCTGGGGTTCAAACTCAAGCTGGGGAGCTTGGTGGCAAGCTCCTCTACCCACTGAGCCACCTTGCCAGCCGATGTTTCCTCTTCTAGAAAATGCACCTTCCCTGGCTTGTCTCCTCTGTCTCTTCCAGCTCAGGTTTTGGAAGCAGGTGCCACGGAGGGGTGATGATATTTGTAGTGTGTGATAAGTCTAGGGACGGGGATAAGAACACCCCATGTCCCCTGGGCCTGCTGGGTGACCTGTGCATCTGTCTGTCCTGCCTTCCCAGGACGAACTCAGGGCTCAGTAATCTTGGGAGCTCTCTGGCTACAAGGCAGTGCCTTTGGAGCCAAGCTGTGTTTTCCCTTCCCAGATCCCTTTCCTGTGAGTGCAGGAAGTGTCTGGGCTGTGCTGTCATCCCTGTTTTACAGGTCAAGATGATGAGGATAACTCTTGCCTTGTCTGATGTTCAGCACTTTCTGGCCCAATGCATTTATCTGTGTAGGTTATAAAGCAGATTGAAGAAGAAGCTTTGTGTCGTAGAGGTGGAAAACTGAGGGTCAGAGGTCATACAGGGAGATGGGTCTGGTGATCTGACCCACAAGTGAGCTCTCTCTATGCAGTCTTGGAGCTAGGTGGCCCCAGGAAAGGGGACTCGGTGGCAGGCTAGTCTCTCCTTTGACCACCTGCTTTTGGATGTAGAGTGTCAGTAACAGCTGGGGTTTTGAGCTGCTTTGGGCCTTCCCCACCAACTTTGCATCTGTCTTGTTCTACCCTCCCAGGGCGGGCTCAGGGATCTTAGCCAGAGCCGCTCTTGCATGCCAGGTACTGCTTGGCACTCTTCACCAGTTATCCTGGTTAAGATGCTTGGGATGAGGCACTCTGCAGGTAAGGAAAGCGAGCAGAGGTGAAGTCACTTGCCCACATTACAAGCCAAGGAGTGGGGTGTCCTTGCATCAGACTCAGTAAAGGCTTGCCAGGCCCAGAGCCCATCTCTGGTCCATCCCCAGATGCTGGGGCCCCAGTGCCCTGTGGGCAGGCCTAACCCCCTGCTTACTCATTTTACAAGGGTGTGACCTGGAGCTGCTCCAAACCCAACCTTGGGTGTGGCCTTCTGCTTTGTGGCTGCAAAGTGTGGGCTGAGCAAGATTTGTTGGGGAGGTGGCCTTTAAAGGGATGGTAACCAAGCTGGGTTGCAGAAGTAAGGCCAGGACCCAGGGCTCCTTGCTTCTAGGCCACTGTTCTTGCTGTCCTCTAGAAAAGGCCGAGGGTCACCCCTTTGTGGGGTCTCACCTCTGGTAGCCCTACAAACTGGCTTCTGTGAGGACAGTGGGGGCTCTCTGGTGTTCTTCTTTGCCTCTTAATTTGTCTGTTCTGTCCACATTACTGTCCTGGAACTCATTCTGTAGACTCGGCTGGCCTCGAACTCAGAGATCTGCCAGCTTCTACCTCCTAAATGCTGGGATTAAAGGCATGCGCCACCATGCCTGACTCTTGTTGTTGTTGTTATTGTTGGGATAGGGTCTCACTATTGCCAGGCTGGTCCTGAATGCCTAGGCTCAAATGATCCAGCTAGGCTGAGTAAACACACACTCCCATAGTCCTAAACACTGGGGAAACTGAGGCAGAAAGATTGTTGAAAATTCCAGATCCAGCTGGTCATGGTGGCTTATTTAGGTCTTTGATTCCAGGACTCCACAGGCAGAAGCAGGTGGATCTCTGTGAGTTTGAGATCAGCCTGGTTTAGGACAGCCAGGGCTGCATAGTGATACCCTGCTTTAAGATAAACAGGCTCCTGCCTCAGCCTCTCCAATAGCTTGGACTGTGTGCGTGTGTATGCGTGTGTACGTGTGTGTGTGTGTATGTGTGTGTGTGTGTGTGTGTGTGTGTGTGTACACTCTACTGACACCAGGCCAGAATATGACAGATAGGCTCAGGGACAGGGTGGCAAGTCCCAGGCTTTGGAGCCGACAGCTAAGCGAACCCTAAATTTGTTCTCACCCCAGTGCTTGACTAGGTTGGAAAGGAGACCCAGGTCCCTGCTGTGTGACCTTGAACAAGTCACTTCCCTCTCTGGTCTGATTACTTGGTTGCCCTACAGGCTCCTCTGTTCCTCTAGGGCTGCCTGAGCAAGGGGTGTGTTCTGTCCTCAAGGGCTTGGCAGGTGGACTTAAAAGGGGCTGCTTCAGAGGGTCCAGATTAGACCCACACTGGCCTCTGGGTGTGGTCACAGACCTTTGCTCTCCTTAGCCCCTGCTGTCTCCTCTTCGTTCACCCTTGAACTTCACCCCTACCCATGCCTGAGTGGCGGGAGGCCCCGCATGGGCCTGGACAGGGTACACTTACTGACTCTCAGCTGGAGCAGACTGGCCCAATCTATAGGTGGGTCAAGGCCACCTGACTTGTCAGCTCACCTGACTAAGGGGAGAGGGAGAAGCCTAACTTTGACCCCGTCTGACCCCAAGGCCTGTCCTCTGCCGCCACCTGGTTCTGCAGGCTCAACCCAGTCACATGATAGTACCCAAAGGTGTTTAGGCTGGCGTCCTTAGTGGGGACACTTTGTTACTTAGGTCCCCTGGGGGTACAGTGAGTGTCGGACGTAGTGTAGGACGTAGTGAGAGGAGACAGTGTGACGTCATGGATGACTGCAGGTGACAGCCAGGCCTTAGCCCACCTTCTAGCCATTCCTGAGGAATGTGTATGCACGGCTCTTGTAGCCTGGCCGTGACTTAGGTGATGATCTGGAACAGATCCGGGTTCAAGCCCTGGCTCTGCTTTCGTCTCTGCAACTTAACCTCTCTGGATCCACTTGTCCGTCAAGACAGACTGCCAGTGCTGATCCACTTCAGGACTGAGAGTGTGATCAGCTGGTCAGGGCTCTCTCCTGCCCCCTGCCTTGCAGGAGGCAAGTGACCTTCTGATGGGGGGTTGGGAGGATGGGGTGAGCTGGAACTTGGCTTCACCAATCCTCTTGTTTCCCCGCCCTTGTGTATGGTGGGAGGGGTCGGAGCAAACCGTTTTTGATCGAGACGAAGTCCGTGGAACCCACCTGGCCTTGATTACAACGACCGCGCAATGTGCGCTAGCCGTGCTGGGGGCTCACTTAGAGCCAGGCACTGGAGCTCGGTTTGGATTGTGCAGAGGTCTCACTGGGTGACTGACTGGGCCATTCTCTGATGAGGGTTACGCAGGAGTCACCGGCAGGGGAACAAGCAGGGAAATGTTTGGATTCTGTCCGAGCCTTGGTATGGGGCGGGGAAGAGAAGCGGCATTCTGGCTCCTGGGAGCAGTGAGCAGGACTCTTTCACCAGTCCAGGCAGACTTCCTGGAGGGGGCAGGAGTGGGGGGGCGCCGACACCTGTCAGGCCAGCTGTGCTCAGCAGCAGTTAGAAGGCTCAGCCCTACCGAGCGTGACCTCACTGCTAAGTGTTAAAACAGACCTCTCAAGTGGATGGGGGTGTCTGGGGGACAGCAAGGAAGGAAACAGGCTCAATGGCCCCAGAGGGTGTGTCCAGGAAGATGTTGAGATCGTGTTTGGGGAATAGACTGCATTTCCTGAGCCCCTACTGGGTAGCTCATCCTGGGAACGCCACAGAAGCTACTTCCAAGTCCTTGCCATTGTTCTCCGGGTCACTGTGTTCTGCCCATTTTATGGAGCAGGAAACTGAGGCTCTTAGCTATGGTGGCACATGACCTTAGGTCACACCGTGAGCCTTCAAAGGTGCTGGAGATTCCAGCTGGCTCTTTGCCCAGTGTCCCAGTGCCCTAGTGCCTCTGCCCCACCCCTGCCCAGCCCTAACCATCAGAGAGGCCCTTTCCGGGCAATGCAGCTAGAATGTAACCCTGTGGTGGTGGTGGTGGGTGGTGTCTGGGTAGAAAGGAGCAGATGGGTTGTGGTTTGGTTTCCCCAGCAGGTGTTTCCCAAGCTTGGCGGGAACGGGGAGGGGCAGCAGGGCCTCAGCTGCTTGTCCTTAAGACACCGGGGAAGGACTCATTGTGTCTCGGCAAAGAGAGTGACAAGCCCTCCATTCAGGAGGCCCTGGACCCTCAAACTGGAGCCCAAATGGCAAGGGGGAGTGTTTGCACTGTTTCCCAATGTGGGCACCTCCCTGGGGTGTGGCACTGAGCCAGGAAGTCCCCTGGGCCTGGGCGGATGCTGGTCCCACCCTGATAAGGGCCAGCTGTGGGGCTGTGATGGGCACCAGGTCTGTCTGGGCCAGCTGCTTCTGAAAGGGGCAGGTCTTCAGCCTGCTGTGGTTTAGGTCCCGCCCACTTCTTCCTTCAAGTGTGCGTTGTGTGTGTGTGTTTCATTGGGTAGATGCCTCCAGGGGCTGATCCACAGAGATGGGAATTTAATTGCCCCTCAGAAAACATGGCACTCGCTTCACTGGGCACTGACATTTCCTCCCCAGGTTCAGTCAGCTGCGCTGTACCAAGGGCTGATGGCAAACACACAGGAAGAGGCTGCCGGTGGGCTCCTTGCCCTGGCTGCAGTTCAGGGAACAAGCTAAGGAAGACCCAATTCTCTAACTCTTCCTCTTCCCCTCTCTCCTGTCTGTCAAAGGCCAAGAGGAAGCTGGACCTGGAGGGCATTGGGAGGCCTGCAGTGCCTGAATTCCGGACTCCCAAGGGGAAGTGCATCCGAGTGGATGGTTTGCCAAGTCCCAAAAGTAAGAGTTTCTGGTGGGCACCTACGGCAGGGTGGCACAGGTCAGGAGGCAACAGCTCTACCCAAGTCGCCAGCCCAGGGGTCTGTTTCAGACTGTTTCCTTTCCCAAGGTTTCTGGTGTATTCTCACACTTGATTATGTCCAGTGGGTAGGATTGTGCCCCACTGACTCATGAGGTAGCTCGGAAGAGCTCAGGACTTGGCCAAGGTCACACAGCTAGTCCGTGGAAACCGGACTAGCTCACGCCGTTTCTTATCCATCAGGCACCCGCTCCCCAGAGCTAACCACCATCGCAAGTGTTGATTTGGGAGCTTAATATTTTTTTAAGTTTTCATAGATGGGTCAATCTGACTTTTTCTGAAAGAGAGCTCGGAGCGGGGGGGTGGAGGGTGTCAGCGGCTCACCAGGGTCTGTCTCTCACATGCAGACAGCCCTGATTGATGAAAGGGAGCTGAAGCTTGGAATAATCTCGCCTGTGCCACCTGACGATCTTGGGGCTGTCTGGCTAGAGCCTTCCTAAAGCTAAGCTGGAAAGAAGTCCTACAGCTGAGATTTCCAGTCAGTATTCTGGTTAAACTGGGAATTAAAACCAGTGTGTCCAGGAGGTGTATGAATTTCCCCAGAGATTCAGTGAGAGCATGAAGGTCAGGAACTGGGGGTTCAGGTAAGGGCCCCCATGTGCCTTGACTGGTTCACCCTTTTCTGTGAACCCTTGTTAGCTTGTGTAGATGAGACACAGCTAGATAAGGATGAGAAGAAAGTTTATCTTCAGCTGGCTGATTAGAGAGGTTACCTAGACCCAAGACTGATGGATTCCAAAGCTCACCCAGTAGAACTACAGCTAAGACACAGATCGACTATTAATGTCTGCCATGGATGCAAGACTGGACTAATCAACATGCGTGCCAAATGCTTGGCCTCTGCGTGTTAAGGGATTCTCAAGTCCCCTTCTAGAGGGATTTGTGACTAAAACTTGGTTCCCATGATGAGTTTGGCCACCAACTTCTATGTGACTTAAAGTCATTTGATTGCAAAAGTTCCTTTGTGGTTTAATTCGCTGCAGCTGAGATGTGGTATTGCAACATCACAGCCTCATTGAGAAAGGGATCTTTTCCACGAACCTGGTCCATTTGATGTTTGATGTTAGATGATTCCCCTCGGATAATTATTGGGCTACACATGGAAAGGCAAGGCGAATGTGGATCTATAAAAATGTTCTCAAATCCAGGCTTGCCCTTCCGTCCCGACCATAATTCCGAATTCCTGGTATAATTGGCAGGAGAGGATGGTTTAGGAGAAAGGCTGGAGCCAAACTGCCCGCATTTGAATACTAGTTTGCCACTTGCTGAGTGAAACAAACAAATTACGTAGTAAAAATCTGTGCTTCTGCACAACCTTGTAGGGCAATCGCTTAAGGTAAATGCCCAGAACAGTGACCCTCCCAACAGTACAAAGTTGTTGGAGTGTTGCTGTTTGTCTGCTCTGAGCTCTGGTGGAAAGGTGAACCCGGAGTCGCGACACTAGGCTTCCTGTCTCTGCAGCGCCCCCTGGCGGTGAGACTTGGAGCAAGTCTCTTTCCTCCGAGGTTACAGGTCTGGGTCACAGTGCAGAACCCCCTGCCTGCGTGCTGTGCACGCTGGACAGTTCTCCGTGAAGGCTGGTAGAAAGTGTTGCTTAATGGAGCTGAATTCTTGGAGAGAACCCAGGCTGGCTCCCCCCGGAGCAGTGTGTGAGTGAGACATCTTCTTCCTCAGCCCCCAAGTCTCCTGGGGAGAAGACACGCTATGACACCTCGCTGGGGCTGCTCACCAAGAAATTCATTTACCTCCTGAGCGAGTCCGAGGATGGGGTCCTGGACCTAAACTGGGCAGCCGAAGTGCTGGAAGTGCAGAAGCGGCGCATCTATGACATCACCAATGTGTTGGAGGGCATCCAACTCATCCGCAAGAAGTCCAAAAACAACATCCAGTGGGTGTGAGTGCCTGGGCCAGGGCCGTGGCACCATCCAATGGGTGCACGTGTTGGGGGCGGGACCTGGAGCCGTAGCCAATAGGTGTGAGTTTTGGAGTGCCCTCCCCAGCAACAGGCAATCCTCCCAAGTACAGGGTGGTGGTGGTAGGTGGCCGAAGCCAACCAATGGGAGGGGCTTGGCCAGTGTGTTTGAGTGGGGCAGGACAGGTGTTAAATGCTGGAATAATACAGTAGAAAGAGCAAAAAAAAGAGTGGAGTTCTAGGGGTTGTAAAGGCCTGAGAACACCCCAGCTCCTGTGTCCCGGGTCCCTAGGATCTCCCCTCTTTGGAAAGCCCCCTGGGAGCTGCACAGGTGTGGGTCAGACTCCTCTTCACAACTACAAGGTCTGAAAGAACCCTGGCGTGAACCCTAAAGGAAACCCAGGAGCCGAGCCAGGGCTAAAGTCAATAGTTCCCTTCCATCTGGTGGAGGCTGGGGCCTACAGGTAGACCGTGGGGCTCAGGCTGCTTATCGCTAACCTACCGCTAAACTTCAGTTCCCAGAGAGCTAGGCATCACCACCGATTTGCACGGCATGGCACGGGGCACCACTGGAGACTTGCTCTCGCTTGGGGTTTCCCTAGCTCCCTCATGCAGTTGTGCAGGGCAGCCCTGATGGTAGGGACCGCGAATATGGACTCACACCGACAATGGGGGCGGCTCTGTTCCCAGAGGCAGGGGAATATTTGAAGACCCCACCCGACCTGCAAAGCAGCAGCAGCTGGGGCAGGAGCTGAAGGAGCTGATGAACGCGGAGCAGGCCTTGGACCAGCTCATTCAGAGTTGCACGCAGAGCTTCAAGCATCTGACCGAAGATAATGCCAACAAGAAATATCCTTCCTGCGGGGACATGGGGGAGGGGGCAGGGCAGCTGGCTGTTGACTTCCACACTCAGTTGCTTTCTTACCTCCTTATAGGGGCTAGCCCCCTCTGGGGGACTCTTATGTCTATGTCTCCCTCAAGTAGGAAAATTTGAGGTTTGTTTTTGTTTTCTTTTTTTTTTTTAAAAAAAGATTTACTTATTTTATATATATGAGTGCTCAATCTGCATGAACAACTTTATTATGCCAGAAGTAGGCATCAGATCCCACTACAGATGGTTGTGAGCCACCATGTGGTTGCTGGGAATTGAACTCGGGATCTCTGGAAGAACCGCCAATGCTCTTAACCATCTCTCCAGCCTGTTTTGCTTTTTCTTTTGTGAGATGTTACCACAGAGATTTAGGTGCCATGCCTGATACCCACTGTACCGTGTTGATAAGGGCTAGAATGGGTGTTTGGATCCAGTCTAGATTTCCCTTATGATTTTCTGTTTAGTTTTTACACTTTTTCTTTTTTAAATTTCATGTATTTGGGGGGGGGTGTCACATGTGTGGAGATCAGGACAGTTAGCTAGTGGGAGTTGGTTCTTTCTTCCTACCAGGGAGGTCCCAAAGATCAAATTGCCGTGCTTGAGGGCAAGCGTCCTTACTCTGAGGCATCTCACCAGCCCTTAGGTTTTGTTTTGTGTTGGGTTAAAGGTGTTAACCACTGTGCCCAATTTATGTGGTCCTGGGGTTCAAACCCAGGGCTTCATGTATGCTAAGTAAGCAGTTAACCAACTGAACTGCACCCCAGTTTCTATTTTCTTGCTTTTATTCTCTTTTCTTTTCTTTTTGTCGAGATAGGGTTTCTCTGTAACTCTGGATCCTAGAACTCGCTCTGTAAACCAGGCTGGCCTAATATTCACAGAGACCCACTTGCCTCCGCCTCTGCCTCCCAATTGCTGGATTACAGGCGTGCACCACCACTGCCTGGCCAGTGTTGTCTTTCCAAGTTTGGATTACGGGGCTTCATGTACTGTTTTCCTACATTTCCTATTTTCCTTTTCCTTTATTCTGTTGCGTCTGTACCGTATTGTCAGGATCTGTTCGTCTGTTGACGGGCATCTAGGCTGATCCGGTTTTCTGTGGTTGCAGTCTTCCACACTAGATGCCTGTTTTCTCTCCTTCTGGATGGAAGGTCGCTTGTGGTTGTCAAAGAACAGGTTATGGTCACTTGCAGTCTTTCTGAACGGTGTGTCGTGTCAGGAGGTGATTGGTATTCGGAGGCTTGGGAGAGAAGATAAAAGCTTCCCGGCAGGCTGGGCGGATTGTGCGTTTTTGACAAGGTGTTCGCTTTTCTTAACTTTCCTGCCCCTACACTGGCCTATGTGACCTACCAGGACATTCGTGCTGTGGGCAACTTCAAGGAGCAGACGGTGATAGCAGTCAAGGCCCCTCCACAGACAAGGCTGGAAGTACCGGACAGGGCAGAGGTGAGAAGAGAAACATTGGGTGGAGGACAGGGTAGGAAGTCCCTGGATAGCTCTGTAGAATCTGCCTGGCACTGCCAGCCCAGCTGCACTGGTCCATTCTGGATCTGGGGACTTCCCTGGTTTGGCAGAGATTTTTTTTTCTTTGCATTCCCTCTTTAGGGGTTACTGTGCGCGTGCACTATGTCCCCACAGAAGCCAGATTAGGGCTTCCAAGAACACTTACTTACAAGCTGACCATGCTCTCACAGGCACAAGGTGAAAGATGAAATGGTTTTTCTTCAGTGCTGAGGGTGGAACTTGGTGCCTTGCATGTGCTAGAACATTCTCCACGACTGAGCTCTACCTGTACCCTTGGCTTTTTGAGACAGGGCCTCTCTGTGGGTCAGGTTGGTGTTAAACTCACTGTGTTGCCCGGCCTAGCCCCAAATTCATGCTCTTCTTGCCTCTGCCTCCTAAATGCTGCTGTTGGAGGCAGACATCACCATTCCTGACATAAGATCAAATTATAAAAGAAAAAAAAAGTTTTGTTTTCTGGTTAAAGATTTATTTATTTTTATGTATATGAGTGTTCTGCTTTGCATGCATGCCTGTACGGCAGACAGAAGAGGGAATTGGATCCTATATTAGATGGTTGTGAGCCACTGTGTGGGTTCTGGGAATTGAACTCTAGAAGAACAGCCAGTGCTCTTCACCACTGGGCTGCGTCTCCAACTCCAAACCAAAACCGTAATACTCCCTCTAAAGCCTTTGGTGCTCTGAGCCCAAAGGACTCCTCCTGGTCCCTCTTCTGAGCCCCCTTCATCTCCCTGCCCTTTGCCACAGTCAGCCCGTCTGCAGTCTCTGCAGTGAGTTCGGTCCTTGGTTCAGGACCTTTGCACACGCTGTCCCCTCTAGGCCAAATGCACTTCCTCATCCCTGGTGGATCTGCTGGCCATCCTCAGGTTTCAGCTAAGGCTGAATCACTTCCTTCCTCAACCCCAGACTAGATCCTCTCTCTCATTTTTTTTTTTTAAAGCACACTAAATCTCAGCTCTCTGGCCCATCTTTGAGAGGATTCCTTGCAAACTCACTATGCAACCAAAGATGATCTTGAAAATTGAATCCTCTTGCCTCCACTTCCAGAATACCATACCGGGATTATAGGCATGCTGAGAACGCTAGTTTAGGTAGTGCTGGGATGGAACCAGGGCCTTACCTGCTAGGCAAGTGTTCCACCAGCTGAGCTAGATGGGGCCCCGGTTAGGCTTTTATGCTTTACAGAGGAATGTGTTGCTCAACTTCTGTCGGGGGGTGGCACATATTGAGGGACCCAGAAATGGTGAAGTGTTTGAAGTAACCCATACTGCAGAGGGAATGAAAGCCCCACCCCTCAGCCCAGGACCTCGGCAATGGGTTTATTACTTCTTGACTGAAAATCTTTGTAAAGGACAGAGGGAGCATCCTGGGGGGGGGAGGGAACAGGTAAACCGAGTCTCAGAGACTACAAGAGCTCCTGCCAGGCGAAGTGCTATGTGGAGACCTGGGACTTTTGTGTGTGTGTGTGTGTGTATGTGTGTTCATGTGTTCACTGTGGCCTGTGTAGGGATCCAGTGGGAAGGGATGGGGTGGAGAAACCAAGCCCAACTTGTTTAGGCCTATGATGAGGAGACCAAGTGACAAGCCCAGGATTTTGGAGATTGGAGACAAAGTTTAATTCGGGGGCTCAAATCACGGTTCCCATTTTCCCATCTGTCCAGTGCTCTCTATCCCTGTCCACATCTCTCTGCTCTTCTCAAGTGGGCTCCCCGCCTGCGGCAGCACGTGTGTCCACAGCTCAACCATGTGACACCCTGAGGGAGCCACGTGACCCTGGACTCTCTTGGCTGCCTCGAAAGTGATGCTGCAGGGATTGAAAGGCAGGCCTATTTACCCAAGGGACAATCAAGGTGTCCTCTCTCCAAGGGGACTTGCAAGTGGTTCCATGGATCAGTAATGCTTTCCCAGCTGGGCAGGGAGGACAGTGCCAGGCTCAGGGGCTGAGCTTGCTTGCGTGGGTAGCACTACCTGTATGTACCTGTATAAATGAACGGTCATCCTGGCTGTCCCTAGGGTCTGTGTTCAGCATCGTGAGATGGTTTCTCTTCCTCCTCCAGGAGAACCTGCAGATATATCTAAAGAGTACTCAAGGGCCCATTGAAGTCTACCTGTGCCCGGAGGAGGTGCAGGAGCCAGACAGTCCTGCCAAGGAGGCCCTCCCCTCCGCCTCTACCCTCAGCCCCATCCCTGACTTTGCCGAGCCCAGCTGCAGCACTGACCCTGGGATCACAGAGACCACAGCGTCTTCAGGTAGGCCCTCTGTTCCTTGGGAGAGGAGGTGAGCCGAGCAGTGACTCTAATTCTTCCCTGCTTGCACTTGGTGGATACCCAGCATCCCCCACAGATAAGCCCAGTGTCCCCACGTGTGATAACTGCGCTTCATGCTTTGCAAAACGTATTTGCATCCCTGTCTCACCGGGAGAGCCCGGGCTGCTCTGGGGTCAGCCATTCATCCCTGTGCTGTGTGCCCTTCGACAGTTTCTGCTTCAGTTCCCTTATCTGTAGGTTCGACAAGAGTAGTTAATGTTTAACTCTCGGGTTATTAAAAGGATTGGTGAACTCAGGTGAGCCAAGTGTTTGACCTGGCAATAGCTGTTACTGTCATTTCTACTGCCACAATTGCTATGTGGTTGGCTCACAGCCAAGCACGTGGCGCTCAATAAGCCACAGTAAGTCATGTCACGTATGTGTTATGTGAGCTGAACCCGGGACATCACGCTCATGCTTCCCAGCACTTCACCCCAAGCCACATCCTCAGGCTCTGGGTGGTTTTTTTTTTTTAATTAAAACTTTATCATAAAGAGTTTGTTAATAAAAAAAAACATTACACACTAAAATTAACCAGATCCAAAGTTTATATATCTCAATATACTTTTATACTGTTTTATACTGTTAGAATAGCCGAGGCCACTGAGTGGTGGTGGCACATACCATGCCTTTAATCCCAGCACTCAGGAGGCAGAGGCAACTGGATCTCCGAGTTTGAGGCCAACCAGGGCTACTCAGAGAAACCCTGTCTCATTAAAAAACAAAAAAACAAAAACGCAACAACCAAAACCGGGGGCTTGGGGGCTGAGTAGCCAAGACCAAAGAGAGATGGCTCAATGGCTAAGAGAACGAAAGGGCCAGATGCAGTCCCCAGCACCCACATGGTAGCTTACAGCCATCCGTAATTGAGTTCCAGAGGAGCCAATACCTTTCTTGGGCATGCCCTATGTGATGCGTGTTCATCCATGCAGGCAAAATATTCATATACATAACATGAATTTTATTTATTTATTTATTTATTTATTTATTTAGATCG
>NC_022016.1:48641619-48642899 GCF_000317375.1 Microtus ochrogaster | reverse complement strand
GGCTTTTATTTATTTATTTTTTACATTTATTTATTGGTGGTGGTACACGTGCCACCCACAACTTGGAGGAATTGTTTTTCTCCTCCCACCATGTAGGTCCTGGGTTGAACGTGGGTCACCAGGCTCTGCTGCAAGCTCCTTGTTTCAGTGAGCCGTCTTGCTAGCCCAAGAGCCTTTGTGTCTAAAGAAAGGCAGAATTGAGCTTAGCCCGGTGACAAGGCCTGGTGTGGCTGTTCTACAGGACATAGGTTGCTTCTGTTTCTCTGATGCAAAGGTTGACACACTCCAGCCTTGCAGGTCAAAACTGGCTTGTTTTTGTATGGTCAACAAGCTAATGATGGCTTTGAACTCGTGTTTTTCTTTGTCTTTAGTTGTCATGCTGGGAACTGAGCCCAGGACTTGGCACACCCTATCACTGGCTGGTATCTTGGTTTTTACATTTTTCAAGTGTTGGGAAGGGGTCTAGAGAGGGGGCTCAGCTGTGAGGAGCATTTGCTGTTCTTGCAGAGGACGTGAGTTCTGTTCCTGGCACCTCTGTGGTGACTTCCTAACTACAGTTTTTGATGATCTGATGCCCTCTTCTGACCTCTGCTGGCACTGCATGTTCGTGGCATACTTGCAGACAAAATGCTCAATCACATAAAGTAAATAAATCTAAAAAAAATTTTTTTTTAAGACAAGTTGGATAGAGAGCCACAGTGTCACAGAGGCCACATGTGTCCCATAAAACCTAAAACACTGCCCGGCCCTTTACAGAAGTTTATTCATCTCAGGCTCATTCTACAGGATTAAGTTAATGCCCAGAGAGAGAGTGGCTGCTTTAAGGTCTCACAAGTTGATGGTAGAGCTGGGACAAGAGCCCAGACTCCTCGCTCTTCTCTGGGGATCCCTCCTGTATGTGTCACCAAGGGACCAGAGCTTCTCTGTGTGCCAGCCATCTGTCCCTTTGGGCACCTCCCCAGGCCCTATCTTTGATCCCAGACCTGTGCCCCACCCTGTCGTCCCTCCTGTTACTCTGCCCTCTTCACTCAGCTGTCACCATGTACACGGCTCTCCAAAGTTAGTACTGGCTGCATGTCAACATGTACACGGCTCTCCAAAGTTAGTACTGGCTGCATGTCAACGTCTACATGGCTCTCCAAAGTTAGTACTGCCTGCATGTTCATTGTCCTCTAGGGGAGACAGTGGTAAAGACTTCCCAGCAGCTCTCTAGTGTGAGACCTGAAGCCCATAGGCTGGGGTGGAGCTCAGGGGTAGCATTCTGGCTTAAAAAAGAAGGA
>NC_022016.1:48634466-48641499 GCF_000317375.1 Microtus ochrogaster | reverse complement strand
AGAGGAAGAGGAAGAAGAAGAAGAAGAAGAAGAAGAAGAAGAAGAAGAAGAAGAAGAAGAAGAAGAAGAAGAAGAAGAAGAAGAAGAAGAAGATTCTCTCATGAAAGTTGCAGGCCCCATTCCCAGGGATGACACTATCAGACTATGGTTTTTATAAACAATTGATATAGACTGAGCACCTCACCCCTGCAGGGTCTAGTGTAGTTTGGAGCTATTCAGAGTGGACGGAGCAAAAGGTATTACAAAGGATGGCTCCGGCCTGGCCATGTCCAGCAGCAGGAAGGAGAGCAAGGTTCACCCTACCCCATGTTTTCCACAGGCCTTCCCTCAGTTTCCACTCCCCGAAATTCTGAGTCGTTTCTACTTTAGCCTCCTAGGAAAGCTGGGACACTGAGTCCACAGCTGATAACAAGCAGGGCTGGGGTTTGCGGCCACACTCTTCTTCCCGTGGTCAGGCCCCTGGCTGTCATCTCAGCAGCATGTTAAAATTGTGGGGTGCTGGGGGTTGAGCCTGGGGCCTATGTGCAACTAGGCAAATACTCTGTTGCCCCAAGCTTTAGTGATGGTGGTAGTTGTAATTGATGTGTTGTGTGTATGTGTGTTTTGCATGCATGTGCATGTGTGGCTATGCATACATGTGCAGAGGCCAGAGCAGGACATCACCCTCTGAGTTGTAGCCATAAGACTGAGTTGCTGGGTCTGAAGCTTGCTATTACTTGGCCAAACTGGCTGGTCCGTGAGCTCTCAGGATCCACGTGTCTCTGTCTTCTACTTCTAGGGTTATAGGCACTCGCAACCATGCCCGCCTCTAGGTAGGTGCTGGAGATTTGAACTCTGGTCCCCCTACTTGCAGTGCAAGCGGTGTCAGCCACTAATCTGTCTCCCCAGCCCTTGTTTGTTGTTGTTTTGTTTCAGGATTTTGCTCTGTACCCCACACTAGTGATATGGGCTACCAAACAAACTTAGGGTGCCTTCCAAGGGCCATAATTAGGGGTAGAAGCCACTATCCTTGACACAAAACTTTTATTCTAGGGTTTTCTGTAAGAATTTAATAGATTGATTGGCTGGAGAGATGGCTCAGTAACTAACAGCACTGACTACTCTTCTAGAGGACCCAGGTTCAACTCCTAGCACGTACATGGCAGCTCACAACTGCCTGTAACCACAGTTTCAGGGGACCCGAAACTTCCCATGGCAAAACACTAATGGACATTTAAAAAAAAGATTTATTTTATTTTTCATTACTTGTTTGTGTGTAGGCATGTGCATGCATATGAATACAGGTGCCCACAGAGGCCAGAGGAGGGCATCAGATCTCCTGGATCTAGAGCTACCCACTGTGAGCCGCCAGGTGTAGACACTGGGAAACAAACTCAGGTCTCTGCAAGAACAGCACACTGAGCCACCTCTTCAGCCTGGGAAGATGCTTTTTTTTTTTTTTCAAAGATTTATTTATTTATTATGTATACAGTGCCTGCATGTATGCCTACATACCAGAAGAGGGCACTAGATCTCATTATAGATGGTTGCGAGCCACCACGTGGTAGCTGTGAATTGAACTGAGGACCTCAGAAAGAGCAGCCAGTGCTCTGAACCTCTGAGCCATCTCTTCAGCCCAGAAGGATGCTTTTTAAAGATAGGAATTGTTGGGGTGTTGTGTGTTGTGCTAATGGAGGAGGGTCAGGAAAACTGGAAATGCCAGAATGAGCAAACGGCTTCAGGAGCAGGCCACTGCACCCGGCAGAGAGGAGAGAGAGGAACATGAGATTTCTGTGACTGGTGTCTGAAGTGATAGGGTAACCCCACGCCATCATGTGGACGAGATGGAGGAGGGGCCGGCCGGTCAGAGAGCTCAGGGTCACCCATGACTCTTGTCCTTTTGTCTCCAAAACCAGTGCTGATGCCCCAGCCGGTCCCGCCACCACCAGCGCCATCCCTTGTCCCCTTGGAAACCACTGACAACATGCTGGAGCTGTCGCACCCACTGCTACAACAGACCGAGGACCAGTTCCTGTCCCCAATCCTGACTGCCAACTCCCCTCTGATCAGCTTCTCCCCGCCCTTGGACCAGGACGAATACCTGTGGGGCATGGATGAGGGCGAGGGTATTAGCGACCTCTTTGACTCCTATGACCTTGGGGACCTGTTGATCAACTGAAGAGTCCTGCCTCTGTCTCTACCTCCTCACAGACAGATCGACAGGCTCTCCGCCAGATGGGGGATGCTGGACACTAGGTGTCAACCCCTGCGTGCGAGTGGCCCCCTTCCAGCCTTCCTTCCGGTGTAGGCCAGCTGGGGAGATGTGGAGGTCGTGAGTGAGGAAGTGTGTCGGGGGCTGGGCCCTGATCCTCCTCTTCTGACCTCTGACCCCTTCATGAAGGACAACAGGTGCAGGTGACCACGTTCAGGGAAAGGGTCTGCCGCCTTCTTCTGAGGGGCAGTTGGACCCTGGCTTTTTCAAGAAGCACTTAATGCCTTTGTATTTATTTCAGGTTTGTTTGTTCGTCAGCCCTGAGTTTTGGCAGGGAGATTTGTTCTAGTTTCTCCTCTGACAGGCCCTCCCATGTCTGCTGTCTAAGAGAACCCCTGGGCTTCCAGGGGCCCGGGCCAATCCTTGGTCCTTCTTCCACAGTGGTACCTGGGTCTTGAGGAGACTATCCAGTTTGCTTGAATATTAATTGCACTTAGGCCTTGTAATTCTAATAAAGTGCAGGGCCCAGCCAAGGTGTCAGCTTAGGGTTCTCCATCTCTTCCCTCCCAGAGAAGGTTCCAGTAGCTTCTTGTCTTGGGGGAGGTAGCATTGAGGTCCCTCTAGGAGCAGGTAGCCAAGAAGGTTAGCTTCTGGTTGGTTCCCTTGTCTCTCCTGAGCCTCAGAAAGTAAATACGGGCCTTCAGGAACTAGGCCAGAAGAGCCCCTGGGAAAATCAGGAGGCACGAGTCTTGGCTGCTGGAGGTTACCCTCCTTAGAGCCTCTGCCTCATCCTAGTCAGAGACCTGGGAGGTGGAGGCTGAGACAGTGTGAGGAGAAACACCCCAGGGGCTGCCCATGCTCCCCTGCGAGGATTATGTTGTTTCTTGGTCACGGTTGTTGGAGGGAGAGATTCCTTAAGGACCAGCCTTACCAAACCCTCGCTCCATGTCCAATGTCCGAAATGACAGGAACTTAACTTGGGGGCAGGTTTGCACCTTCCCGCAATGAAATGCTGAGGGGGTGACCGGTGGGGTGGGGTGGTCTTCACTGCAGACTAGATCTCAGCAGCTCATGAGGAGATGGCATGGGGACCTGGGAGAGCCTTGGGCCTATTTCCCTGTGGGCTGACCATCTAGGGTCCCTGTGGTCCAGATGGGGACAGGAGTCTGCTGTCTTCGGTGCCCTTCCTAGGATGGAGAGTGCTCTGGGCTGAACCAAGGCCATGTGTTCTGGAGAGGTACACCCAGGAGAAGGAGGGTCTTACCCTCTTTCAGGGAGCTCGGGTTTCTCAGGGGCTCAGTAGGGCAGCACTTTTTTTTTTTTTTTGGAAGTTTGTAGCATTAAATTTGTTTAAAAGATGAAGTTGACTCTGCCAGGTAGCTTCTAGCTGGCTGACTGGCATTTGAAGTTTAGATGCTGGGCTAATATGAACTGATGCCCATTTGGGGATAATTTGTCTTATCCTTAGCTCAACTTTTTGGGCCCCCAAGTTAGTCCCCTCCGAGGAGTGGTCGGTGTCTCACAGCTGCCCCACTTGGAATTTGTATACTTTTACATCGCGTGTCTAACCTTTCGACCTTGCGATGTGACCTTGTTGTCTGTAAAGTTCACACTCAAGAACCACACAGTTAAGTTACCAAAAAAAAGAAATCTCGTGATGTTTTGAGGACGTTTACAGTCTTGTGCTGGGTTGTGTCTGTAGCTATCTGTGGCCTGTGCTGCAGGTTAGACATACCTGCTTCCAAACACAGGGGCTTAATCGGACACCAGGGACACACTGTGCTCTAGACCTGCAGGTGACCCTTGAGTGGTGAGGGTGCTACCTGGGCTGGAGGCAGCTTTGTAGTTCTCAGGTCTCTGCTATTAACCATGTGCCAACTCCAGGAACAGAGATGCCTGACCTCCGTGCCTTGGCCTCTGGATGGAGAGCTAAGGTTCTGGGGGTAGAAGAGGGCTGTAGTTCCTGTCTGGAGTGAGGCTAATAACACAGCTCAGAATTCAAATTCAGCTGCCTAAGGCCCAGCCCAGGGATAGACAGAGGCCTTGCTACCAGCTGCCTCTTGCTCTCCTGGCTCTCTCTTCAATCCTGCTTGGTCAAGGGGCTGAACCTCCCAGGACAAGCCCCAGGCTAGTGTGGGAAACAAGCTCAGGCCTCTTTCTTGCCAATGATACTTGAGACACCCCCCCCCCCAAGTTCCTTAAAGTGTTTTAAAAGAATGGGGTATACCCCATTTGGAACACCGTTTTGAGCGGTATTTCTTTTAGGCCCCATGGGAACGTTCATGCTAGGGTGGGAGAGATGCCAGTCTCTTTTGAGGTGAATGCTTTTTTTCAGAGAGGTGTCCCAGCCTCAGCAGCAAGCCCCCAAGAGCACTTAGCAGAATTAAACTTGTAAATAGCGTTGGAAATGCGCCTATGAAGGTGTCGGGATGAGTCGGTCCCTCCATGGTGACATGGCCAGCCGGCATGTCGATGAGCCATGGGAGTTTATAAGCTTTGAGGGGGTGTGACTTGGTTTCCCCTCCGTGTGTGTTCTCAGCCTCCCTTCTGCACAGGTTAGTGTTGTGGGGTTTTGCTTCTGCTAACCGGCATCTGCTGTTGTATGGCTCTGGTGTGCTTGAAGCCCTCGGGGTGGATGAGAATCAGTTTCTTGGTTTCTGTCATTGTGCCCAGAGGCCCCATCTCACCTAGGTACCCTATTCTCCCACAAGGCCCTTTAGGAACCATAGTGGCCACAAGTCTGGCCAGTCTCTGGTTGTTGGGAGAGATGAAGTCTTATGATGTTGTTTGTGTTGGGGGTGGGGGTCTGGGGTCTCTGAGCTGGGACTCCATGTGGGTCACCTACCTCCTTGTTTCACCCAAAGTCTTGCCTTGAACTCCAGCGCGTGTTCTTCAGTTGTGATGACTGGGCATTAAACAATGGCAGCTCTAAAGCTTCGTCTCCGTGTCCTTTGTTTTTGTCGCCCTGGGGATCCTACCCAGGACCTCATACGTGTTAAACACATGGTCACCATCGAACTATACCTCAACCCCATTATGCTTCCTGACTGGGGTGTGAGGACCATGTTTGCCCAGCTGATGTACCCAGTCCCCAAATGTCCTTTCCCTTCATTGCTGATCCCGTGTGCTTGGAGTCAGTGGTGCTAACCTCTGCAGTGTGACCTGCCTCCCTCCCCTACTCCACATGCGGTGTGTCACTGCCTCCCGGCTCCTACTTAGCTCTCTGAGTACCTCGAACACCCCCAAACTGTATGCCTTAAGCAGGTGTCTCAAAAGTGTACAGCCCATCAAGGGAGACACAAAAATTGTGTAGGTCAATTCCTTGGAGCATTGAGACAAATCCTAAACAGAAACTGACCAACTGGGGGCTAGAGAGATGGCTCAGTGGTTCTTCCAGAGGACCCAGGTTCAATTCCCAGCACCCACATGGCAGCTCACAACTGTCTGAAGATCTACTTCCAGGGGATCTGACACCTTCATACCAATGCACATAAAATAAAGTTAAATAAACCATAAAAATATTTAAAAAACGAAACTGACCAACTAAATATAGCTTTGCAAAATAAGGAAAAGAAGTCACAGCCAGGTAAGATTGAGATAGGAATGCTAAGAATTCGTCAGCATGTTTACTGGAAAACTCCACAGCTTTCTTGTGGAATGAACAAATGAATTGGGCTGGGGTATATAGTTCAGTGGCAGAGCCCGAGCAAGAATAGTACCCTGGGTTCCACTGCCTGCACCTTCCCTCATGACAAAAGAAAAAAACCAGCCAGCTTGCCCACGTGGCCTGTGAGATTAGCCCCTTTGCTCTCTTGAGCAAGGGTCGTTCATTTATCAGACATTTATGGATGGAGCATCTATGCCGTGCCAGGGTGGGGTCAGAAGTCTCCTTCCTGGACCACACTGTGCACCTGCTTTCGCCTTTTGCTTCTTCTTTGCAGGGTGGCCACAGCCTGGTCTGTACATCAGCCTCAGCTGGGAAGTCCTTAGGTATCCGAAGCTCTGTGTTAAATCAAGGCTGGGAGGCCACAGAGGAGAGGGTGTGTCATGTGAAGTCTCTATTCAGATGTTTAGTAAATGAAATTGTAAGAGACTCCAAACCAGAAAAACAAAACACCAGGCTGGGTGAGGTGGTGCCTGCCTATAATCCCAGCTCTTGGAGGGCGGAGGCAGAGGGTCATGAGTTCAAGGCCGGAAGCCAGTTTCAAAGGAGAACTGGGTGAGATTGTTGCTCCTTTAGCCTAGAGGCTTTTTTCCCCTCTTGCCCCCACCCCCAAACAGGGATTTTCTGTGTAGCCTTGGCTGTCCTGGAACTCACTTTGTAGACCAGGCTGGTCTCAAACTCACAGAGATCTGCCTGCCTTTGTTTCCCAAGTGCTGGGATTAGAGGTGTGTGTCACCCCTGTCAGGCAAATTTTTTTTTCCAGAATATGGACTCAAACCCAGGGTCTTACACGCTAATCAAACATTTGAGCACTAACTTACAGTCTCAGGCACCCCATCTTTTTTTTCCCCCCAATTGTTTCCAGTCTTGCTAAAAATTGCCCATGCTGGTTTTGAATTTGTAATCCTCCTGCCTCAGGTTGCAGAATAGCAGGGATCACAAATCACACCAGACTCACAGACATTTTCTGCGTACCTACTATGTGCCTGCACCTGTTAGGTGCTTATAGCCTTCGTGGTGCTTATAGCCAGTTCTAATCCAAACCACACAGTTTGTAGGTTGGCACAGTCTTTACGTGGGACGCCGTCACTGATTGGAGGGAATCACACAAGAGGCGGGGGTGGGGGTGGGGGCAACAGTAAAAGGTTTCTGAATGCGGATGACCAAAACTGAATTTA
>NC_022016.1:48630551-48633151 GCF_000317375.1 Microtus ochrogaster | reverse complement strand
GCCCAGGCTTGCTTCAAGCTCTCTATAGCAGAGGGTGACCTTGTATTTATGATCCTCCTCCAAACTCTGCAGTGCTGGGTTTACAAACATTATTCTCATTTTTAAAAAAAGCACCGCATACTATTAGTTTATTTATTTTGTTTATGTATTTTTGGTTTTCACTGTGTAGCCTTGGCTGTCCTGGAACTCGCTCTGTAGACCAGGCTGGCCTCAAACTCATAGAGATCTGTCAGCTTCTGCCTCTCCAGTGCTGGGATTAAAAGTGGGCACCACCTCCCAACTCACGCATCTCTTCTGTGAAATTTCTTCAGGGCTGGGATGGAATTCAGGGCTCTGAGCATGCAAGGCAAGCCATCTATCAATCGAGCCTCACCCCCAGTCACTCAATCCCTCCTCCTTTTAAAAGATTAGCTGCTGAGGCTGGAGAGAGGACTCTGCGGTTAAGAACATTTACTGTTCTTGCAGAGGACCCGGGTTATGATTTCCATAGGCCCCAGGCACACATGTGCTGTACATGCATACATGCAGGCGAAACACTCATATGCATAAAATAAAGCATCTTTTTTTAACAATACAAAAATCATAATCATCTTTCTTTTACAGTTTAGTTATTTGTGTGTGTGTGTGCACACGTGTATGTGTGTGCCACAGTGTGTATGATGTGTGTGGAAGGGAGGAGACAGGTTGTGGAGTCCATTCTCTCCTTCCAGCTGTACAGGGGTTCTAGGGATCAAACTCAGACCTTCAGGCTTTCATAGCTGTCGTTGTTTGTTGGCTTTTGTTTTGTTTTAGAGCTGGGCTCTCACTAGGTAGCCCTGGCTGGCATCGAACTCTATGTAAACCAAGCTGGCCTCCAACTCTCAAGAGACCTGCCTGCCTCTGCTTCTCAAGTTTAGCAGAAAGCAAGTGCTTTTCTCCTGCACTGACTCTAAATCCTACATCTTGTTTTTTTGTTTGTTTGTTTGTTTTTCCAAGACAGGGTTTCTCTGTGTAGCCCTGGCTGTCCTGGAACTTACTCTGTAGACCAGGCTGCCCTCGAACTCAGAGATCCACCTGCCTCCTCCCGAGTGCTGGGATTAAAGGCGTATGCCACTACTGCCTGACTTCCAAATCCTATTCTTTTTTTTTTTTTTTAAGATTTATTTATTATGTACACAGTGTTCTGCCTGTGTGTATTTACAGACGCCGGGGGGGGGGGACACCAGATCTCATTATAGATGGTTGTGATCTGGTGTGTGGTTGCTGGGAATTGAACTCAGGACCTCTGGAAGAGCAGCCAGTGCTCTTCTGCTGAGTCACCCTCCCGGCACCCTAAATCTTATTCTTAAGAACTGTGGAGGTGCCTTACATTTATATATCAGACATGTTTATGTATTTACCAAACAAGTTTAGAAGGTTCCAACTGTTCATGGATTTCTTGACCCTTTGGGAATCTGATTTTTAAAATTATTTATCGTTATTTTATGTGTTTTGCCTACACATATGTCTGTGTAAGGGTGCTGGATCATCTGGAATGGGAGTCAGAGGCAATTGTGAGCTGCCATGTGGGTGCTGGGAATTAAACTCAGTTCTTCCAGAGGAGCAGCCGGTGCCCTTAACCTCCAAGCCATCTCTCCAGCCCCGGGAATCTGATTTTTGATGTATCTAATCCATTCATACTGTCCTCTGGAAATTTCCGGTGAGTGCACGAAGGTTATTGCATCTGCTCTGTGGGGTGTGGGTGACCTTCCTTCCAGAAGGTCTTCTCTACAGAAGTCTGGCCCACTCTAGTGGGCACTCAAGGCTACTGTGCTCCGCTTTCCAGCTGTGCACTATCTAACGCTAGGTGGCGCCACAGCACCAACTACAGTGCTCAAGTTTGGGATCGTGCTCTGTCTTCTTCAGGCTGGGAATATCTAGTTCTCTCTTAAGGGAATTTAAGAACTGAGATTTGAAGATTAGGGTCAGATAGTGGCTTGAGCTGAGGACATACAAAGACCACGGGGCCCTGGAAAGTGACTTTTCAGTTTCTTGGACAGGAACCCCACACAACACTTGAGGCCAGGGAATTAGGGAACAAAGGGAGGCGGGCATCTGTCTATGCCTCAGCAGGCAGGGTGTAACGGAAAAACAAGAAAGCAAAGTGAGAGAATTGTATGGCATGGGCTTAGGAACGTATCAACACAAAGTGCATCTTGGATAAATGATTTCAATTTCATTATTACTATTTCATGCCCTGGGAACATGAAAATCCCCTTCTTGGGAACTATGGCCGTGTAAATGGGTTGACATGCATACCCTTGCATTAAGAGATGTTTTTAAAATTATGTGTCTGTATGTAGTTATGTGCACATGTGTGCAGGTGCCCATGGAGGACAGGAGACGGTGTTGGATCCCCTGGCGTTAGAGTTACAGGCTGTGGCTGTGAGCAGCCTGAAGTGGTTGGTGGGAACCCAACCCTGGTCTCCTGTCAGAGCTGCAAAGCCTTCTTATAACCATTGAGCTACCTCCCTAGCCCCAACAGACATTTTAAAATTTGGTGCTCTGCCAGGCGGTGGTGGCGCACGCCTTTAATCCCAGCACTCGGGAGGCAGAGGCAGGTGGATCTCTGTGAGTTCGAG
>NC_022016.1:48617351-48628024 GCF_000317375.1 Microtus ochrogaster | reverse complement strand
CTCTTCCAGAGGTCCTGAGTTCAATTCCCAGCAACCACATGGTGGCTCACAACCATCTGTAATGAGATCTGGTGCCCTCTTCTGGCCTGCAGGCAGAATATAGGCAGAATACTGCATACATAATAAATAATAAGTCTTAAAAAAATGAAGCTTAAAAAAAGAAAAAAAAAGAAACGTTCAAGCCTTGAAAAAAAAACTCAAAATCAAATAAATAAACAAAAAAACAGAGGGAGGCAACCAGCGGGAAGCAAATTCCAGGCTGGGGAAGAGGCCAGTTCTAAGGTCCTGGGGCAGGAGTGTGTCCCTAGTGAGTTCAAGAGACATCAGGGACAGGTGATGAAGGAGGGAGGGGAAGGGGGGGAGCAGCAGTCCCAGGAAGGTCTGCCTCAAAACAAAGGAAAAGCAAGCAAATAAAACTCACCCTGAGCTGGGTATCAGTGTGCACACCTTTAATCCCAGCACTCAGGAGATGTGAGAGATGATGGCTCAGCGGTTAAGAGAACCCCGGTTCAATTCCTGCGCCCACATAGCGGCCCACACCTGTCTGTAACTCCAAGATCAGACACCCTCACACAGACATACACGCACGCAAAACACAGAGGCACATAAAATAAAAATAATGTATCCCTCTCCCATTTCTGCTTAAATATACTCGTGCTTAAGTATGACACGAGCCCAAACGCATAAATTACTTTTAGAAACCAGAGAGGCAGTTGACTCAGTGGCACATGGATGGGTGACGGCGAAGATCTTCTGTGGCCTGGTGGTGTAGACCTTATCTTTAACCACAGCATTCAGGCAGAAAGAGAAGCAAACCCGTTCAGCCGTCACTAAGACCGCGGTGGGCGGGGCACAGAGTTAGGGGGCGGGGCTGGAGGCTGCAGGGTCGCGAGGGCGGGGTCAGCCAGGCAAGCTGCGGGCATGCGTGCTGCTTTCAGAGGCTGGTAGTCCTTGTGGGCGTGGCTAAGAAGTAAGGGAAGCCGGTCGGGGGCGGGGCCTGGGAGTTGAGAGTCGGGTCCCGGGAAAGCGCTCCCCCACTGTAGGTCACAGAGACAGGGCCGAGTGGGGCCGACGCGGGGACTAGGGCGTGGCCAGGGAGTTAGGGGCGCGGCTGGGGTGTGGCCGGAGAGTTAGAGAAGCGCATAGGGGCGTGGTCATGGAGTTAGGGTGAGGAACTGAGTCAGGACCAAGGAGTTAGCCTAGGCATTCGGGGGCGCGGCTAGGGAGTTAGACGAGAGGGTCAGGGGAGTGGCCGAAGTGGAAGGCTAGGGGAACGGGGCGTGGCAGGGAAGTTAGGGGCGGGGCGGGGCGGGCCAGGGGGCAGGGCGTGAGGAGGCCAGGACCGGGACGCTGCGGGTAGTGGGGGCCGGCCCTGCGCGGTGCAGCCAGCCCAGCGCGGTTAAGTGCAGCGTCCCCCGCGCCCGGCTCAGGCAGCTTCGGCGTCTCCGCCCCGCGCCCGCCATGCCCGAGCAGCTCAGTGTCGCGGAGTTCCTGGCCGTCACCGCGGAGGACCTCAGCTCCCCAACCGGGGCAGCCGCTTTCGCGGCCAAGATGCCCCGATGCCGGGGGGCGGCTCTGGCACGGGAGGAGGTGAGGGGCCCAGGCGGGAGGGAGCTCACGTCAATTCGGGGCCTGGGTTTGACCTTTGCCGGAGTGCTCTGAGCTACGATGGCTCTTTGCGGCGCTCCAGAAACTCGCCCCTCTTAGATCTGTGGGAACCTAGCTCATCTCAAACATCTGCCTCCTCACGGAGGAACCTGGAAGAGAGGACCAGAGGGTCACCTCGACAGAGACTCCTACATGTCGGGGCACATCTCTCAAATACTTTGGGCGACCTGCCCATCATATCATATGTGTATTCGCTCATTTGCTTACAGCTCTGTGTTTTCGTTTTTGGAGTCCCACAAATATGCCGTCCCCCAGGTCAGTCCCTTTCCGAGAAGCAGGCTCAGTCCTGAAACTACCTCTCCCTGACTTTAGGAGAGAGGTGGCCCCCTCCTCTTGGCTGCTTGTTCTGAGACTTGGCTCGCCTTGTGGAATGAAAGCGAATGGGAAGGCGCCAGGAGCCGGGGTTCACCTTGGCTGTCGCGGGCAAGTTTATAGACTCCTCTCCCCTCCCTTCTCTTTGTGTTTCCAGGCAGAGTGTCCCAGGCCCTTTCTTTCGCCCTTGTGGGCTGCCCCACCCCATTCCCATGCTCACTGGAGTTCGTTCCTCTTCTCTGAACTCTCTTCAGCTTTGCACCCGTAAGGAATATGCTGGAGCAGACAGTGTGTGCTCTGCAGCCAGCGGAGGATAATGTGCCACAGCTGTGTTCGAGAGGATGCTCCAAACTGGGGTGGCATCTTGGACTTCAGCGGTACTCTGGACCCCCAACCCTTCACTATAAGTATGCCGCCCCTTCTGTGTGGCAGACACAAAGCTACACGGAAGTAGTCAGAGCTGAGGTCTTAGGAAATCTCCCTTCTTCCTTTCCCGGGTCTGACTGGACCACTGTCTCGACTCTTTCCTCCTTGGTAAGGAAGGCAGAGAATTGTACAGACTGTCAATTTCAAGCGATGCTAACCTGTGTTCAAACCCTGGCCCTGCAGTTTGCAAGATGGGTGGGACAGGTCATGTGACCTGGCCTGTAAAGTGGGGCTAATTGTTTGCCTCTTAGAGCTGTGCAGAGATGGGAACATTACTGTCCAGGTCATTGCCATCTCTTTAGGAAGTGACCAGATCTCTTGGAACTTCATTTCTTGTGCACACAGTAGGAATACTTGGTTTTTGTTGCTGTTTAAGACCGTCTCACTAGCCGGGCGATGGTGGCGCACGCCTTTAATTCCAGCACTCGGGAGGCAGAGGCAGGTGGATCTCTGTGAGTTCGAGACCAGCCTGGTCTACAGAGCTAGTGCCAGGACAGGCTCCAAAGCCACAGAGAAACCCTGTCTCGAAAAATCAAAAAAAAAAAAAAGACCGTCTCACTAGATAGTCCAAGCTGGCCTCAAGCCTGTGATCCTCCTGCCATGGCCTTTCCAGAGCTGGTGTTACAGGGGTGCACACACCATACCTGGGTCAGGAGTACATGTCTTTATGAAAATAAGAGCCAGTGAGTCTAAGATCGCTTGAGCAGAAGCATTACCACAAATAGGGGTCTCTTACTAGCTGTTCCAAGGGAAATGCTACCCCGTAGCCTTAGCCTTGTCTTCAGGAGTGCCTCCTCCACGTTTCGGGACATCTTCAGGGGTTTTACCTGTCGTCCTCTTCTCCAGGTTGTCCACTAGAATGTTGAGTCAGAGGCGAAGGGACTGCTCCGACTGTGTGCCTGTGCAGCTGCCCCTACTGACTGTCTCAGCACTGGGTCTGGAAATCCAGTGGGCTCTGGTGGGGGCTCAGATTTGCCCCAGCGAAGGGCAGACAAAAGTCAACCTTTTTTTGCCTCCAGATCCTTGCACTTGCCAGCTTTTGTTTTGTTTTGTTTATTGTTTGTGCAGCAGAAAGTCTTGAGGTTCCCAAGCACAGCTTTTCTCCTCAGCTTTCCAGTGTCCCAGAAGTTAGGAGTCTGACTTTCGAATTAGATTTTGCTGGAGTTTTCTGGTTGGTTTTGTGGTCATGCCTCTCTGTTATTATGATATGCTTACATGTAGCTTGATACTTTTTTTTTTCTCCCTCCAGTACCGGGCATGACTAACCTCACTCCAGGCTTGCTTCTCCTGTTGCTTCTTAAATCAAGACTTCTAGGTCTAGGCGGTTTCCTGGAAGTAACTCGGGACTCTGTCGTCCTAGGATTGCAAGCCTTTTTTTGTCAATCCTACTGGGAAGGACCCTGGGAGAGGTCATAGGATCCAAGAGTGCAGGCTGGAGGACCCTGTGAGAGAGAAGTCAGTTAGAATTCCTCTCATTTGAAATGGAGAAACAGATACCACCTAGAGGGCCAGACACTACCTGAGCGCCCAGAGCAAGGGAGTGGGGGCAGCTGGCGGTCCTCCCTCATTGTCTTAGCCTCTGGTCCTGCTCTCTCCTTGCAACATTCACCTACCTGGCCTCCCTCTAGACCGTCTCCAAACCTCAATTATTTCATCTTGAAACCGAGTCTCCTAATTCCTCTCTGCTCAACCTCCCTGGATTGCTAAAGGTGATGTGTTTTTCCCTGTGAATCTCTGTGAGACATGAGGGGGTATTGAAATAATCCCGGCATCAGATGGCCCCTTCCATCCTTGACCCTCCCGCAGCCATCATCCTGTTGATTTTCACAGGGAAAATAAGGCAGTTGCCATGTGTGTCACGGCAGGTCTGGCTGGCTGCTGTTTTTGTATGGTTCTCCCTGTGATTTCTCTGCTGGGCACTGAGGACGTAGTGACCCTTCTTTGGTTTGCTGACTGGATGGGGACACGCAGCACGTATTAGGGTCATAAGCAGGAATGCCAGGAGCTATCCTGAGTGTCCAGCAAAAGACACAGTGTTGTCAGAGGCTAAAGGAGCGACTAGGGGGGGAACCAGCGAGGATCAGAGCAACATGGGAACTTCCTGGAGGAAGTTCTACTTCCAGGTAGATAGAGACGAACCCAGGTTAGCAGAGAACATGAGTGAATTCAGGGACTGGCTGAAAGGAAGCAGATCGAGAAGCCAGGGGACCATTTTGACCTGCACTCAGCAAGAGGCAGTCTCTGTGGACATGTGCATGCTCCCCATGTTTGTCTTTAGAGCTGATAGATGGGGGAAGGGTCATGGCTAGGAGAATGTTTACCTAAAATCTCTATCATGTCTTACAGTGCATAATTGAAATTCTGATGGAGTCAAACTTACCTTTTCCTTGGTGTGTGTGTGTGTGTGTGTGTGTGTGTGTGTGTGTGTGCATGTGTTTATTTTGAGACAGGGTCTAGCCAAGGCTAGCCTGAAATTCATGACTCCTCATCCGCCCCCCCCTTCTAGCCTGTTTCTGTGGAAAGGAAGCTTGTTTTAAAGTATTAGAGGTGCCTCTTGGAACTGAACAGCGAGGCCAGGTAGATGCCTTGTGGTCTGGGAGTTGAGGCTTGGGAGGAGTCAGGGGCTCAGGCAGCTGCTCCATCTAAGTTCGAGTAGCAGTGATTAGCGCTTCTGCTCCCTTCTCATTACATAGGCCCCCCACACGGTCACATGACCTCACTAGTCCAGTGTCTAAAGGTAACCCAGCCAGTCTCTCATGTCCCACTTCCAAGTTCCTGGCAGCCCAGCCCAGCTTTTGGACTGATTACAGAAGCTGGGTCTCCACCCCTCGTTTCATCAACAGAGGTCACTGAGGGATAGACTCAGGCAGGGTAAACATGGCCACAGTTTTGTCCTGGGGGAGGAGGACACTTCTTAAAGGAGGAGGACAGGGTCCAGAGACTCCTCCCAGGAACGTTCACGAAGCTTCTCTCTATTTGGTGTAGTCTGGCCTCTGTGGAGAGGCCCATGCTGCCAGGAGCCTCCTGTTTAAAACAGTTACACATTATCCCATTGGAATGTTTAGGGATGCTTAGCATCTCGGACTTTGTGCTGGGCATAGGGGATCAAAAACCCTTGACCAAGTACTAGAGGAGGCAGCCTTACCAAGCTGGGTAGTAGGTGCTGGGAAAGCCCTTCTCTCCACAAGAGAGACACAGTCTCTGCCTTAGGCGCAGTCTCTTCTGGAAAAGTCGGCCAGGGAACAGATGAGCAAATTCAGCAGCAATTGCATATGGTAGCAGGTGGCAGGAAGTTCATCCCCTTATCCAGGCCTTCCTTAAGGCTGGGCCCTGGGTCACCATCTCTCTTCCTGCTGTCTCTCCGGACTGTCTAGCTCATGACTTCAGTCACCTCCGGCCCCTCAGTGACTCACTCAGTCCAGACTCTCATGTCCAGCGGTTTTGCAGTGGTTTTCCTTAGACCACACTCACAACTCCTCAGGCTGGCCACCAAGTTCTGTTGCACAAGCTGGGAGGCTCATTTCACCAAGAGCCATGAATTTTACCTGCTCTGTGTCTGCAGTCTGCCTTCTTTTCCTTATTGTTTCCTGGTCCACACCTATCAGCTGTCCCCTAGAACACTGTGGTGACCTCCAGCTGGCTTGACTGCTCAGCTTTCTTATATTTCCCAGGTCCCACACATAAAACTTATATTTATTTTGTTTGGTTTTTTTTTTTTTTTTTTTTTTTTTTGGTTTTTCGAGACAGGGTTTCTCTGTGGCTTTGGAGCCTGTCCTGGAACTAGCTCTGTAGACCAGGCTGGTCTCGAACTCACAGAGATCCGCCTGCCTCTGCCTCCCGAGTGCTGGGATTAAAGGCGTGCGCCACCACCGCCCGGCTGTTTTATGTTTTTTTTTTAACACAGAATTTTTCTGTGTAGCCCTAGCTGTCCTAGGACTAGCTCTGTAGACCAGGCTGGCCTCAAACTTACAGAGATCTACCTGCCTCCTCTGCCTTTCAAGTGCTGGGGATAAAAAGCATGTACCACTACTGCTTGGCTAAAATTTATACTTATTTATATAACTATTTCATTAATATTTGGGTGGGTTTTTTTGTTTGTTTGATTGGTTTTTCGAGACAGGGTTTGAACTCGCTTGTAGACCAAGTTGGCCTTGAACTCACAGAGGTCCACCTGCCCCTGACCCCTATGCACTAGGATTCAAGATGCCACCACCATCCGGCAACATCTGGTTTCTTTATAGAATATATTTTCTCCTCCTGGAGACTAGACTCTTAAGTTTGGTATTATAGTCCCAGTTTTGCTGTTTTCAGTGTGGCCAGCGTTTGAATTTAGGGTGTCGTGTGTACCAAACAGTCCTCTAGTGAGACCTCTACATCCAGACAGACCCCTTCGTAGCACTACAGCGGATACCTAGAAACGATTGGCTGAGTAACAAATAAATAAAACATGAAACCTAAGAAGAGAATAATGGTCTGGGGTTGTTGCAGTTGGAAGGAGCAGCTTCAGCAGAGGCCCTTTGCCAGTAAAGGACCTGAAGTGTGTGTGGCATTGAAAAGAGGCCGAAGGAGGAAGAAGCCTAGTGTGGGGTCATTGCCTTCCAGATGAGTTAGGAGGGTAGGCAGGGGCAGGTCCCAGGGAAGCTTGCAGGCAATGCTAGTAACTTATATTTTGCTGTAGTGTGTGTGTGTGTGTGTGTGTGTGTGTGTGTGTGTGTGTGTGTGTGTGACTGACTTTTATTATTATTGTTGCCATCGTTATTTATTATTATTATTTTATTTTTTTTAAGACAGGATCTCATTTATGTAGCCCTGGTTCTTGAACCCACAGAGATCCACTTGCCTCTGCCTCCCGAGTGCTGGGATTAGAGTGTACCACCATTACCTAGCTGGAGTTGCTGTTGTTGTTGTTTCTGAGACAGGGTTTCTCTGTGTAGCCCTGGTTATCCTGGAACTTGCTCTGTAGATCAAGCTGGCCTCGAACTCAGAGATCTGCCTGCCTCTGCCTCCCAAGTGCTAAAACTAAAGGTGTGCGCCACCACACCCAACTTATTTTGTTTTTTTGAGACAAGTCTCGCTTACTTAACACTCGTGGGGCAGAGACAGTAAGACCATAACTTTTAAGGCCAGCCTGTTTTACATAGCTAGTTAAGAGGCCAGCCTCGACTACAGAATCAGTCCCTGTGTCAACAAAACGAGGCACACAGAGACCTATATCAACAAGTCAGGGGACTGGGGAGATGACTCCGTGGGTAAAGTGCTTGCTGCACAAGCAGCAATGGTATCCTGAATTTGGATACCATGCCTGCCAGTGCATACCTGTAATCCCAGGGCTGGGGAGGGAGAGATAGAAGGGTTCCTGGGGTTTGCTGGACAGCCAGTCTATTGAATCAGTGAACTTCAGGTTCAATGAGATCCTGTCTCAAACACTAAGGAGGGGAAGCTGGGCAGTGGTGGCTCATGTCTCTAGTCCTAGCACCCTCCAGAGGCAGAGGCGAGCTGATCTCTTATGTCTCAGGCTCTTTTAAACAGAATAGGAACTCACTTGATGGGAAACTCAGTAATTTCCAGAAGTTCCCCAAGCTAGAGAACTGGGGATGAGCAGCAGGCAAGAGGTCAGCCAAAATGACATCACAGAGCCAAGTTGGCAGGACATTGCCCCATACACTAAATGCCACAGCTTGAGGTGCCACTGTTCCTAGGATACTGTCACTACTGTTGCTTATCAGCGCTACAGTGGACTTTCCGTGTTGTGTTCTCCTGGTTCAGGCCCACAATGGGAGTCTCTTATTAACCGCGCCTAGGTTCAGGGGAGCCTAGAAAAGCAAGAATTCGGCCTCTTTGGCTTTTATGAGACGTGGCTTGCTAAGACTTGTGTCGTGATGTCAGATGTCCCTGGCACAGGTTTACCAGTGTGTAGGGTGTCTGGGAGTCTATAACCCGGTACTCCAAAAGTCCCTGAGTCTATGCATCTCATTACATCCATCTTGGTGGTGAGATCACCGCTGGGAGAGGAATGCGGGAGTCCAGGCCCTTGCTCCGGGGAGCCGGAGCCTGGAGAGCTAGCAGAAGTGAATAAAGTAGACCGAGAAGAATGGAGGAGACCGAAAGGAGCTTCCAAGGAAGTAGGGAGAGATCTGGAGACTGCAGGACCTCAGAACCACGAGATTGTTTGGAGGAGGGAGGGTGGCCAGCTCCAGGGTGCCTCTGTAGCAAAATAAACAGACAGCAAAACCACCAATGGCTTCGGCACTGTGGAGGTCAGCAGCGAGTGTGTGAACAGGGTTGGAGTCCTGTTCTGTCTGCTGGAGAGATGTGGACAGGCTATGGGTGATTTATCCACGACTTTGAAGAGAAGACCTTGGAGCCCAGCCCTGCCCCTCCCAGCCGTCCCTGTCTGGAGTGAGGGTCAGCCTCAGCCTGGTCTCAAAGTCTGTCTTCCTACACACAGTTCAGCCTTAAGTGTGTGCCTTTCTTGACTGATGCCAGCTGTTTCTGGCCATTGGAGTGACAAAGCAGATCTGGAATAGAAACTGAAACTTTGGAAGGAAGAAGCACTTTCTCTTGGAACTAGCTCTTTTGACCAGTCTGGTCTCGAACTCCCAGAGCTCCGCCACCTACCTCTGCCTCCCGAGTTCTGGGATTAAAGGCGTGCGCCACCACCGCCCAGCTAGGAAGAAGCACTCTCAAAGGCAGTTTGATCACCTAGTTTGCTGTTGTTAATGTTTTACATTTTAGCACGCGCGCACATGTGTGTGCATGCATGCACGTGTGTGATGTGTGTTAGGGTGGTGAATGGGGTGGTGGGTAGGTGGCATATGTTGATGTGGGTGTGTGAATGTGTTTGCTGGTGAGCTTGTATATATGCATGTGGGAGACTTACCTCAGACGGCTTCGCTTAATTGCTCTTGCCCTTTGTGTTTTGAGATAGGGTCTTTCATTGCTTCTTGGCCAGTGACCTCCAGGGATTTGCCTTTCTCTTCCTCACAGTGCTGGACTTACAGAAGTGCTGTGAGCCTGGCTATTTCTGTGAGCGCCAGGGATCAGGATTCAGGTCCTCATGCATGTGTGTGGCAAGCGCCTTACTGACTGAGCCGTCTCCCCAGCCTTTGCTATTTTTTTTTCCTGAGACAGAATCTTCTGTAGCTCAGGCTGACCTTGAGCTAGCTATGGAGCTGAGGATAACTTTGAACTCCTGGTCTTCCTGCCTTTCAACCTCTAGGTGCTGGGGCTGCAGGCATGTTCCGTCCAGTTTGTACAGTGTTAGGGATTAAATCCAGGGCTTCACGGTTGCCAGGCAATCCCTCTACCACCTGAACTACATCGTTCCTTTAGAGGCCTGGTGTTTTCAGGAGAGCATACAGGGTTTCTCTGGCTTCAGGGCAGGCCCCAGGAATGTCGTGTCAGCCTCTCCAGTCACCAGAGGCTCTTTGGAGGACTGAGCTGGCTGGTCTAGTAGCAACTGTTTAAGGTTCCTGTATGCTAGTTCTACACCTTACAGGAGCTTGAAGAACCTCTGATACCATGGGCTCCGCCTCGACCCTATGGAATCAGAGTCTCCCAGGGACGAGACCTGAGCCGCTTGGAAATTCTCCAGATGGCTGAGGAATCAATGTGCAAGTAGATCAGAAAGCTTTGAATGCCTAGTAGAGGTTAGTGACCCATTCAACCGTATTTGCAGAACACCCATGGGTACAAAGGCAGTTTCTGAGGTCATAGAGGTCTCCATCTGGTAGGGGAAGGACTCCCTCCTTGAAAGCATGGTCAACCTGTGATGGCCAGTATTCATTTGCCTGGCTGAGTTCAGTAGCAAGCAGTCGGTGAGGTCAGACTGGTTTTGAATTGGTATTGGCTGTTCAGTAGCAAGCAGTCAGTGAGGTCAGACTGGCTTTGAATTGCTATTGGCTGTGTGATCCAGACAAATAGCTTTCCCTTTCAGAATCTGGCTCCCCATGTGTAAGTCAGAGAGGATTCCATCATACAGACACGTAAAGATGTCTGCACCAGGCATGAGGCAGTTGCCGTGAGTCCATGCTGTCCCGGTGCCAGGTCAGAAAGTGCTCCGTGCTTTAGAAGACAGTGGATGAAATTCTGAACCTGTTGGTTTGTTACCATCTTTCTATTAGACTTATTGAGACAGAGTCTTCATTTGTAGCCCAGACTGGCCGTGGACTTGTAATGGTCTCCCTGCTTTGGCCTCTCAGGTGCTGGGATTATAGGTATGCACTGCCCGGCCTGGCTTGGAGCCTTGTTTTTTTGTTTTTTTTTTT
>NC_022016.1:48610535-48616266 GCF_000317375.1 Microtus ochrogaster | reverse complement strand
TTGTGAGCCACCATGTGGTTGCCGGGAATTGAACTCAGGACCTTTGGAAGAGCAGGCAGTGCTCTTAACCACTGAGCCATCTCTCCAGCCCCCCACACACATAATTTTAAATGTACTTATTTATTCATTCTTTATTCTGTATAGAACTGGAAGGTTGAATGAAGACCTTACACGTTAGGCAGACACTCTACCATTAGGCTGTTTCTCCATTTTAAAGCCTATAATTTTGTAATCTTCAGTAAATTCAGTGTTGTACAGACATCACCACTATTTAACTCTTGAGCACATCACCCCAGTAAGGAGCCCTGTACTGAGTAGTGATCATCCCTACCCCTACCCCAGTCACTTTGTGTTTCCAGATTCGCCTGTCTTGGACGTTTTTCAAAGATGGACCCCTATAGTATATGTCCTTCTGTCTGGCTTCTTACAGTTAGCATTGCACTTTTAAAGCCTGTCCCATTGCCTGGCTTAGCAGACAGATCAGGCGGTGTGGAAAGTGTTGTCCACGGACTCACTTGTGTGATTCCCCTGGAAGGAACCTTCTAGAGCTGGGGAGGGGGGGATAAAGTACCCTAGCAAGCGTGTTGCCAGGTAACATGCAGGATGTCCTTGCAGTACCTGAGCCGTACTTAAGTTGTCTGCCATGGGGATCCAGCGGAGTGTTGTGGATTTATTTATCTTTGCTAAATCTGGCTACTCTACCAGCAGGAAGTGACAGAGCCAGGATCTGCACCTGGGAAGCTGGCCCAGATCTGAGCTCCTGCTCGCTCTGCTGGGGATGCCTGGCTCCTCACGCTGTCCCCAGGGTCTTTGGAGCCAGCGATTGCTTGTTTTGCTGTTGTTTTTGTTTTGTTTCATTTAGGGCTCAAGGTGGTTTTCCAGGGCAGCCTTGGGATATTGAAAAAGCAGCTACTAGACAATAATAGCCGTTAGGAAACCCTCCCTATGGACAGCACCCCAGGGCAGTTGCTTAAATGCTGAAGGGGTTCAGTGCCCCAGAGAAGGACCATTATTATCTCACGTGACAACAGGGGAAATGGAGGCTCAGAGAGGTCACATCACACAGCTAAGAGGACTGGACCCTGAACTTGGACATCATACTGTCACAGTTGGAGTTCTCAGTCCCTGCTGCCTTTGTGTGTTCCTATGGGGCCTTGATAATGTTAACTAACTAACTAGTTAATTCAATCACTCATTTATTCCGTAAGTATTAATGGACATCCCTGTGGTGGGTGATGCATATATGAAAGCAATGGAGGGGGCTAGAAAGATGGCTCAGCGGGTAAGAGCGTTTGCTGCACAAGCGTGAGGACCCAACTTCGAATCCCAGAGGCCATATAAAAAGCTGAGCGTGGTCACTCCAGTGCCTGTCAGGCAGCACTGCAAGAATCAGAGACAGGGACCTTGCCCAGACTTACTGGCTGCCAGCCTCCCTCCAGGTTCAGTGAGAGGCCCTGTCTCAAAGGAATACGGCAGAGAGTGAGAGAACCGGGGCATCCGGTGGCCTTCCCTGGCCTCCATCTGTGCACACACTCCCTTCCACACGTGTCCAGTCTCACCCCCAAGGTCACATGTATGAACACAGGACGGTAAGGGCTCTGATAGAAGCCTGTAGCTGGCACTGAATGGCCAAAGCCGGGGCAGGTCAGTTCTGCCGTGGTGGGCATTGGGGTGACCCTCCTCCTGACTCAGGAAGGATGATTGTTTCCAGAAGGAGGAAGAGTCCTCCAGGCAGAGGGAGCAGCTGAGGTGACTGGATACAGCTCAGCATGGTCAGGAAATTGCCAGGGGCTTCATAGCTGGTGCCAGAGGGGCTCATGGTGAAGAGCGGGCGGTGGGTGTTGTCCTGGCTACCAGTCGAGGCCAGAGGGCTCCAGGCTCCAGATCTCCTGCTTTTCTGTCCAGCAGGCCAGGCTTTCTCTCTCGGCTGGGTGGAATCCAGGGCTGGCAGCCAGGGGTCGGCTGGGAATCTTCGGGAATCTTCAGCCATCGGTCCAGCAAACCTCTTGCTCTCTTAGCTCATCGCTGCCGAGAAGTCTCCTGAGGAAAATCCCAGCCAGGAAACTTGGGGTTTGTTGAGGCCTCCTTGTGGGGGAGGGTGTGGCTCCCTTCCTGCAGCCCCTCTTCCTCTCCGTCTCCAGCTACCCCTCAAGAGGCAGTGGAGGGACTGAGCTGGCCAGACTGGCCTGCTGCCCAGGCTGGGAACCATCCACAGAGGCCCCACCTGGGGTGCACAGGGGCACACGGCAGCCGGCTGGGGCTCCAGGCTCCGTTCTTGCAGGAAGGAAGGCAACCAGAATCCTGAAATAATAAATGGCAGAGCCAGCAGGAGTCTTCCCTGTCACCGCCCAGCTTCTTCATTCCAGATGAGGGGCTCTGAAGTGGGAGGCCCAGGCATGGGGGAGACTGGGCAAAACCACTCTACCGGCCAGGCCTGGCTCCCATAGGGCTGTGCGAGGCAGGGGGTTGGACCCCGCTCTCCTCGAGCACCTTCTGACTGCTCAGCAGGACACTCAGGCCCAGTACACAGGGACACTGGGTGAAGTCCCTGGTGGGCATGTGTGTCTGAGGCTGGCCAGCCTGGAGCAGCCTTGCAGGGCATCGCCATCTCAGCTCTGAGTCCCAGGCTTCCCTTGGAGTGGGCTTAAGAACTCCCACCTGTCAGATCTAAACTGTCGATGAGGGAACTGAAGTTCAGGAGGAGAAGGAGCTTTCTCGGGGTATACAGAGGGGCAGGCCAAAACCTCAGCACCTCACCCCACCCCTCCAGCCTCTAGTCCGAGTCACTGGGTCATGCAGTGTTGAACATGTATGTGTTTTGGGAGGCTGGTCGCTCTGCGCTCCTGTGTTGCCCCTGAAGACGTCTCTGATAGAGGAGTTGATGCTCTTTAGAAAAGATGATCAGGAAATCAACTGTGGGGGTATGGCGGCACATGCTTATAATCGCAGAATGTGAAGGGCTGAGGCAGGAGGATTGCTATGAGTGTGCAGCTAGTCTGGGTTCTAGAATAAGAAAGACTCTGACTCAAAAGAGACAGCAAGAAGGGGAGGACCTGGAGGGGAGGATAGAGGAGAGGGCTAGAGAGAAGGCCCAGTAGGGTCTGGGGGTAAAGTTCAAGGTCACCCCTAAGCTACAAAAGGCCTTCCTCCCACCCCCACAAAAAGAGATGGAAGGAAGAAGAGAAAAAGAAAGATGGCAGGCATTCTTACCCCTTGGGTTTGCCTCATGGTTTGCTGGCGCAGGGAAGCAAGAGACCTTGAGCTCACTGTCTCCCTCCGTGCTCTGTGAAACCGGGAGGCTAACGGCGACCTACACCGTGATGGAGCCTGCGAGGCCCTGCCCCAAGCCAGCAACCCTCAAGTGGGGCAGCAGGCAGTTTTACAGTGGTGCAGGCTCTGGAGCTAGTTTGGAATTTGCGTCCTTCCTGTTGGGTAATCTGCTCCAGGCCAGCGCTGACTGTACTCCTGTCACCCTGTACTGCCCCAGGGACACGGCTGACCTCCCAGTCTCCTACCTGGACATCGGCTGCAGCTGCCCTCTAAGCGCTCCATGATTTGTAGGGTAAAACCCAGGTATTTGGTAAAGCTTGGCCCCTGAGTCTGCCTGTCTGCCTGGAATCTAGCCCTTCTTTGGGCACATGCCATAACTTCCAGCTTGACCATAGTTTCCTCATCTATAAAACTTGCATTTGGCGAAAGGACTCGATAGGAGATACAGAGTAGCCTCGGTGCTGGGAATAAAGGCTGGCTTGCAGTGAGGGACAAGCAAGTCATTCACTGCTGTTCAGTACATCCTCCCAGCAATCTTCACTGTACATCCCGAGACTCAGCTCATGCTCCCTCCCTGGTCCTGTGAGTGTTGGGAACCTCAGGCTGTTGCTCAGGTGTATCTGGCAGGGGTGCCCCACCCTCCATAGAATCATCTTCTCCTACTTTGCTTGGCCTGTGGCTTCTCATTTCCGGGTCTCAAGATGCATCTCTTTCTCTGGAGGGTCCAGGACTGCTCTGTGCTCTGACCCTGAGTTTGCCAAGCATCCTAAGCCTTCAGCAGGCACCTCCTCACTGGTGTTTGGTCTTTACCTAAGCTGCAAGCACCAGAGACAGGGAGAGACTCATCCTCCCTCCCCAGATGTTCTGTCTTTACACCCGAGCATCCGATGGAGGGACAGTCTCATCCTCTATCCCTAGATTGTGCCTAGAGGACAGCAGGCACTCATCACGACCGAGGTGCCCCTGGCTCAGTTTTCCAGGGGCCCTCAGTCAACCCTTGGTGGTGGAGCTAAGCTGGGGTTACCCCAGAAGTAGGAGGCTGGCCAAGTTTCCAGGCCCACCCTTTCCATCTCTGCTGTGCCCGCCACCCAGGCAGGGTCTCATTAGGCTCTCAGTTTCCCTTGGGATCTGCTGGATCAGGAGCGAAATTAGTACCCAATATGGCCGGCCTAGCTCACTGATACACAAACCACAGGTGCAGCTTTCCACGGTTAGTTCCATCTTCAGTGAGAAGGGAGTGGTTGAGACCATTGTGTGGGGGGAGCTGGCGGCCCAGAGGGACTAGGGACTTGCTAAGAGTCGCCAGGCCTGAGAAGAGTTAGGCCAGGGATAAAGCAATCTCTTGGCTCTGCCTTGCACTCTGTGACTTACTGTCTCCTCTATCAAGTGCTGCCTCTTTGCCTCCCTGTCTCCCCTGGGACCCTCCCACCAGGCCTGGGCCCCAGAATCTCCTAGTCTCCATTCTGTCTTATTGAAAGCTGAAAGGGGCCGGCTCATTGCACAGTGCCAAAGTGGCCTAGCTAGTTTCGGGTTACTCCCGCAGCCCTCAGCTTTGCTGCTGCTGCTGCTGCAAGAACCCTTTTGTCTTCTTTAACTTATTTGCTTTGTAGAACTTCCCCAGCCTACTCTTAGCTTACTCACCGATTTCAGCCCCCAATTTTCCCTTTTCTTAAAATTTATTTTTAGTGCATTGGTGTTTAGCCTGCATGTATGTCTGTATGAGGGAGGGTGTCGGGTCCCCTAGAATTGGAGTTACAGACAGCTGTGAACTGCCATTTAGGTGCTAGGAATTGAACCTGGGCCCTTTGGGAGAGCAGCCAGTCCTCTTAACCGCTGAACCATCTCTCCAGCCCCCAAACTTTTCCTTTTCAGGGGAAACTTAAAACATTCACAGAAGCATCAAGTTGCCAAACTCCATCCACCCCTTGCTACTCCTCTCGGGCCCACATCTCCTGCCTACCCCTTCTCTCTCTAAGACAGGGTCTCATATGTAGTCCTGGGTGTCCTGGGACTTGCTGTGTAGACCAGGCTGCTGTGCTTCACAAGGGCTGCAATCAGCCATGTGTGGCTCCATGCCTGGCTCCAGCTCTCATTTATTTTGGTTTGTCTTCTGTTTTCTTTGGTTTGTTTTTCTTGAGACAGGGTCTCATGTAAGCCCAGCCTGGCCTCAAAGTCACTACATACTCCACAATGGCTTTGGATTCCTGATCCGACTGCCGCTATTTTTAAGTTCTGGGAGTACTACAGATGCCACCATGCCAGGATCTCTCTTATTTTGAAACAGACCCCATCTTATCATTTTAATCCTTCAGTAGTTGGATATGCCTCCCTAAGCAGTAAGGATGCTGTTTCTGTAACTACATTACTGTCTTTGCCCCCCAAATATTAGCAGTATTATTGCGAAATTATCAATTACTCCATGTTCTAGTAAATGTCTTAAGATCTTTTTTTTTTTTTTTTT
>NC_022016.1:48604403-48609720 GCF_000317375.1 Microtus ochrogaster | reverse complement strand
TGGCCCCAAACTCACAGAGATTCTCCTGCCTCTGTCTCCCAAGTGCTGAGATTAAAGGCATGCACCTCTCCACTTGGCTTCCCTTATGGTATTTTTAAACAGTATGTGCTTTTTGTGCCTTCCTGCCCACTCCCGCTCAGCTTTTTACATGGACTCTGGGGATCCGAACTCAGACCCTTGCCCTTGTGAGATGAGTACTTTACTGACCGGGCTATTTCTCAGCCCCCAGTTGCTCTTTGAGACCGGGCTTTCACTGTTTGGCCCAAACTGGCCTGGAACTCACCTTGATATGGAACTTCGTCCTCCAGCCCCAGTTTCCCAAGTTCAGCGGTTATAGATGTGTGTCATCATACCCAGTGACAGGGCTCAGGGACTGGAGAGATGTTTTTCCAGAGGACCCAGGTTCAATTCCCCTTACCTACATGGTGGCTCACAGCCCACTGTAACTCCGGTTGCAGAGGATCAGATGCCCCCTTATATACTTCATGCAAATGGTGATCAGGCAAAATGTCCATATATACAGGAAATACATCTTTAGAAATATCAGGGCTCAAATAAAGTTCGTGTAATGTCATTTGTTGATACATATTTTAAAGACTCTTGAGATGGCCTCTCTAGGCCTGAGGATGTAGCTCCAGGATAAAACACTTCCTTAGCATGCTCAAGACCTTGGTTGGATCCCCAGCACTGAAAAAAAAAAGTTTAAAATTTCCCCTCATCTCAAGTCCAGGCAGTGGTGGTGCACACCTTTAATCCCAGCATTTAGGAGGCAGAAGCAGGTGGATCCTTGAGTTTAGGGCTAGCCTGGTCCACAGAGTGAGTTCTAGGACAGTCAGGGCTACCCAGAGAAGAAAATCTGTCTCAAAACAAACACAAACAAACAAACAAAAATCCTTTTCTCTATCCTTCCTCTTTCTCTCTCCCTTTAGAGACTCACTTCGGCTGGGACTGTTTGCCTGGAGTTTCTACATTATTTACTCAATGTGTTTAGTGTAATTTGGTTTGGGCATTCAAATTACCTGCTCTAATGACCATGTTTCATATCTGGAACATGTAATTTAATCTTCCCTGTGAACATCAGTCTAAGATCAAAGGAGTCAGAATTCACCCCTCCCAGATCTCATTTTGAGAGGCAAGGCTTTCACGACCTCCCCACAACAGTTAGAGATCTGGGAAAGGCTGGGAGGGGCCCAGAACCCAGGAATGCTTGGAAAGAGATGGGGCTTGTTGGACGAAAGAGCCATACGCAGTTCTAGAGGGAGAGCAAATGAGATTATGGGACCCTTTCTTTTCATTCTTTCTAGATCTTGCTGGCAGCATGTGAGAGCTTTTCAAGTTGATAAGTGTAACTCCAGAGGTGCTGGTCGCAGTCTGTGGACCTGCAGGGTCTAGGTCACCGGGATGAGATGTAGCCATTGGCGGCGATGTGAGCTTAGGCAACTTTCCTGACTCATCTGCCAGAAGGAGAGCAGCAAATAAACACCCTTTACGATGGCCTCATTAGAATTAGAGTGTGGGGTGGGGCGCTTACATTCTGTGCCCTATGCTTTCTTATGAATAGTGAACCAGGCATATCTTTAATCCTATCACTGGGTGGCAGAGGCAGGCGAACCTCTGAGTAAGAGGCCAACCTGGTCTATGGAGTGAGTTTCAGGACAGCCAGGGTTAAACAGAGAAACCCTGTCTTGAAAGAAAAAAAAATCTCTATCTAGTTTTTGTTTGGTTTTGAGACAAAGTGTTATGTGTAGCTCTGGCTGGCCTGGAGCAGGATGTCGTCAAATTCACAGGAGTGGAGTGGGGGTGGGGGGAAGGGATGGGGGGGTGGGAGTGTCCACCTGCCTCTGCCACCAGCTGAGGTTACAGGTGTGCATCACTCATGGCTGATTGCTTTCTTCTTATTTTTAAATTTACATTTATGTATGTTATGTATGCATACATATTCATGTGTGCACACTCGCGCGTGGCATAGGGCATGTGTGGAGGTCAGAGGTCAACTTGACTGAATCGGTTCTCTCCCTCCACCACCACGCAGGTCCTAGGCTCAGTTTCATCTGTCTCTATAGCAAATCCCTTTACCCACCAAGTCATCTCCCTAGCTCCTGTGTGTGGGTTCTGGTTCAGATCTCTCCCTTGGTCTGTTTGCATTTTCAGTTAGAACGAGAGAAGAAAAGCCTCTGGGATTTAGATTTTTTTTTCAGTCTATAATGTTACAGCTAATGGTTGGCTCTAACATTCTGTGGCTTGGTCTCTCCGGAGGCATCCCCATGGTGCAGAGCAAAGCAAGTGGTCCACCTCCTGCTTCAGCTGTATGCTACAGCCGGGGTTTCCAGGTGGAGGGTACCTGTAGGGTCATCTCAGCAGAACGACAAACCTAGAGGCAGTGAGAAACTGCTGATGTTGACTGGCGGTAGCTGTAAAAAGTCACTGGAGGTACAAAAATGGTGTCTGTGATGGTCCAAAGGAGGGAGTGTCTAATAGTGAAATATAATCTACAGTTCCCAGGGCCTTACTGCTAGTAGTTCTGCCCCTTTGTTGGGTTGCCATGGTGACCACAGCTGGCACTGCAGAGCCACCAGGATGAAGAATGGGTACTATTGATGCATCCTGACCCAAGCAGAGGTGCAGGCAGAAAGCCTTCCTAGACAGGGCGTCTGGGCATAGCCTGGTACTGCCATCTATGGTCTTTTGCATAGGCAGAAAGCATAGGCCAATAGCCAGAGTGGTGTATTTGTGTGTGTGGGTTGGGTGGGTGAGGGGCACAAAGGACATAGCCAATGGTTGGAATTCAGACCTTTTCTTGGGCTGGACAGGCCAGGCTGCCTGAAGGACTGCCCTGGGCTTCCCAGATTCAGAAACATCTCTTTTGTGCTGGGTTTCCTCCATTTTTGCCCAGTTTGTATTTAGGTTTTTTGCATAGAAGCACTGACTCTTAGTGTCAAAAGAAATCCAGATGTCCACTAGTTCTTAAATTTCATTTATATGTTTATTCCAGTGTGTCTGCAAGTGTGTGCATGCATGTGTGTGCATAGTCATGAAAATGCACATATTTCAGCACACATGTAGAGGTCAGAGGACCACTCTGGGGACTCAGTTCTCTCCTGTCACCTTGTGGAAGGGACTCTGGGATCTAACTCCAGTCATCTGGCCTGTGCACAGGGACCTTTACCATTTTGCCAGCGCCTGCCCATAAGGTTCTGCGCATAAGGGCCTCAGCCTCCTTAGCACTGAAGTCCTCGAATGTGTCAAGTGGTAGAGCACTCTTTCCCTTTGGAAGAAACTTCCTGGGTTGGTAGTGTCCTGTTTGTACTGAAGTCTGTGTCTCCCCGTCCTGGAATCTGCTCCAGGGTCCTCCAGACCCTTTTCTCTTTTCTGCAGAACAGACTTGGGGGTGTTAGGAATTGGGGATCAAAGACTGCAGCCAACTTAGCTTTCTTTTTCCAAAATTAATTAATTTTTATTTTATTTTATTTTATTTTGGTTTTTCGAGTTTTTCTCTGTGGCTTTGGAGCCTGTCTTGGAACTAGCTCTGTAGACCAGGCTGGTCTCGAACTCACAGAGATCCGCCTGCCTCTGCCTCCCGAGTGCTGATAATTTTTATTTTATATTTATCGTTGTTTCACCTACATGGATGTCTATGTGAGTTTGTTGGATCCCCAAGAATGCAGTTACAGAGATTGTGAGCTGCCATGTGGGTGCTGGGAATTGAACCCAGGTTCTCTGGAAGAGCAACCTGTGCTCTTAACCACTGAGCCATCTGTCTCTTCAGCCCCAACTTGGCTTTCTTTAGCCAGGTCCTCTCTTTCCTTTCTGGTTCCTCCCGTACGGTCAAGGAGTCAGAGAAAAGACTGGTGGGGATAATGGAGTTCGGATTGAGGTTCAGAGGTGATTTTGGTCCATGAGTCAAAGCCGTGCCCTTGACTCTGGCGGGTCAGCTTGATGTAGGCTTTTGGATTGTGTGGATTTGGCCCATCCTGGACTACCTCTGCCCCTATTTGTGACTACATGATCTGACATCTTCCTTCCGTTTCAACTGTACAGTGGTCATGGTGATGTCCACCTACCTCTGTGTATGTGGCCGGAAGCATGAAATCAGGGGAGCGCTGAGCACACATGGAAGCCTGTATGGCAGATCCTGGGGGCCAGAACCTCAGGTCCTGATTTACGGCTATCATTACAGGGTCCTGGAAGCCCCTCTGCCTTTCTCCAGAATCTTCCCTTCTCAGGCTGCTCTCAGAAATCCCCCGTAACATTTTCTTTTTCTATTTTTGTTTTGTTTTTCAAAACAGGGTTTCTCTGTCTAACTCTGGCTGTCCTGGAACTAGCTCTGTAAACCAGGCTGGCCTCAAATTCACAGAGATCCGCCTACCTTTGCCTCCCAAGGGCTGAGATTAAAGGTGTGCACCACCACTGCCCGGCATTTATTTATTTATTTATTTATTTTCAAGATAGGGTTTCTCTGGGTCACCCTGGCTATCCCTGTCCTGGAACTTGATCTGTAGACCTGATTGGCCTCGAATTCACAGAGATCGCCTGCCTCTGCCTCCCAAGTGCTGGGATTACAGGTGTAGGCCACCATGCCCAGCCCAAGATGCTATTTTGTTTCCATTTATGTATATGTGGATGTGTGCGTCTACCACATGTGAGAGGGTACCTGTGGAGGCCAGAAGAGGGCACTGGATACCCTAGAGCTGGAGTTAGATAGTTGGCTGGGAGCCTCCCAGTATGAATGGTGAGAGTTGAGCTTGGGTGCTCCGTGAGAGCGCTATGTGCTTGCAACTGTAACTACTGAGCCATCTCTCCAGGTCCCAGACAGGACTAATTTGATCCATGCTGAGGAATGATTGGAGACTATTTAGTCTCTGTTTCCTATAATCAAACTGCTGTGTTTCTGTAAGAACAGAAAGCTTTGTATATACAACAAAAATCCTGCAGTTCCTAACATACAAAAGTCTTGAGCGTACACCAAGGTGTTCGGGGCTGCACTTGCTGATACTGTGTGGTGGTATGGCAAACAGTGTAAGGTGCTGGTGTTGCGTGTTCAGAACCAGGACTGCAGTGAAGTTGTTTTATACAGTGGGTGAGCCCTGCCAGAGGCAACTCAGGCTCATTGTGTTTGATTTTGAATTAATGTTTGGTGATCGCATCTTTAGAATCATTTTACTGTTGCCAAATCACTTGTGGTCCTCACACTCAGTTATGTGACCCATAGCTTAAGAAGCCTTGGTGGGAACTAGAGAGATGGCTCAGAGATTAAAAGCACTGACGGGGCTACAGAGATGGCTCAGTGGTTAAGAGCATTGCCTGCTCTTCCAAAGGT
>NC_022016.1:48582480-48603893 GCF_000317375.1 Microtus ochrogaster | reverse complement strand
AAAAAAAAAAAGGAGCCTTGGTTAGGCTGAGTCAAAGTTCCAACCCTAACCTGGTGGCTCCCCTGGGTTGTGCATCTTTGAATCTCTAGGTTTATGTGGCAAGCTGACTGGTTCTAACTTGGGTGAGAAAGTCTGTAGTCTTCTTGAGTGGCTTCTATGTGATCAGGCAGAAGAAGGTGGCTACCTTATGCTTAAAATGGGGGAGCCCAGGGAGGAGATCAGAGGACAGCAAAACTTGTCTGTGTGTCTGTGTGTGTCTGGAGGGTGGAATTCTGAAGTCATGGCCCTCTTACTTGGCCCCACTGAACCTTGTACACCTTGCCTTTAGGTCCTGGAAGGAGATCAGGCTATCTTGCAGAGGATCAAGAAGGCTGTACGGGCCATCCACAGCTCTGGCCTTGGTGAGTGAGCCTGCCTGGGGTCTGGGGCCTAGGGCCCAGTCAGGCCTACAGCCAGCTCTGAGAGCCTTTCCTTGTCTGCAGGCCATGTGGAGAATGAGGAACATTACCGAGAGGCTGTGGAGGCCCTGGGGAATAGTCACCTGTCCCAGAACAGCCACGAGCTGTCCACGGGCTTCCTGAACTTGGCTGTGTTCACCCGTGAGGTGGCTGCGCTCTTCAAGAACCTGGTGAGGCTCCTGCTTCTTCTTGCCGGACTCAGGGCAAATCCAGCAGCTTGTTTCTGGGAACTGAACCCAGGATCTTCTGCGAGAGCATGCCAGCGCCCTTAGCCGCAGAGCCATCTCCCCAGCCTGAATCCAGCCTCTGTCTTCAGAGCTGACCAGTTGTGCCTCTTGGCCTCTGAGCACCCCTGCGCTGAAGCTTCTCTACAGATCTGGCGCATCGTTCCCGTTTGGTTTCGAGGCTGGTCCCACTCCCGCCTCGGCCTTCTGAACGCTGGGTTCACAGTCGCTCCCCCCACCCTGCCCCAGTTTTGTCTGATTTCTAGTCTCACTTTCCCCAGCTCTACTCCGCTTCACCCAGGAGCAAGGCAGACTGGCAACAGGGCAGGATGAGCCCCGTGCAGGGGTAGAGGCGTTCGGGGAGGGCACCGAGTTCAGCACCCCAGCCCCGCTCTGGCTCCTCAGCTCATCCTCGCCCTGTCTCTTCCACCCCCGCGGCTCTCCTTTGCCTCCTGGTACCTCCCTGGACCCTGATCCCCCCTGGGGCGGGGTCTCAACTTTTTGCAGGTGCAGAACCTGAACAACATCGTCTCCTTCCCGCTGGACAGTCTGATGAAGGGGCAGCTAAGGGACGGGCGGCATGTGAGTGTCTGTTTGGGGGAGAAGGAGCCGCTGAGGGTAGAGCAGATGTAGGGTGGGGGGAAGGGGAGGGGCTGACACCCTGGGAGTCCTGCCTCATACTGCCCCTGGGTCAGCTGGAGGGCCATGCACCTGTAGAGTTTGGCCAGCGGTTCTGACTCCTCACCTCTACTCTCCGACTAAAGGATAGGTGAGCCGCACTTGTTTCCGAGTTCTGGGACATGGAAGTTCAGGGTGCAGGCCCAGGGTCCCCAATGCCCCGTTGCTGTTCCTCCTGTACCTAGCAGCTCTGGATTCATCAGAGAGGTCCTGCGAATGGAGGGTGGCAGTCTCACCTCCCTGGGCAGTCTGCCCCACAATGCATGGGGCCGGAACTGCCCTCATCTCAAAGTGACACCAGCGTGGGCACCTCCCAAACCAGACTGGTGACTTTTTTCCTCAGAAGATGTTGAGGCTGTCTAGAAGGGTGTGGATAGCTGGGCTGGCTCAGGCTCAGGCATCTGGCCCAGGCTAGGCAGGCCAGGAGTCAGCTGTGTCTTACTGGTTTGCTGTGTGACCTTAGGGAGACTTCTCAACCAGTTTGTGTGTGTGTGTTCTCCCTGGTAAGAGGGTGGCCTCGTATCCAGCGGGGTAAATTGGTAGGATAAAATAGGGGTGGTGTTTGACCTTTACCTCCCTGCCTCATCATCCTCCTTGGCCCATGACAAAACTCAGAGCAGAGCCCAGAGGTCGACTGCGCCCCAGGCTAGAACCCACCACACCTGGCTGGCTCTTGGCAACTCTGGGGAAAAGTTGGGGTGGGCTGAGCCTCAGGAAGGGTTGGTTGAGTGTGTGTTAGTGGGTGTCAATTGGAGAACAGCTCTGGACAGCATTACTTAAGGGGTCCCTCTAAAGGTACAGAGCATACTGTTTATTCCAGGGCTGACGGTTCCCTTTGGGCAACTTATTCTTTGTTCAATCCCAGGACTCGAAAAAGCACCTGGAGAAGGCGTGGAAAGACTATGAAGCCAAAGTGTAAGTGACCTTGGAAGGGTGGATGTAAGGAAAGGGTGCTTGTGTTGAGGAAGTGACCTTGGAAGGATGGACTGAAGGAGAGGGTGCTTGTGTTGAGGAAGTGACCTTGGAAGGATGGACTGAAGGAGAGGGTGCTTGTGTTGAGGAAGTGACCTTGGAAGGATGGACAGAAGGAGAGGGTGCTTGTGTTGAGGAAGTGACCTTGGAAGGATGGACAGAAGGAGAGGGTGCTTGTGTTGAGAATGTGCCACTCAGGGTCTCTGGCTCCTAGGCCAGGCCTGGCTGGCTGCTGGGAGCTCTGCTGCAGGACCGTCCCATGTGAAAGGACCGTGGGATGCTCCCCCCCAGTGACCTTCTAGCCTTGTAGTACCCATGTGGACAGGGACATTGCACCCTCAAGGTCACTCAGCCCTGAGAAGGAGGTGTTAGTGTCCAGAGGCTCAAAGGGACTGAGTTAGCCACACAGCTGGGCAGCAGATGGTAGCTGAGGACTCTGGGTTGGCCACAGGAGAGAGGAGAGGCAGTGGCACACCCAGGCCTCCTGTGCGCCATACTACAGTTCTGCCATCAGCTATGGGCCATCCCCGGGACATCCAGTGGCCAGCCTTCCTAAGCAGCCTGCTTGGGTTCTTTCAGGTTCCTGTTTCAGAACCTGTATTCTTCTTTGTAAAAAATGATCTTGCTTATATTTTGCTAGAGAAAAATATATTTTTTATATATAATTTAAAAAAAATGGTGAAGCTAAAAAAAAAAAAAAAGAGGGGGGGGAAGAGGGAGAAAATTTGCTCAGTATGAGTTTACATACATACAGTCCCAGAAACTCTGGAGGCAAGGAAGAAGGATGACTTGATCCCAGGAGTTTCAGGCGAGCCTGGACAATATAGTGAGATCCTCTCCCATTATCCACACACACAGAAAAATGAGAAAAAAGTTTAATCATCTTTAGGAGAGTATTAGGGTCACTCTGTAGGGAGTGTCTGAAAGTTCTCCATTAGAAATTTCATATTTATTTATTTATGTTTTTTGAGACAGGGTTTCTCTGTGTAGCTTTGGAGCCTCTCCTGGCACTTGCTCTGTAGACCAGGCTGGCCTCAGACTCGCAGAGATCCAACTGCCTCTGCCTCCTGAGTGCTGGGATTAAAGGTGTGCACTGGTGCCACCACCTGGCCAATTTATTTATTTATTTTTCTCTCTCTTTTTTTAAAGATTTATTTATTTATTATGTATACAACATTCCTTCCATGTATGTTTGTATGCCAGAAGAGGGCACCAGATCTCATTATAGATGGTTGTGAGTCATCATGTGGTTGCTGGGAATTGAACTTAGGACCTCTGGAAGAGCAGTCAGTGCTCTTAACCTCTGAGCCATCTCTCCAGCCCCCATTATTTATTTATTTTTACAAAACCACTCTAATTTCATAACTTAAAAAACAAGGCTGGGGGGCTGGGGAGATGGCTCAGTTGTGTTCACCTTGCAAGCCTGAGGGCCTGAGTTCCATCCCCAGAAGCCATGTTAAACCAAACAGCAAGCAAGGTGGCAGCTCCCTCCCGTAATTCCTGCAGCGTGTAAGTGGAGGCAGGAAGATCAGCTCCAAAGCCAGCTTCTGCTCCATAGCTAGCTTGAGGCCAGCTTGGGATACATGAGACTCTGTCTCAGAAAAATAAAAAACAAAAAAACAAGATGAAGTGGGGAGAACCTACTAAAGCGTAGGAGAAAAACCCTTTCCTCCCCAGAAATGAGACAGTAATATTGTTCCACCTTTTTCTTCTATATACAGTGAACTATGTTGATAAGACTGAGATCAAAATAACCATATCGTTGTATAATCTATTTTTCTTTTAAAAATATCCTGTCAGACTGGGTGTGGTTATGTATACCTATCATACTTGCATTTGGGAGGGTGAGGCAGGAGAATTGCAAGTTTGAAGCCAGCCTGGTACATAGAGAGATGCTGCCTCAGAAACAGTAGCTGGGCTTGGTGGCGCACGCCTTTAATCCCAGCATTTAGGAGGCAGAGGCAGGCGGATCTCTGTGAGTTCGAGGCCAGTCTCACCTATAAAGCTAGGTTCAGGACAGCCAGTGCTATTCAGAAAAACCCTGTTTCTGAGAAAACAAAAACAAAGCAAACAAACAAAAACAAAAGAGAGAATTTAAAAAAGAAGAAGAAAATACTTGCCTATTGCACCCTGGATCCAATCCCCAGTGTAAATGGGTGTGGCCGAGGTATAGACCCATAATTCCAGGAAGAGAAGGCGGAAGGATGAGGAGTTCAAGGTTACCTACCCCTAGTTTAGAGTTTGAGGCTAGTCTGGGATGCATGAGACCCTGTCCAAAAAAAAAAGAAGAAGAAGCCAAAATTATGACCCATTTTTTTGCATTGTACATGTTTCCAGACAGCACTAGTTAACTGGGGCAGGGCGTGCCAACACGGACATTCTGCAATGTGTGGTTAATCTTCCCTGTCATGGAGGAAGCATCCTGCGAGCTAATATTTGTTCCCGTGCATGCGTAATGACCACTGCGGGAAGGGTTCCAAAAAGCAGGTGTTGGAGCATTTATTGCCTCTCCATCCCCTAGAGCCATGCACACCTGTCCAGGTCCAGACTGAAAGATCATCCCTCCTCCTCTTATAGCTGTGAGCACAGGACCTCATCCTGCCTGGGATGGGGTGTGGCCATCTGCTCACGTTAAAGGTCCAAAAATGGGCAGTGGAGACCCAGGCTAGCCTTATCTGTCTGAGTTGCTGAGGGAACCACGTGACTCTTCTTCCCTTAGCCTTGAGAGCCACGTCTGCCAAAGTGGACAGAATCACCTTTCCCTACAGACCTTTCCCAACCAACTCTGTCTTGACTAACTTTTTAGTAAAATTTTTTTGTAAGATTTCAAAGGTGTGGTGGTATGCAGCTTTGATCCCAGCACTTGGAAGGCAGAGAGAGGCCGATCTCTATGAGCTTGAAGCCAACCTGGTCTACATAACGAGTTCCAGGACAGCCAGGGCTGCACAGTGAGACCCCGGTTCAAACAAAACAAACAAACAAACAAACAAACATTTGTGTAAAGAAAATGCTATTCCGTAGGCAAGACATGGGCTGCCTAGGTTTAGTGATGCTCTATTGCTGTGGCCCTGACTAGGACCGTATTTGAGTGGAACATCATGGTGACTATGCACTCCTTTCCATGGGGGTTCCAGGTGTTGCCAGATGTTAGTAAACTGTAAGATACTGCATGGTTCAACCCACATGCAAGCCAGTCCAGGCATTAGGATGGCCCAGGTTGCCAACACCATCTGAATCCCTCTGGAGCGCATGGAAAGAAGGCACTGTCTCTACCTTGGATCTGATGCCCTCTTCTCAGATACCAGGCACACACATGGTACGCATGCATATACACAGGCAAAGCACTTATACACTTACAATTAAATAAATCTAAAATCAAAAGTATCCCGTCTCTCTGCCAGATCTGGGATCAGAATAATGGGGAAAGGGCCTGAGAAACAGAAGCTCAGACCCCCGTCCTTCTTCGCATTGCCCCGACCAGATTTTTTTTCTTTCTTAATATTTATTTTTATTTTATATGTATGTGTTATTTTATATGTATGTGTCTGGGTGAGTTTCTCTGTGCCGTGTCCATGCAGTGACTTTGGAGACCATCAGATGGCCCTGGAACTGGAATCACAGATGGTTGTGAGCCTCCATGTGGTTGCTGGGACTTGAACCCAGGACCTCTGGAAGAACAGCCAGTGCTCTTAATCACTGAGTCATCTCTCCAGCCCCAACCTGTGATCGTGAACAACTTATTTTTCCTGGGTTTCAGCTTTATCACCTAGATTCTAACAAAGACAGTGTGGCTGTTTGTGGATGGTGGGAACCAAGATGGTGGAGTAGAACTGAGCCACTGTGTTGGTCACCCGCTGTACCCAATACAGTGCCGCCCTCTGGGTGCTACATTTGATAGACCTGGGTTCAAATCCCACCTCTGCCAGTTGACTTGGACAAGCCTTAAGTTTCTCATCTTACAGTGGGACAGCGTCCTGCCTCACGTGCTTATATCACTTTAGTGTGTGAAACCCTGGTACAGAATCAGTGTGTAAAGATAACAGTCAGGATGGGGATGTAGCTCAGTTGGTAGAGTGATTGCCAAGCACACACAGAGACCTGGGCTCATTCCCTGGTGTGATACACACTTACATTCTCAGCATTTGGGAGGTGGATGCTAGAAGGTCAGAAGGTCAAGATGATCTTCTGAGACATAGTGAGGCCAGACTGGGTTATGTAAGACCCCGTTTCTGAGAAGAATAAATTAGGAAGAATCACCCTTAACTCTTCGGAAGAGCTTTCTTGGTGACAGGAGCTGGGAAAACTCCTTACGCCATTACCAGGCTTGCTCTCCCGGCAGGAGAAGGCACAGCTGTCACCACCCCCCCATCCATAGATAGTAAATAAATGGATAAGCCACCCCAGGTCCAGGGCCCTGCCCTGTTGGATCTTTCTGGTTTAGATGACAAGAAGAGAAGTGACTCAATAAATAACAGAAACACAAAGTGGCCATGGTGTGGTAGCATCCACACAGAGGGCAGGGCGTGCAGGCAGTTTGATTTGACGAAGAGGGGGGCATTGGGGAAGTGTGCAGGAGACTTGGCATTGCCACCTAGCTCAGGGCCTTCAGGTTGGCATGTGCACAATGTGCCCCGAGTCTTGTTTCCCTCTCCTTCCTGTACTTGTTTACCCGTCTTTACCTCTCAGAGTAACATCCTGTCCCTCCCTCCTCATCTCTCCTGCTTGCTCAGTCTCCTATTTGCCTATCATCTGGGTATAAAGAGCCCCCCCCCATTTTCCATATTTGAAGGTTGAGGTTCAAAGAGGTGAAACTGTATCACTCACTGGCTGCAGAGCTGGGATTAGTCCCACCCCATGTGCCAGCTCTGCTCAGGGCTCACATTTTCTGGGACGCAGAACTGTTAAGCAAGTGTCCCCTGTACTGGGGATTCATGAATGCCAGCCACCAGCCTGCGATGCGCAAATACACTTTTGGCCACTGTGGGTGGACTTCCTGGAAACAGCCCACAAATGACCCCGCCATCCCCAAAGAAGAGAAAGTTACCCCTGGAGATCTGTTAGGGTACAGGGGGGAGGCCCTGGTTGTTTCATTCTTTAGTAGGGGAGGTGTGGAGGTTGAACCAGAGATTCATGATTGTTAGGCTAGCTCTCTGCCCCAGAGCTATAGCCCTAGCCTGGGTGCCACAGGCTTTCAGAGCTTCCACTGAGAAGGTCTGTGAGCTCATGAGAACCAAGGCTCTGCTGGTCCTCTATCCTACACATCCTCTAAGTCCCTCAACTAATCAGAACTCGTCACCCTTGGTCCTACCGTCTTCATCATCTCTGACATAAAGTTTCGAACCCCTTCCTCTTGTTATAACTTAAAGACCCGGAAGCCTAACTGGTGGGAACCGGGCCCACTGTGGTCCTGCCTCCCCATTGCCATCGCCTCAGCAATGCCACATCCCTGTCCATCTCTGCACAGCTCCCTGAGCCCTGTACCTCGAGGTATCCCATGCTCTCGCCCTCCTGCCCAGGCCTAGCTTCCTCCAAGCTGGGGTGTCAGGCTTCCAGTCCGAGCATAGACATATCTTAACAAGTTATCGTGACAAGGTCTCTCTTTTACTCTCCTGCCTCAGCTTTGATTTGTGTCTTTCTCCTCCATGACCCCCTGGGCTCCCCAGACCTACCCCACCCTCTGTTGTTGCCCGTCCTGGCACACAGAAGGCACAGGGAAGGGCTTTGTTCCCACACTCGTGGGCCCATAGCAGGGATGGTGGATGGGATAAGGGTTGGTGACACTTGTTCAAATGGTTCTTCCTTTATGACCTAGGGCCAAGCTGGAGAAGGAGAGGGATCGAGCCAGGGTCACAGGGGGAAGCCATGGGGAGCTGTCCCAGGACACACAGCGAGAGCGGCGAGTCTTCCAGCTGCACATGTGTGAGGTGAGGTGTGACCCTAGTGAGGATGGGTTAGGTGTGTTTCCTGTTTGCCTCTTCCAGACCCTCAAGGCTTCAGTCACAGGGCCTAGGGCTGGCCAGCTGGGCTGTAGGATGTGACAAAGGTTCAGTGGAGGTTAAGAAGATTAGCCCTGGGGTGGGGAACCAACCCCCCCCCACCAGGATCTGATCTGGCTTACGTCATGCTTCTTATCCTGTCTTCTGCCAGTACCTTGTCAAAGCTAGAGAGAGTCAGGTGAAGCAAGGTCCAGACTTCCTTCAGAGCCTCATCAAGTTCTTCCACGCCCAGCACAAGTAAGTATCTCCCCTCCTCAACCTTTAACGCAACCCTCTGGGATTTGAGACCCTCCAGGTCTCTGTATGCCTGGACCTCATGAGCAACACTTCCATCACACAGATGCTGCTGTATAAAGCATTCACTGTGGTTCAGACACTAAGGATTAAGCATAGTGATCCCCCCAGTCCCCCAACACCGTGGAGCAGGGAGCAGATACACCATTTAAGCATTTATTCATATATATTGATAAATTTATATATATATATATATATATATATATATATATATTTTTTTTTTCAGGACAGGGTTTCTCTGTGTAGTCTTGGCTGTCTGAAACTAGTTCTGTAGGCCAGGCTTGCCTCGAACTCAGAGATCTGCCTACTTCTGATTCCCAAGTACTGGGATTAAAGATGTGCCCTACCACCACCCAGCTATTTAGACATATTTTTTTTTTTATTTAACTGGGTGGAGTCGCACATGTCTTTTTTTTTTTAATATTTTAAAGACTTATTTATTATGCATACAATGTTCTGCTAACATGTACACGCCAGAAGAGGGCACCAGAGCTCACTATAGATGGTTGTGAGCCACCATGTGGTTGCTGGGAATTGAACTCAGGACCTTTGGAAGAACAGGCAATGCTCTTAACCTCTGAGTCATCTCTCCAGCCCTATTTAGACATATTTTATAGACGAGGAAACTGAGGCCCACTTACTAAGTTGCCAAGGCTAGTCAGAGATCTGAACCCAGAGAGTCCTCTGCAAGCCTGCTCTCACCCTCAGGCTGCACGCCCAGGGGTGCCCTATGGGGACCTTCTCCACCTTCTGGCCTCATCTACATTTTCATCCCTCCCTGGTCTCCTTGTTTATCCTCTGGCCTTTCTTAGCTTCTTCCAAGATGGCTGGAAAGCAGCTCAGAGCCTGTCCCCCTTCATCGACAAGCTGGCAGCCTCGGTCCATGTGGTAAGTCTAGCCTGTTCCTCAGTTGTGTGTTCAACCCCGTGTCCTTTGGGGAGCTGTAAGTGTGGAGAGCTGGCTCCCAACACAGAGTGAAACACTGCCCCAGTGTGTTGTATTAGGTCAGGCTCTACCCTGCAACACCCCCTCACTGCCCATGGGTCCTGTCCTCTGCCCACAGCTTCGGCAAGCTCAGGAGGAGGAACTGCACAAGCTGACCCAGCTCCGCGACTCCCTCCGAGGGATGCTGCATCTGGAGAGCCGAGAGGTCAGGCCCTGGATCATTCTAAAAGAGATGCCTGACCCATCCTCCCCACCATGGCATACAGAGGGAGGGAAGGAGGGAGAGAAGCCCCCAAGTGTCCCCCCGAGGAGCAGTGCAGCACGGGGCTCTTCCCTCCCAGACACCCTGAAGTCTCCTTTGCATGTCTGAGGTGCAGGAGCACCCAAACCGGAAGAACTCAGGGGGCGGCTACAGCATCCACCAGCACCAAGGCAACAAGCAGTTCGGGACCGAGAAGGTGGGCTTCCTGTACAAGAAAAGCGATGGGTGAGTGACTCAGAGAGCTCAGGCAGCTTCCCCAAAGACACACAGGTCGGACATGACGGTTAGAGAAGATGCTGCAGTATCTCTTCTTGTATCCTTGTGGACCGTTTGCCCCGTCTGATGGTATACGATTATCAAAGGACAAATGGGCATGTGGCTCTTCGCTAAAGGTTCCTAAAGGTTATTCTTCAAAAGTTGCAGCAACAGGGCCATCCCGTGGCACTTGCCTTTAATCCCAGCATTTGGGAAGCTGAGGCAGGGGATATCTATGAGTCTGATATCTAGCAGCAGTTAAGATTTATTTACCAAACCCTTCAGCCAGGCTGTGGTGGCAGCACACACCTTTAATCCCAACACTCGAGAGTCAGAGGCAGTTGGATGTCAGTGAGTTTGAGGCCAGCCTGGTCTATAAGATCTAGTTCCAGGACAGGCTCCAAAGCTACACAGAGAAACTCTGTCAAAACAAAACCCAAAGAAAAGAAAACAAAAGAAAAGAAGAGAAAAGAAAAGAAAAGAAAAGAAAAGAAAAGAAAAGAGAAAAGAGACTCACCAAACACTTAATATGCCTTCATTCTTGCCCTCTCTATATATAATATACTGTATATGCCTATAAATATGCCTAGAAATGAAAACATCAGGGCTGCAGAGGTGGCTCAGAGGTTAAGAGCACTGACTGCTCTTCTGGAGGTCCTGGATTCGATTCCCAGCAACCACATGATGGTTCACACCTCTCTGTAATGAGATCTGGTGCCCTCTTCTGGTGTGCAGGCAGAACACTGTATATATAATAAATAAATCTTAAGAAAGAAAGAAAGAAAGAAAGAAAGAAAGAAAGAAAGAAAGAAGAAAAAACATTGATTATGCCTTGGTTCCTGTGTTAACTTTTCATTTTAGAAAGTAAAAATTTAGAAAGACTAGTAAGATGGCTTAGAGCAGCGGTTCTCAACCTGTGGGTCACGACCCCTTTGGGCAGTGGGTCTCAGCCTTTCTTTAACACGATTCCTCAGATTGTGACAACCCAACCATAAAATTATTTCCCTTGCTACTTCATAACTGTAACTTTGCTACTGTTACGCATTGTCATATGTAATATAAATATCTGGTGTGCAGGTAAGATAGTCTTAGATCACCCCTGTAAACCCCCAAAGAGTTGCAACCCACAGGTTGAAGAACTGCTGCTTTTTGGGGTCAAATAACCCTTTCACAGGGGTCACCTAAGACTATCAAAAAACATATTTATATTATGATTCATAATAGTAGCAAAAATTACAGTTATGAAGTAACAATCAAAATTTTATGGTTGGGGTCACCACAACATGAAGAAGTGTTAATGGGTCACAGCACTGGGAAGGTTGGAGTCACTGGTTTAGAGGGTGTTTACTGTCATGCTTGACCACCTAAGCGCAAGCCCTGGGACCCACACGGTAGAGAGAAAACTGACCATCTTAGTCACTTTTCTGTTGCTGCGAAGAGATGCCATGACCACGACAATTAATGGAAGGAAGAGTTTATAGGGTTTTGTGGTTCCAGAGGGAGATCACCATCGTGGCAGGGAGCATGGCAGTAGCAAGAAGAGCATACAGGGGATGGCATGGGTTTACCCCTCAGTGACACCTCCCAATCCTTCCCAAACACTTCTACCAACTGGGGGCCAGGTATTCAGACATGAACCTATGTGGACTGTTCTCATTCAGCCCACCACCCTGACTCCCTTGGGCTATCCTCTGCCCCCCATGTGTGGGCTCTGGCAGGCTCACACACAAAGTAAGTAAGGTGGTGAGCTGTGTTTCCTCCATCAGGCTAGAAGTTCTCAGGGTACCAGGGTCACACTGACCCTCTAGAATAGGAATTCCGAAGCTTGAGGCTTTCCCCTCATACTGGAAGCATCCTGAGGGCCGGAAGCAGTGAAGCACTGTGATGGGAACGGAAGAGGTCATAGATTCTGCTCTCTGATGCAGGGGGATGAGGTGTGAGCCACTGGTCACCGTTTCTCTGTCCTTCTGTGCTTTAGGATTCGAAGAGTCTGGCAGAAGAGGAAGTGTGGAGTCAAGTATGGTTGTCTGACCATCTCACACAGCATGGTGAGGCCTCTGGGGCTTCTGAGCAGACAGATGCCAAGCTCTGAGATCCAGTGTTAGAGATCCCTGCTAGGAGGAAGGACGGTATCCAAAGAGCCTACTTAGAATCCTTATCCCTCCCCTGGAGGAGCAGGACTTTCTTGATTATTTAATAGACAAAGAAACAAAGGACTCAGAGGCCCAGGGGGTAACATATGTGTCCTCCACTCTCAAATCCCCACAGATCAACCGGCCCCCAGTAAAGCTGACCCTGCTGACGTGCCAAGTGAGGCCAAACCCTGAGGAGAAAACGTGCTTCGACCTGGTGACCCGTGAGTAGTCTGTGCCAACCCCACACTGCCCAGTGCTTCCTCCCGAGAGGCTGCAGCCAGAGCTCTGTATTCAGTCCCACTAAGTAGCCAAAGGCTACCACTGCAGACCCAGGACTCCAAGGGCCTGAGACTTTCAGGGTTTCACCTCCCATCCCTCTGAACATGAAAACACATGCTGGGAAGGAGCTGACCTTTCAGGCCAGGAATGTGGTTGACACTGCCTGGCATGATATTGCCTGGCATGTGCGGAGCTCTGACTCCTGTGCTGAGAACCACATAAAACTAGGCACGGTGGTGCCCACCTGCAGTTCCAACATGGAGGATCAGAAGTCTAAGGGAATCCTCAGTTACATGGGGAGTTTAGGCTAACCTGGACTACGTGAGACCCTGCCTCATTTTTTTTTTTATTAAGCCTCTTGTCTTCAGGGAACCCTCTTAGAAGGATTCGGACCCAAGGCTCCGATGGGGGACTGTTGTCCAGAGGAGAGAGGCACACACAAAGACCCTCAGAAGCCCCAACCTGCTGTAGGGAACCTAGGGCTGTGGGAGGAGAGCATTTGCCTTGAGAAACCCAGATTGTAGCATTTTATGAGAAGGGAGGCTTTAAGATGAGGTTAAGAGGGTGGGAAATGTGGAAGCAGAACACTGAATTTCCCATAAGTCTTACAAGGGACTTCACATAGAAGTGAGAGACAAGGCCTGAGCTGCCTCTTCTAGGTCAGGACCTCGTTCCCCATAGTCGGGACCGTGGGGGTCTGGAAGCAGGGTGCTGTATAATTGAAGCCGTAGACAAAACAGCTTGGGATCCGGTATGGCTAGGTGAAGAGGTAGGAAGCAAAGAAACTAGAATGGGGTGGCAGCTGGAGGTAAGGGCCGTGTCCAGCGGGGCATAAGGGGTGTGCTGAGCACTGACCCCGGATCCACAGCCTCATGCAGAGAGCCTTGCTGGGGTCCTACTTCGGAGATGACTTCTGGAGGTGGTGACGCTTAGGGCCTGGTTTCAGGGGCACACAGGTGTTTGTCCTGGGGAAGGCCTGCAGGATCGGTGGCTGATGGCCTTTTCTGTCCCCCACAGATAACCGCACATACCACTTCCACGCAGAGGACGAGCTGGAGTGTGAGGCGTGAGTGCCGGCTCTGGGCCAGCAGTGGTGGGGGCAGCGCATGGGGTAGGGAGCTCAGTCCCGACCCGGTCTCCTGTCCCCAATACGTCTTTTCCATCTGCACAGGTGGGTGTCGGTGCTGCAGAACAGCAAGGATGAAGCACTGAGTAGCGCCTTTAATGGGGAGCCCGGTGGCGGCCAGGGGTCTTGGGGTAGTGCCAGATTGGATTCCGAGCCCCAGGACCTCACCAAGATGCTGGTCGCTGAGGTGAAAAGCAGGCCGGGGAACGACCATTGTTGCGACTGTGGGGCTTCAGGTCAGTGGAGGGGAATGTTTGATGGGAGGTATGGAGAAGGGGCTCTGGGCTGGAGGCTTTAGCTGCGCTCCTCACTCCCCGGCAGACCCCACGTGGCTCAGCACCAACCTGGGTGTGCTCACCTGCATCCAGTGCTCCGGTGTCCACCGCGAGCTGGGCGTGCGCTTTTCTCGCATACAGTCCCTCACCTTGGACCTCCTGGGCCCCTCAGAGCTGCTGGTGAGAGCAGGGTCAGGGTTCAGAGAGAATGCTATGGGTGTGGGGCGGGGCTCGGGGGACTGGAGCTTGGCTAACTGGGAATGAATCTGAAGTAACCAGAGTGGGGTTGGTAGGGGCGGCACCTGGGGAACTATGGGAAAGGGCTGGACTTCCCAGACTGGACCTTGTCAGGGACGCTGTCCTAGCGCCTGAATTTACCTGCTGACTTTGATACCCTGTGCTGTGCCTCCAGCTGGCCTTGAACATTGGAAACTCCCACTTCAATGAAATCATGGAGGCCCGTCTGCCCTCCCACGGCAGCCCTAAACCCTCTGCTGAGAGTGACATGTAAGGATGGTCTCAGAAGGGGGGGGGTTGCTAGCTCCCCAGTTCCCAGGGTCTGAGAGAGTCTGGGGTCAGAAGGTTGGAGAGGAGGCCCCCTGACCTGGAAGTCGCCAGGACACTAGATTCTCCTCAAGGGTGGTTCCAGAAGTTACTATGTGGAAAAGCTTCTGAGGACCTGTGGTTGTCTGTTGTCTGGGTAGGAGCAGCCGCAGGAACTACATTGTGGCCAAGTATGTGGAACACAGGTTTGCACGCCAGTCCACACCTGATCCCCAGAGACTAAGGACAGCCATCTGCAGCAGGGACCTCCTGTCTGTACTGGAGGCCTTTGCCAATGGGCAGGACTTCGGACAGCTGCTGCCAGGGCCTGACGGGCAGGTGAGAGCCCCCTCCCAGGGCCACGTTTAACCCACCTGCACTCACATGCCCCTCAGCCCACCTCTAAGACCAGATGTCACAGTCTTCTACCATCTGCCCAGATCTGACACATGAAGTGGGAAAGAGAATAATAGCTCCAGCCAAGCAGACCTAGGTCGGAATCCCTGCTGTATCTTTTTTTTTTTTTTTTTCGTTTTTCGAGACAGGGTTTCTCTGTGGCTTTGGAGCCTGTCCTGGAACTAGCTCTTGTAGACCAGGCTGGTCTCGAACTCACAGAGATCCGCCTGCCTCTGCCTCCCAAGTGCTGGGATTAAAGGCGTGCGCCACCACCGCCAGGCTCCCTGCTGTATCTTTTCTTAGCTCTGCGACCCAGGGCAGTTACTTCCCTGAGTCCTATTTCCTCGTCTCTAATGTGGGTTAACAATCACCTTGGAAGTGGAAACGGGCAGGTCTGATTAGAGTGTGAAAGCCCCTGCATTTTGGAGATCCGTTCATGAGGGAGGAAGGATTTCAGAATGATCCCGTCAGCTGGAGTGACTGTGACTGATTGGACATTTAAAAACTGACACTGGAGAGATGGCTCAGTGGTTAAGAGCACTGGCTGCTCTTCCAGAGGACCCGGGTTTAATTCCCAGTATTCACATGGCGGCTCACAACTGTCTGTAACTCCAGTGCCCCCTTCTGGTCTCCATGAGCGCTGTATGCATGTGGTACACAGATATGCAGGCAAAACATTCATGCCCGTGAAACTGGGGTGGGGGGGATGTAGGCAATCTTTTCAAAACAAAACAACTGGATGTCTCTGACTGGGGGTGGAGCACAGTGAACCTAACCTGTGAGGCCCTGAGTTAGCCCACAGCACGGGAGGAGGTGGAGCAGGATATTTCTGAACGGGCCACCTAGTGGACAGTAAGTGCATAGCACTTGAGTGAGGTGGGAAGTAGGACCTGGGTAAGGTGGGCAGCATGGGGCACCCTAGAGTAGCAGGAGACCTCCCAAAGAGACCTCGGAGAGGAAGTAGGAGAAAAGCAGAACCCCAGCCTGATGAGGATTTGGGAACACCTTCTCCTTGGGCTGAGGAGGAACCACTGACTGCCTGGGCTTTCTCAGGCTTCCCTAATGTGAGGATCTGTCCATATGGTCTCTTGGGGTTTCTGACCTCTCCATAATCAGAGATGCTGGGGCAACAAGGGTTCAGGGGTCAGCACCAGGTTGAGGGCAGGTGACAGGGGAAACTCAGGCATGTGTATGTGTATGTTCAGGCACCTGGAGAGCTCGCCCTGCACTTGGCCATCAGAGTCGCCAGCCAGGCTTCCCTGCCCCTAGTGGACTTCCTCATCCAGAATGGGTGAGAGCCTGTCTGCCGTCAGCAGCCTCCCTGTTCCCCCACTCCCTCCTTGTCCCTCCTGCTTTCCCTGGGACTCTGACCCCCTTACCTGCTGTTTCCCTCCCCAAACCTCCCTGCTACACCCTCCTTCTAGTGGCCACTTGGACGCCAAGGCCGCGGATGGAAATACCGCCCTGCACTGCGCGGCGCTCCACGGCCAGCTGGACTGTCTCAAGCTTCTGCTGAAAGGGAGAGCTCCCGTGGGGGCAGGTGCGGCCCGAGGCCCCCTCTAGACTCCTCCACATTGCTACTCCTGACTTGCTTCTGTGCTCGTCTGTGGCCTCAGGGGAGGGGCTGTCATTCCTTTCTAAAGCCTCAGCTTCCTCTCCTGTCCAAATGGGAGTGTCGCAGAGCTAGTGAGCCCGCCGAAAGGTGTATCAGGGTACAGTGATGGAATGGTTCCCTGCTTACCATACAACACCTGTCTTGTCCCATGACACGTGAGCCATCCTGCTAATCATTGAATCCTCACAGCCTGGTCAGATAGTTTCAAGTATCATATTCATTTTATGATGAGACAGTTAAGACCCAGAGAGGTTAAGTAGGTCACCTAAGGCCGCACAGCTAGGAATCCAGAGAGCCAGTTTTCACGTACCCAGACAATCTGATTCTGAGGCCCATACAGACCTCAAAGCTGTCTTGATTCTGACCATGGTCCCTGGATTTCCCCTTCACAGTAAATGATGCTGGAGAAACAGCTCTGGACATAGCCAGGAAGAAACAGCACAAGGGATGCGAAGAACTGGTGAGTCTGAGGGCAGAGGCCCTCTAACCCTTCCTCACCCCTGCTGACCCTCTGACATGGTAAGCCTTCGCTTTTGGCAGCTGGAGCAGGCACAAGCAGGGACCCTCGCCTTCCATCTCCACGTGGACTACCCATGGGGACATTCCATGGGACATGGCTTTGACAGCGAGGAGGAGGAGGAAGAAAAGGTAGGCCCAGCCCTTCCCCTCTGGGTGGCATCAGGCAAGAGCCTTACCGGGCCTGCTTTGAGAAGGGGCAAGCTGAGTTGTGGAAACCAAGATGGCCTTGTCCCCACAGCACTGTCCTGTGAAACCCCCAGCTCAGGCCTGCTGGGGCAGTGGGAGGCTGGACATCAGCAACAAGACGTATGAGACCTTGGCTAGCCCGGAACCAGCCACCTCTCAGAGTCAGAGCGAGGACAGTCCCCCACCCCTGCCCATGAAAAGCTCTTCTAGGACCATGCACCCAGGGCGAGCCGGACATTCCAATGGAGGTATGGTTGTCTGCCCAGAAGTATTGTGAGCATGCCGTTTGTTGAGAGACTGCTGCGTGGGGTACTGTGCTGGGCATGCATGCTGCATGCTGCATGCCAGAGCCAAGTGTGGTAGTGCATGCCTATAATCCCAGCTCTGAGGAGAGGGAGCAGGAAGATCAGGAGTTCGAGGCCAGCTAGGGAGACCCATCCCACCATCCAGGTTCCCTTAGGCCATCCTCTCCTTCAGGTAAAGGGAGAGATGTTAAGTGACGTGCTTAAAGCTGCCACCATTTGTGAAGCTTCTGCTGTGCTTGCTCAGATTCTTCAGTGCTTCAGTTAACCGAAAAGACACGCGTTTGTGGGGCATGCCCTGTGTGAGCCTAGTGAAGGGATAGAGCCTCGGAAGCAGTCAGTCATAACGTGAGGCTCCACACACTATAAAGTGCTAATACTGGGAGACCCAGGCTTGGTCCTCTGCAGAGTGCTCTCCCAGCACTGAGCAGAGCCTGGCTGTGCTCTTGGACTTGTGTGTTGGAGCTTGCTGCGGGAGGCCAGGAGAGAGATAATGGGGAGGGTGGATCCTGCTGGAGCAGGCAGTGGGTTAGGAGGGCTCCCTGAAGGAGCTATGCCTAACCTGAGCTTGGGGGCTAGGCAGGAATGCCCGAGCTGAGGAGAGCGAGTGGACACGAACAGCATGCTCATCATGACCCTAGTAAATGAGAGTGCCGGGTGGTGCAGGGGCTGGGGAGCTGCAAGACAACCATGATGGAGCCAAGAAGCCAAAGTCAGCTTTGGCACTGAACAAAGAGGAAAGCATTTCTTTTTAAAAAGATTTATTTATGTATATGATTGATATATTTGCATGGATGCCTGAGAGATCCTCCGGAAGAGCGACCAGTGCTCTTAACCACTGAGCCATCTCTCCAGCCCCACAGGGGAGCAATTAAAAAACAAACGTCACTGTGGTTCTAGATCGCTCTGACACCCCCAGTCTGAGGTCAGAGTCTCCTGAGGCCTCAGAGAACCCAAGCAGCCCAGCGTCTTCCTTATCCAGCCTCACCAGCTCCATGGAACCTGGGGGGTTGAGCCAAGCCCCGCCTAGCCCTGAAGAAGGCCTCCAGGAGACACCAGGCACCTCCAGGCCTGGGCCAGCATCTGGGACCACCCCTCCCGAGCTGTACCTCCCCGTCAAGTTCAGGTTGGTATGGGCCTAGCTGTGCCGCTCAGTATGCCTCCTGACCTCTCTGAGCATGCTTTGGTTTCTCTGCCCTTGAACAATACCTGTCTGCAGTCTGGGTCTCACTCTAGGACCCAAGGTGTAAGCTGCACCTTGGTGGAGCCTTACCCCCTCCTCTTCCTCCCATCCGCTTTTTAGTTTTGGTTTGTTTGGGTTTTCTTTTTTTCTGAGACAGGGTTTCTCTATGTAACAGCCTTGGTTGTTCTGGAACTCGCTCTTTAGACCAGGCTGGCCTTGAACTCAGAGCTCTGTCTCTGCCCCCCCCCCCCCCGAGTGCTGGGATCTACCACCTGCTTTTAAGTTGAGCCAGGAGAGCCAAGGAGCAGCCCCGGTTGGTGGGAGGACCCTTCTTAAGCCCTCAGGAAAACTTCATCTTCACCTGTCAATCCAACTGCCTCGCTTCTCTGCAAACCCTTTTGTCTAGACTTGAGTCTGGGAAGAAGTAGACTTGGGAGCATCCTCAGAGCCCTCTGTGGAGAGATCAGTTCCAGACCTCCAGGGCCTGTGATAACCCAGCCTCGGGGCCTGGTGGACTCTGGGTCCCCTTTCCCACCACCTCAGCCTTTTATGTCTACCCGGCGTCCCTCTGGGGGGCTCTGGGCAGCTGGGTGACATTGGCCATCCCTGCCTTCCAGCTCAGAGAGCACTCGATCCTACAGACGGGGAGGTCGGATTCTGGAAGACAGTCCCTCTGCCCGGCATCCTCTGTCTAGAAGGAACATTCCGGTAGGAGCGCTGGGTGTGTGGTTTGAAGCGTAGGTTCCCGTGTTGTAGAACTGGTCAAGAGCAGACACAGAGGGGAGGGAGCCCTCCCTCGATGGTGGCAACACTGTGGACCGAGATGGCCACTGTTAAGCTGCTGCCACCTCCCTGCTTTAGCCCAGGACTGCGTGAACCCGAGTGAAGCCCACCTAGAGCTATTTCCCAGAGGAGACGCAAAAGGCGCTTTAACAGTGTCCGCTTCATCCTTCTTTTCCCAGGTCGTCCTCGGGGAAGGGGATGGTTCAAAGACCGGGGCTCTAGCGGCAAGTTCTCTGCAGCTTTTGCACGACTAGCTCCTTGTTGACCCCTCTGCATGGCCCACACTGGACCCCAACATTCAAAGCGGGGACTTGAGCCCACAGAACTGGACCGTGCCCCTGCCAAGGACACTGGCCCTTCTGTGTTGGGGCTGATGTCCTGGACCAGGCAGTCCTGAAGTTAGATCTGAGGATGAGGATGCCTGGGCTGGGTTCAGTTATACAGCCACTCAGTCCTTACCGGACCAGGACCGTTTCTCCCTACAAGGATGGGACCCACTTACTATCTTTCACGTCCGGGCACTGTCTTGTGGTCTAGTATTTTCCGTAATGATTCCAGCTCTATGTCCAGACCTTTGCTAGGTACTATGGATGACACATGAATAAGACAAGCATCCCACAGGTGTGGTCCCTTGCTGGAGAGCTGGTCTCAAGAACTGACTTGGAATGAGCAGATCCTAAAGAAGGAAGATTGCTTCTGAGCCCCCGGGGTCAGCTTTTGTTCATCTCAGAGCTATTCTTTTATTCATTTCTAATAAAGGATTCTCGGGGGAGGGGCAGATCCTGCTGGTTCATTGATGGGTTCTAAAGAGTAATAGGGAAATGAAGGACTCTTGGGACTTGGGGTTCTTTCCCTGGCCCTGGTGAGGGACAGGACTGGTAAAGAGGAGTGGTCACAGTATAGGCAGGAAGTTTTGCCCCAGGAGACATTTGGTATGGCAAACATTTCCACCTGGAGGGTGCATCCCCAAGGTCAGGGATAACATCCTCCAGCACACTCTCTTGTCTGTTTGTGCTGCTGTTTAATAGAATGCTGGAAGCTGGGCACTTTCTACAGCAAAAGGTTTTATTTGGCAACTAGAAAGTCCAAACAGCTTGTCATGAACAGCCAGTAAAAGGCCCCCTGACTGTCACAACATCCCAGAGAGGTAGAAAGCAAACACTATGTGTAGTGGTCTCAATTCGCTTTATAGCAACTCACTTTTGTCAAAACTACTGAGAGACAGGCCTCAACCCCTCCCCCACTCGTTACCTCCCATTAGGCTCCACCCCTTAAAGGCTCAGTCTTCATTCAACATTGCCACATCAGGCAGGAATCAAGCCTCTGGCCTGTAAGAAAACACACTCAAACCATAGCCTCATGGTAAGGGTCATCCCTCTGGCAATGAATTAGCCAATCCAAACTGTCAGCACTAAGCCTGAGAACCCCTGGTGTGCAGGAAAGCACACTGGGTTGGAGTGTGAGGATCTCATGTTTGGACGCTTCCGGTGGTTCCTTGATTGCCTCCAGATGATGAGTTGGCCAAGTTAGTGTGTGAGGTGACCCCCAGGAGCGTTACGAGGGTAGAGAAGAGAAACGGGAGGTCACCAAAAGGAGGACCAGGAGAAAGCTTTGGAGAATCTGCTTGCCACACAAGCACGAGGACGTGAGTTCAGATCCCCAGAACTCATGCAAAAAGTCAGGCGTGTAGTGCACTCCCATACTCCTGGCTCTGTGGAGGCAGATTCTAGGGGATCCCTGCGGCTTACTGACTAGCCCCAAGTTCAGTGAGAGACGCTGCCTCAAAAGATAAAGTGGCTAGCATTTGAGAAAAGCACCCATCGATGTCTGATCACCACATGCACTCATACACATGCACACAAAAGCATAAAGGATGCTGGTGCCGGGCCGTGATGCCGCACGCCTTTAATCCCAGCACTCGGGAGGCAGAGGCAGGCGGATCTCTGTGAGTTCGAGACCAGCCTGGTCTACAGAGCTAGTTCCAGGA
>NC_022016.1:48578159-48582380 GCF_000317375.1 Microtus ochrogaster | reverse complement strand
AAAAAAAAAAAAAAGGATGCTGGCACAGTGGCACACATCTGTAATCCCAGCATCTGGAGGCCTAGGCAAGAGCATAGTGAGTTAGGAAATACCTTCAATCTGTCCCTCTGAGAGTAAAGAATGGGGTACTTACCACCAATGCTGGGCCCCTCTTGGGGTATTAATTCCCTGCCTGCCCCCAAACCTTAAAGGAAGATATGCCAAGTAGCAGCTGTGTGTCATGATTGCGTGCAGGTTTGCTCCCAGGTGGTCAGAGGGGGTATAATGGGTACCAGCAGTGCCGGCTACACCCTGGGAGAATATCAATGATCCCACCTCCTGAGATTCCATTTGCATAGTAAGGTTGGACGTGTTTTCTTAGGGTCTTTCATACTTGTGTTGGCCAAGAAGCCTCCCAGGAGCTCCAATCAAGGAAAACCTGGCTTTGGCAACTAGATGCTACCCACCCCCTCCTTTCCCCCACCTTCCTTCTCCACATCCCCATGCTGCAGCCACTGACTTCTCAGTTCCTCCCCCGCTGACATGCCAGGGACCCTCCCATCCCTAAGCTTTGCAGAGGGCTGGCTGTCTTGCTCCCGTCTGGATGCCAGAACCACCTGGAACACACTAGGTGCTCAGTAAATAGAATAAACATGCGCTGCCTCCTCAGCGGCACAGATCCCCTGTTTCTCCCACCAAACTCCCACCCTGCCCCTAACTGCAATAGATTTCACTTCTTGAGAGGGGATGGCACCCAGCTGGGCCTTTCAAGCGCCCTCTTCCGCTCCTGCCCCACCGCAGCTGTGGCAAACGCAGTCCTCCTTTTCAGTCCTTATTTTGCCCAGCCTGCTGCAGTGGGGTCTTTCTTGCTAGTTGATTGGACAAGTTTGTTGGGGGAAAAACACACACACACATCCTTGATCGTCATCACACAACAGCAGTTGGGAGACAGGTGTCCACAACAGGCTACCTCTGGTCCAGACCTCGTTCTCTGAGGTTATCTCAGAAAGCTGGGGGATTTCACAGTTTCCCCGACCCTCACACACTGTGGGCCCTCCTCTGCTCTCCATCCAGATCAGAGACCCTGGCAAAAAAAAAGTCATTTTCTAGGTCTGCAGAGGACTCTCGTAAGACCTTTCCACCCGAGAGCAGATGTCTGCACAGCTGAGTGGGAGGCACATTTACTCCGTTCACCCAAAATTTCTCTTCCAAGCCCACCTCCTGCACACTGCCGTAAGAATCACCCAAAGCTTGGCTTCTCTGAGCATGGCTGCGCCCCAGTACTTCAGAGTTTGTTAGAAACACATTAAACGGCTCCAAGCATACCTCCCGAGAAAAAGCTGGAGACGGAAGCACCCACAGGCCTTGGGTACACGAAGGAATCTAAGTTAGGGCAGGGCTGACTTCAGGATCTGCACCAAGATGCGATGAATGTACCAACTTCTCTCGGTTTGGGCATAGCCAGGGAGCTAAGTTCTTCTGGGAGATGCTAAGACTCGGGAGCTCAGAACTTCCCTCAGCTGTACTCACACCCCAGTCGAAGCCTCATGCCCAAATGTCCCTGCAGCCGGGGGCACCCCTACGAGGGTCGGAAGGGAAGAGCCCCTTCTCCCAGTCTGGTTCTTCCCCCAAAGGTGAGACCGGCCTGGCTCAAGCAATCTTTGCCCGGGCAGTCCTTGAAGTCTATATTTAGTGCCCGCCACCCCTCCCCCAGCGCTGGGAGGGGCATGCCCCGCCCCCGCCGGGCTTGAGTGGACTGTTGCGGCCCTTGCCGCTTGCGCTCCGCGCTTTGGCGCCCGCTGCTGCTCTGCACCCCTAACCCCGCGCGGCGTCGTGGACCAACATGGGCCTGGAAGAGGAGCTGCTGAGGATCGCCAAAAAGCTGGAGAAGATGGTGGCCCGGAAGAAGATGGTGAGGCTGCAAAGTTTGAAACGCAACCCCTGGGCCACGGAGGAGCGACCCGGCCAGCCACGGGCTTGGTGGGCGTGCCGGCCGTGTGCCCGAAGGGAGCGCTCGGGACTCCGGACTGGAGGCGGGTGGCAGGCTGCCAGGCAGGGGAGTCCCGCGCTACTTGCTGGGCACTTAGGGTATGTGTGTGCGTGCGTGGCCAGGTCTGGAGAGGATCGTGTAGCCCCCTCCCTTCTCCCGAGGCGCGACTGGTGCAAGTCAGTGTGGACAAATCGGGTGTATTCGTGGGCTACCTGCGCTGTGCAGTGAGAGCGTGAGGAGAGACACGAACCCGGGGCGAGGATTTTGAGAGTCAAGGCTGGGGAGCTGCAGGCACGGCGGGAGTTGGAGAGACAAATTCTGGGTGACTTGAAAAAGATCAGAGAAACTCGGGCTGAGAAGGGGCCGCCGAGCTGCATTTGCACCCCGCCGCCCGGGAGTGGGCCTGCAAGACCAGAGCGAAGGGCCTTAGCTGGGGTGCCAGGAGTCTGTTTGCAACTTTTTCCTTGGCCACGGGATGGGGCCCTGGCGGGCAGAGGTGAACAGGTGCGGGGCGGGGGACGGGGGAGGAGAGGAGGAGGCCTGGGCTGCCCCAGCTGGGGAGGAGCGCGAGAGGGATCTGTGCCGGGAGGAGGGTCCGCAGCCCTGCGCGAGGGTCCCTGATCTCTCAGTCCCAGCCGCGCTCAGCGAGAGCCAAAAGGAAAGTTAATGTTTGATCTATCTATCTAGCGATCTTTGCCTCAGGCTGGTGGCTGGCGCCTGTGCCAATTCTGGAGGGCGTGAACATGGAGGGAGGGAGGACAATTCCGGAGGGAGAAGACAGGGGACCCGGTGGATAAGGCCCTCCACGCAGACTCACCGCAGGGTCCTTTTCTTCTCGTAGTGTCTAGCAACGTGTTACACCGAGACCTGCATTGCGCAGTACATTCCAGGAAAGTTGAAAAACGCTGGGGTCCCCCAGGAGAGGTTTCAAAGCCAGGAAGAGCGACTGAGGCCTGAGGAGCCAAGGGGTATCAGGCATCCTGGAATAGTTGCATAGTTGCAGGGCAACAATGAGATGGGGGCGTTGGCACAATGTCGAGAGCTGCCGTTTCCTCGTCTGCACGATGATTGAATTCCTGGGGAAGAGCATCTGGGGCAGTAGGGAGGGGTGAGGAGTGAGACAGGTGTGCAAAGCCTGTAGCAGGTCTGAGGCAGGTGACTGAGGTGAGCGAGGCTTGCTTCTGCATGGCTGGAGGGGATGCAGAAAGATGCCTCTCACCTGCACCGCCCTGGCTGCAGTTCCTCCCTCAGCTCCCATCCTCCGCAGAAGTGCTCTGGGCCACCCCCAAAGTCGCCAGCAAAACCTAACCTCAAGTTACGGGACACTTCCCCAGCTGGAGATGGCAGAGCCCAACTAAGAAACTGAGTGGCACTTCAGGTAGACAGGCTGTCTAAGCCTAACCCCTTGCTCACCCAGACACTCGGATGAGCAAAGGAAATCTGGACTTCCAGGTGAGAAGGATTAGGAGGGGGAGGAGGAAACCCAGGAGGCTCCGGGAAGACAGCCAGGTTGGAAAGCTTAAGGGGCCTCCTATGGCTTCCCTCTCAATCCTTTTACAGTCCTAAGCCAGCCACTCTACTTCTCTTCTTTGGACCTCAGTTTCCTCTTCTGTGAAATGGGAAGAGGCAGTGGTGCCTCTTGGGAATGAGGGCCTGTGGAAGTGACAGGGTTGTCGCCAGGAAAGCAGTATGTCTGGCCACAGGGTCCTTACAGGACAGAACCAGTGTAGAGCCGCATCTGTGCCTGGAGTCTGTGCCTGGACTATAGCAGGGTTTGGGTAGGCACGGAGCACTGGGCTTCCGCCTGGGAAAGGCGGGCCTGTACTGAGAGTGAACGTGGGCCCGCCCAGTGGTGGTTAGTCCAAGAGGGAATTGCTTCCTGCAATAAGACAGCGTCCACGTTGCAGCTCAGGGCTGGAATTTATTTATTCAGCAACTCAGGGCTCTGTCAGATACTGTGAGCACGCACCAGCCCCCGTGTACAGCTAGACCTACACACAATGCCACATCCACAGAGCCACACACATGCCACCTCGCAAGCCACTTCTACTTGCCTGTGTGTAAGAGGCGGCTCCTGACGCTGTCCATCAGGACAGGCCTGGTACACTCTGACAGTGTGAGTTTAATCAGAATGCCCTGAAAGTCGACAGCAGGACTTCACCGGGAAATGCAAAGCCAACAGCCTCATTTACACCTTCAGACATCCTCACACTGGGACAAGGAGACACCGGGGGTGGGAGGGGGTGGGAGGG
>NC_022016.1:48565839-48576919 GCF_000317375.1 Microtus ochrogaster | reverse complement strand
TCTGTCTGCTGGGATTAAAGGCTTATGCCACCACTGCCCGGTCCAACCCAGTCTTTACAAAGCTTTTTGGTTTCCTCTTCTATAAATGGGTTAATAGTTCTGTAAAAGTGGAATGGTAAATAGGACCCACTTGTTAGGGGCCTTCTGAGAGGTGGGTGGGTGGTTTGTGTGTTTTTGAGACAAGATCTTATATAGAAGGCCTACCTCAAACTCTGTACCTGACTGAGAATGGCCTTGAACTTCCGCTCTTCCTGCCTCCACCTCCCAAGAGCTGAGATTCTAGTTGTGAATTACCACCCTGGTACACAGTGCTGGCTCTAAGCTTTGTGTATAACAAGCACTACCTTCCCACCTCCTCCTTGTGAGAAGTCAGTGGACATTAAGGACTTAAGTGTTCCAGCACATAGTAAGCCTTTCGCTAACATCAAGCATGGAGTTTGTGTGCCTCCGAGTTCATAGACACACCCGTCTGCAGGTCATTCTGGAAACACTGAACCTCAGTGCTAAGGAAGGCTAAGGACTAACAGAGGACAGCTCACAGGATGTGGTCCAGGTCCTGGCAAGGGGAGGCTGGGAGCTGGAACCAAGCAAGGGACATACAGGACATAGTTAGTTCGTGTTCCTCAGGGGACTAATCTGAAGATAGCCAGGGCTGGCTTCTAGGATGCAGGTGCCAGGAAGGAGAAGGCTAAAATGGGCTGAAGGTGTGTTTAGGACCTGGCAGACAGGTTTTCAACTCCAAGCTTCCTTCTTTCTCTGCTCCTGCTTTGTACTCTGTTTGATCTTTAAAAAAACATTTATTTTTATTCTATGTGTTTGGAAATTTTTTCCGGCATGCATGTTTATCTGGGCACCGTGTGCCTGCAGTGCCCATGGAGACCAGAAGAGGGTGGCGAGTTGTAAGCCACCCTGTGAGTGCTGGGAACTGAGTCCTCTTAAAGAGCAGCAAGGGCTTCAGCCACTGAGCCACTGAGCCACCTCTCCAGCCCCTGTCTCGTTCTGTCTTGTGTTTCTATACTCAGAGAGCAGCTGAAATCCACTGGACTCTTACTATGTACCAGGAACTCTAATTATTTTATGTCATTAGATAAACAGATATGCATGACAGAAAAATTACTCTGAATTACAGAAAAGTAACAGAAAGGAGCTGTGTGTCCTGTAGATCTAAGGCAGTGTGGATGGATCTCAGAAACAGTAAGCTAGCAAAGTAAAAAAGAAGCTTATGCTACACTTTTGGGCAGGGGGTTGAGACAGGGTTTCTCTGTGTAACAGTTTTGGCTGTCCTGGAACTTGCTTTGTAGACCAGGCTGGCCTCAAACTCACTGAGAACTGCTTGCCTCTGTCCTCTGCCCCGAGTGCTGGGATTAAAGGTGTATGCTACCACTGCCCAGCTTGTTTATGCCACACTTTTTATATAAAATACTTAAAATGGCCAGGCATGGTGGCACAAGCCTTTAGTTTCAGAATCTGTGAACTTGATGCAGGAGAAGCCAACTCGAGCTACATATTGAGCTGTTATTAAACATCCTTAAGAATACAAAGTCTAAGCCGGGCGGTGGTGGCGCACGCCTTTAATCCCAGCACTCGGGAGGCAGAAGCAGGTGGATCTCTGTGAGTTCGAGACCAGCCTGATCTACAAGAGCTAGTTCCAGGACAGGCTCCAAAACCACAGAGAAACCCTGTCTCGAAAAAAAAAAAAGAATACAAAGTCTAGGGGCTGGAGAGGTGGCTCAGAGGTTAAGAGCACTGACTGCTCTTTCAGAGGTCCTGAGTTCAATCCCCAGCAACCACATGGCGTCTCAGAACCATCTGTAATGGGATCTATTGCCCTTTTCTTGTATGCAGGCAGAACAGTCTATACATAAAAAAAAAAAAATACAAAGTCTGGAGTTGAGCTTAGGGACACACCTTTAATCTCAGCAGTTAGGGGACAAAGGCTGGTGGATCTCTGTGAGTTTAAGACCATTGTAATCAAAAAGGGGGGGTGCTGGAGAAATGGCTCAGAGAATAAGAGCACAGGCTGTTCTTCTAGAGGACCTGAGTTCAATTCCCAGCAACCACATGGTGCCTCACAACCATCTACAATGAGATCTGGTGCCCTCTTCTGGTATGTAGGCATGCATGCAGGTAGAACACTTATACATAATACTTTTAAGGAAAGAAAGACCATGTAATCTACATTGCAAATTCCAGTACAGCCAGGCTACATAGAGAGATCCGGTCTCAACAAACAAACAAAACAACAACAACAAAGTCAAGGTTGGGGAGATAAGTCAGTTGGCAAAGTGCTTAGTGTACAACCATGAGGCCCTGAGTTCAAGCCCCAGCACTCACTGGAGACAGCTAGATGCCTAGAACTCATGATCCAGCCAAGCCTAACTGTTGATGCTGTGGTCCTGTTGAGAGAGACTGTCTCAAAAAAACAAGGCAAATATACCTGAGGAAAAAAAAAATCCAAAATTAACCTCTGGTCTCCACCACGAGCACACGCCTATCACATGCGTGTCACATGCACACAAACAGACACACAGGTCACCTGCAGCGATGCAAGGAGAATGTTGGTTGTGTGATATGGCGGTAATAGGAGGCACACATTACAAAGAACCCGTGGGAATTTCTGAAGTGATGCCCGTGTTCTTGCTGGTGATGGTTTCATGGGGATTATACGTGTGTCAGGACTCAGAGGCCGGCTAGAGAGATGGGTTAGTGCATAAGTCTGGTGACCTGAGTGTGATCTCTGGGACCCACATGGTAGAAGGAGAGAGGCTGCTCCAACAAGTGCCATCTGTCCTTCACACATGCACCTTGCCATCTGTCCTTCACACATGCACCTTGGCAGGCACATGGCCTGCCTTCCCCCAACAAGATAAATACATGAAAAAAAAGTATCCTTTTTTCCCCTAATTTTTTATTTTATGTGCATTGGTGTTTTGCCTGCATGTATGTATGTGTGAAGGTGTCAGATCATGGAACTATAGACAGTCTTGAGCTGTCATGTGGGTGCTGGGAATCTAATCCAAGTCCTCTGGAAGAACAGTCAGTACTCACAACCATTGAGCCATCTCTCCAGCCCCCACCCCAATATTCTTACAGTGCCAATTCAGGACGCCAGCAGTCGGGAGGCAGAGGCAAAGGCAAGCAGATCTCTGAGTTCCAGGCCAGCCTGGTCTCCAGAGTGAGTTCCAGGACAGCCAGGACTACACAGAGAAACCTTGTCTTGAAAAAAAACAAAAAACAAAAAATATCATTCAGGGGAGCTGGAGAGATGGCCTAGCTGTTAGAGCTGGAGAAATGGCCCAGCCGTTAGAACTGGAGAGATGACTCATCGGTTAGAGCTGTAGAGATGGCCCAGTGGTTAGAACTGGAGAGATGGCCCAGTGGTTAGAGCTGGAGAGATGGCCCAGTGGTTAGAGCTGGAGAGATGACTCAGTGGTTAGAGCTGGAGAGATGACTCATCGGTTAGAGCTGTAGAGATGGCCCAGTGGTTAGAACTGGAGAGATGGCCCAGCGGTTAGAGCTGGAGAGATGACTCAGTGGTTAGAGCTGGAGAGATGGCTCAGTGGTTAGAGCTGGAGAGATGGCTCAGTGGTTAGAGCTGGAGAGTTGGCTCAGTGGTTAGAACTGGAGAGATGGCCCAGCAGTTAGAGCTGGAGAGATGGCTCAGTGATTAAGAATGCAGACTGCTCTTCAGAGGACCGGAGTTCAGGTTTTGGCACCCACACTGGGCAGCTCACAACCGCCTGTAATTCCGGCTCTAGGAGTATGACATCCCATGTTCACATGCACCTACCCACTCAGAGACACATGAGCAAAACATACACATAATGTAAAACATACACCTGGGGCTGGAGAGACGACTCAGCAGTTAAGAGCACCGGCTGCTCTTACAGAGGACCTCGGTACAGCTCAGAACCTACGTGATGGCCCACAACCATCTGTAACTCCAGTTCTGGGGGGAGTTCAATGCCTTCTTCTGACCTCCACAGGTACCAGGCACACATGTGGCACACGTACATGCATGTAGAGAAAACATACATTTAAAATAAATTAAAATCTTTAAATTACACATATGAATACACATAATTAAACATTTTTAAATTAAAAAAAAACTGGAAAAAAAAAACCAACTTAGGGAGATGGTTCAGCTGGTGACGTGCTTGCTGCATCAGTTTGAAGACTGGACTTCAATTCCCAGCACCGATCAGCTGTCTGCCTGTGCTCTCAGCATGTGCTGGAGACACAAGCTGATTAGTTGGGGCTAGCCAGATGGACAAGCTCTGGGATCCATTGAGAGACCTTGTTCAATATAGATGGAGGAGAGTGCCAGAGAAAGACAGATGTCAACCTCTATTCTCCACACAGGCATCCAAACACACATGAACCCACATAAACACACCACACTGAGATAGATAAGCGAAAAAGAAGAAAAATGTATACAGTTGTATTCAACAATACACGTGGCTTATCGCATGCCAGTTAGACCTCCATAAAGCTGATCTAAAAGCCCCAAAGTACCAGGTGCAGCAGTTGGAGCCTGTATAATCCCAGTCGCTTTGGGAGGTTGAGGTGGAAAGATCCCATTAGTTCCCAGCTAGCCTAGGCAGCATAGTGAGACAATCCCCAGCCCACCCGCCACGGAGCAACAGTGACTCCATTCTGAGGCAGACACAAGACACGGACGTAGGGACATGCTGGGCAGAAAGTGAAGCAGAGGGAAAGGCTAGAACTCGGTGGAGGGAGGTGGTGGGAGGCACAGCTAGCCAAGTGCTCTGAGGCCAACCTTTCCCTCCTCTTCTCCTCTGTGCGTCCACATCTGTCCTTGGACCACACATCCATCTGTTCTCCCCAGAGCCCACAGCACTCAGAGTGGCCTGCGGCATCACCTGTGCCTCAGGGCTCTTCTTGTGACTTCCCACAGGAAGGGGCCCTTGACCTTCTGAAGAAGCTGAACAATTGCCAGATGACCATCCAGCTGCTACAGGTGTGGGGGCCCCTTGGGGTAGCACCTCTGTGGGAGGGAAAGACCCTGTGGAGGTTTCTGAGACACGGAGTTGGGACATGGGGAGCATCTCTTGAGGGCCAGTTCTTTCCCAGGCTTGTGGGGGTCAGAGTCCTTGGGTTTAGGGAGAAGGCGGTTTCCTTGAATCTCTATCCAAAGTGAAGGCCTGAAGGGTGGGAGGAGGGGGGGAAGGGTGGGAGGAGGGGGAGGGAAATGGGAGGCTGGGAGGAGGGGGAAACTTGTTTTTTTTTTTTTTTTTCTCTATAAAAAAAAACAAACAAAAAACAAAGTGAAGGCCTGTGGGATCTAAGTTGCCCATGACTCAGGGAGAGGGAGTCTGTCCCCTTGCTTTCAAATCCTCCTTAGATTTCTCACGTACCCCCAAACTTTACCAGAGACTTCTGGCCCCAAAAGACAAACACAGATCTAAGATATGGTAGCCAGAGGTGGACCTAAGTCAAGACTTTCTCTCAAATGGTACAGGGTCCTAATTACAGCCAACGTCCTCTCAACCCAGCTCTCCACCAAAGTTCCCAAAAGTATAGGCTTGGGTCTCAGTCAGGGTAGCAGGTCAGACCCTAGTTCTACAATAGATGACTCAGAGTTAGGACACGGATCCTGGGGAGGTCTAGGTTGGAGGGAAGTGATGTCTGAGCTGACGCTCCCTCCAGAAAGAGTAACCAGTCCTGTGGGTCAGCTCCCCTAATCCTTTCCTCACAGACCACCAGGATTGGAGTCGCCGTCAATGGAGTTCGCAAGCACTGCTCAGACAAGGAGGTGGTGTCCTTGGCCAAAGCCCTCATTAAAAACTGGAAGCAGCTACTGGGTGAGAAGGGGCAAACTGCTAGGAGGTGGTACTTCTTCTCAGCGTATGGGAGAGGACGCTCCACTTGTGTCACCGAGTTATTTAATTAATGGCAGGCGGCCCCTGAATTATGGAGTTCATGGTGTTGTGGCCACAAGTGTAGGATCTATATGTAGCATCTAACCTTTCTTGTATGTGTCTATATGTTTCTGTTTGTGCACATGTATGTGCGCATTGCCTGACTCTGCATCGATGGGTGTACTTCTATGTTCATGTCCCCATGTGAGGTATACATGTTATGTGTGTGCATGTGTGTACATGCATGCATATATGTGTATGTGAATATGTGCACATGCATATGTGTGCTTAGTGGACATGCATGCGACTGTCCCCTAGTCCTGGGCCCTTTATTCTCAGTGCCCAAAGCCACACAGGGCTGTCCTGAGAAGGCGCTGAGTGGAGAGACAATGCCACTCTTTCATTTTCAGACTCCCCCAGAACTGCCAAAGGAGAGAGAGAAGAAAGAGACAAAGCAAAGAAGAAAGAAAAAGGGCTCGGCTGTTCAGACTGGAAACCAGACGCAGGTCCTTCTCCACCGAGGAAGAAAGGAGGGGGAGAGCCCCAAACCAGGTACTTCTTTCCCAGACTAGAGCGGAGGGGGCCCACGCTTGTCTCATTCTCTATCAGCTGCTCACCCTGGGGTCTTTGGCTCAGTCTGACTGAGTCACACGGCACTGGCTTCCCCTAGAAGGGTGAAGGGATGTGAAGCATGCCAGCCGTGCAGCCCTGGCCTTGCTATCCTTGAGATACTCACAGGGGCCAGGCGCAGTGCACATGACTGTAAACACATCACTCAAGAGGTAGGAGCAGGAGATCATGGGTCTGTGGCTAGCCTGGGCTACATAGCAAGATCACTGCCTCCAAAACGAAACAAAGCAAAAACAAATGGGGGTTCTCCCAGGAGGCTGCACAGCTGTTCTCTAGCCCTTCGGGTACAAAGAAAGAAGACCACGATGGAAGTGCGAACCCCTGTTCAGAGGGGTCCCCATGTCCCCAGCATCGCGCCCTCTAAGCAAGAGCAGTCGCCACTGACAGGATCCTCAGCTTGAAAGCTGTGGCTCTCCACTAATTATCCGGAATCTGTTTGCAGCATTTCCTGTCTAGACACACTTTACGAACCGAGTCAATTTGCGCTGGCAGTGTTGTTGCCTGGTAACCCAGCCCACATCCCACCTTTGTCAGGTCTGCGGGGCCAGTGGGGCCAGAGCCTTGAAAAGGGGAAGTAATTCAGCATTTACTCAGCATCTGTGTTAAATCACCTGGAAGCAGAGGATCCTGGGAGTAAGGACTTCCCAGATCCCACAGCTATGATGCGGGAGACCTCTGTAGAGAGGTCTCAACTCCATGCCCCATTCCTCTCGCCTACCCTAGCCGGTGTTCCCCAAAGCTGTGTGCTTTGGATAAGACACAAATGCCACATTTATCATGGTAGATTAAAGATTTTGTAGATATGTAGATGAGGCACTGGGGAAGCTGAGGCAGGAGGATAGCTTGAGACAGGAGTTGGAGGCCAGCCCCTATTTCAAAAGAAAAGCTTTCAAAAAGTGACTACGTCTTCCTCGGTCCCTATAACCCGAAAGTCTCCTAACCTCTTGGGGTTTACGTTTGACCACCTGTTAGTTAGTAGGTTGGTGGTAGATGATGTCACACTGCACATACACACCTTCAGAATCTTCAGAATTGTTCAATGTACAAACTTAAAGAATTAGTGTGTATACACACACATATATACACATGTGGGGGTCAGGGGACAGCTTCTAGGAATCACTTCTGTCCTTCTACCTTGTGGATAACTCAGGTCATCAGGTTTAGCATCTGCCCCCTCCTCTTCTCTTTTTCTGCCCTTCCCTCTCCTCTCTGCCTCCCCTCTTCCCTCTTCCCTGTTCCTAGTGACCTCTCTTCACAGTGCTGGGGATGGAACTGAGGGCCTTACCCGTGCTAAACAAGCGCTCTACCACTGAGGTCCAGCCCAGCGCAGCCCTCACACGCAGCTCTTCTGTGACTTTCATGGAGGGCTGTTGCATAATAAATATAACAAGGAAATAAGTTGTTCAGTATACTAGAAAATGGGAGCTGTGGAATTAGGTAAGATGAGGGTACCATTTACAAACATGAATTTTATAAGAACGGTGAGAGGAAACCGTGCATTTGAGAGCGGAAGTTGCTCGGTGCGTGTGGAAAGTGAAGGTGTTTTTACCTCTGACCTCGTCATGCTAACGTCATGGTTACAGGATTTGGGTGGATTTTCTTTCCATCTTTTTTTCCCTCCTGGACGTTGTTTTCTTATGAGACTTTGTGCATAGCACATGCCCAATCCTGTCCCTGTCGTACTCAGCTACTCGTCTACCTCCCCCACGCCTGTGTTCTTCTCCCCACCTCCGCTATAGCCTGCATAGGAGGCTGAAGCCCACCTCAGTCTCTCCAGCTCCAGACACATAGTGACCCCAGGAGCCCAGCATTCCCAGAATGCTCAGGAGAGTGATTGACATCACAGGGTGCATGGATGTAGCATTGCTGCAGACATCTGTTCCCTCCCTTGGATTGCTGTCCGGTGGGGCTGGGCACTTCTGAACCTCCCTTTCCCTGGCTGCTGTGGCCCAGCGAGGGTACTTCATCTTCCACCCAACATGAGCCACTGCCAGCATCAACTCCAGTTTTGTGTCTTTCAGGAGAGACTCTGTAGACTCCAGGTCGTCTGCCACCTCCTCTCCAAAAAGGCCCTCAGTGGAAAGGTAAAGGAAGCTGCTGACTCCCGCCCCCCTCCACTGCCTTGTTCATCAGGATGGGGTTTGGGGTGGAGCTCTGCTCAGCAGGGGAAGCCTGAAGCAGGAGAAAGGGGGAAACCCCAGACACTATGTTTCCTCCAAATCCTAGGACCTTTGGGTATGAATGCTGACAGGTCCCTGTCACTCCATCACTGAGTACCATCCCCAAGGTCAAGCTGAGCTCAGTAAGGACAGCCAGGGCTCCATAGAGAAGCCCAGTCTTGAAAACCAACCAACCAAACAAACAAACAAACAAAAAGGTGTTTTGGAGATGGAGGGATTGCTGTAAACTCAAGGCCAGCCTAGGCTGTATAATAGGTAAGGAAGCTGGTTATGCAGGTAGTGGGGTCATACTTATCCAAGGGTCCTAGGTGTGTGAAGGCAGCCTGACAGAGCAGTGGCAAGGATCTGCAGGAGCAGACTCGGGGAAGCAATGCATGGATGAGTCCAGTCCCACACGGGTGTCCTGGGACCACTGGCTTGGGAGTGGCATCACCAGAGTTATCAGGCTTGCTCTGGTGGCTGCATCAGAGTGGGTTGCAGGGCTCCGAACAGAAGGAGAGAACAGCCAGGAGGTTGCTGGGATGATCTGTGGCTCAGATCACTTTGATGATGATGGAGGTGGGAAAAGGAATAGATCCAAGATCTATCTGCAGTAGCATTTGATGGATGTGAGATGTGATGATATTTTGTTTGTGTTTTAACAAATGAGGCTTACCTGAGGATCAGAGGGCAGAGCTAAACCACTAGAGGCCAGGGAGTGGTGGCACACACCTTTAATCCCAGGACTCGGGAGACAGAGGCAGATGTATGTGAGAGCATGTGCTCGTGTGTGTGTGGGCGTATGTGATGGGGTCAGAGGACACCTTTGTGAAGCCAGGTCTCTCTTTCTATCCTTATGTGGATTCTAAGGATCAAACCTAGGGCCCAGGCTTACGTGCCCATCTCTCCGGCCCCAGTCTTCCGGTTACTTTGATTGGTTGGTTGTGTATGGACACACATGCGGAGGTCAAAGCGCAGCTCGTAGGGGTTGCCTCTCTCCTCCCACTGTGTGGGTTCTGGGATGGAACTCAGATTGTCAGGTTGTTAAGTTTGGTGGAAAACAATTATCTCATCAAACCACAACCTTCCAGTTTTATGTGTTTTTGTTGTTGTTCTTTAATTTATGTGTATATGTGTGTCCTTGCTTAAGTTTCTTTTTTTTTTTTTTTCTTTTGGTTTTTCGAGACAGGGTTTCTCTGTGGTCTTGGAGCCTGTCCTGGAACTAGCTCTGTAGACCAGGCTGGTCTCGAACTCACAGAGATCCGCTGCCTCTGCCTCCCGAGTGCTGGGATTAAAGGCGTGCGCCACCACCGCCCAGCTCTTGCTTAAGTTTCTATGTACCATACATGTGTAGGAGCTCAGCGGTCAGGACAGGGCATTGGTTCTCCTGGGCCTGGCGTTACAGGTGGTTGTGAGCCATGCTGGGAAGGTAACAGATCCTCTCTGCAAGAAGAGTCAGTGCTCTCGACTGCCGACTCATCTCTCCCAGGCTTCCAGCTTTTAAGGAAAGCTAAACATTCATAGTCTTGATATGACATTTCCTATTGTAAATATTGGCTACGGGTACAGATTTTTCTGGGACACAACAGGACACAGTACAGAGGTCACACACCAAAAATGCTAGCTTAGATTCCTTGGTCCCATAACTTGGATTCAATGGAGTGTGCATCCTGTGCAGTAGGCACACAGGAAGAATGTCAGGGCGTGCCTCACAGAGGAAGGAGAGTTCGTGCTGGGAGCTGGCCTGCTAACTCAGAGGACGATGTCAGGAGGACCCTGGGGAAGCAGTGCAAATGGGAGGCAGCAGGAATGAGCAGGTGTTCTGGGGACGGTGGCTGTAACCCGCATGCACAGACAGACAGACAGACAGACAGACAGACACGCACGCACGCACGCACACACACACGCATGTACGCGAAGGGCTCCGTGGTAACAGAGTTTATGGAAGTTGCATTCAGCTCAGGTGCCTGTAATCTTGACTTTGGCCAGGCCGCTTCTGCACACTTGCAGTAACTGAGTTGTCCTCAAGGTGGCAGGCAAGATTTTCTAAGAGCGGGCACTTGTGCCGGGACTTAGAGTAGACTGGCTGATCTGGGAAGGTGCAGCAGCCAGGCGTGGTGGCGCAGGCCTTTAATCCCAGCATTCAGGAAGCAGAGGCGGGGATCTGTGTGAGTTTGAGGCCAGCTTGGTCTACAGAGCAAGTTCCAGGACAGGCTTCAAAGCTACAGAGAAACCATGTCTCAAACAAACAAACAAACCAAAAAAAAAAAAAGAGCTGAGCCGGGTGATGGTGGCGCACGCCTTTAATCCCAGCCCTCGGGAGGCAGAGGCAGGTGGATCTCTGTGAGTTCGAGACCAGCCTGGTCTACAGAGCTAGTTCCAGGACAGGCTTCAAAGCCACAGAGAAAC
>NC_022016.1:48564256-48565739 GCF_000317375.1 Microtus ochrogaster | reverse complement strand
CAAAGCCACAGAGAAACCCTGTCTCGAAAAACCAAAAAAAAAAAAGAGAGCTGAGATTAAAAGACACGCACTTCTACAATGGGCCTCAAACTCATTCTCGTAACACATCTATTTCTTTCTTTGTTTTGTTTTTTGTTTGTTTGTTTTCAGGACAGGATTTGCTCTGACTGCCATGGAACTCACTCTGTCCACCAGGCTGGCCTCAAACTCAGAGATCCGCCTGCCTCTGCCTTGAGTGCTGGGATTAAAGGCGTGCGCCACCACCGCCCAGCTAACTCATCTGTTTCTAAGGCGACACCTCTAGTGTGGGATAATCATAGTGTGGACCTCATGGACTCGCTATGAGGAATAAATGCCATGATCTTTGTCAAGAATCTAAAACAGCACCTGCCTCCGAAGGCTATTTTGGGAACTAGAGGAGAGCACCATGGAAACCTCAGGGGATGCTACCCTCCAAAAGTGGTTTGTTTGTCTAATGTCCGCTATTGATTGTCACCCTCAGATCTAACAGCGGCAGATCTAAAGCGGAAACTCCCAAGACCCCCAGCAGCCCCACAACTCCCACATTTGCCCCCTCTGTGTGTCTCCTGGCCCCCTGCTATCTCACCGGAGACTCTGTCCGGGACAAGTGTGTGGAGATGCTGTCAGCAGCCCTGAAGGCAGAAGGTGAGGGCGTGGGCGGGGGGTGAGGGAGGACAAGCAGAGATGAGATGCCATTTATTTATTTGTTTGCTTGCTTATTTATTACTTACTTACTTACATTTTGAGACAGGGTCTCCAGTAGGGGATCCAGGTGTCATCCCTGGCAAAGTCACACAGGGTTGATGTCTGTTTCCTGATCTCTTTTTAGATGATTTCAAAGACTATGGAGTCAACTGTGACAAGCTGGCCTCAGAAATAGAAGACCATATCCTCTTGTCGTATGGAGCTAGGGCTGCCTAGACCGTCTAGTTGGTGGGATATGGGAGCAGCTCTGGGAACAGCTCCCTGCTCTGCCCTTGAACGAGAGCTCCTACGTGCAGCTGACGTTGCTGTTAGTTCTTGCCTTGCCTCTCGGTGGGTTCCCTGGGTTTATCTGGAGGCCCGAGGAGGCTCTGTTCAATGCCAGAGCTCCTGCAGCTAACAGAGCTGGGCTTTGAACCCTGAAAGTGTGACTCCAGAACATGAGGGCTTAGCTGCTGTACCAGACAGACCACGTTACACACACCTCAGCTGGTCAAGTCATTGCCTGCCGGGTCTGAATAGACAGAGGGCAGCCTGCTTCGTACACACTGTTCTCCTCCCTCCTCTGATGGGTGCAGCTCCCGAAGTGCACCCTGTGATGCCATCAGGCGGGCGCTGTGTCAGGAAACTCCCAACCATCCCCGTGATGCATGCTGGGGGTCTCATTGCATACACACTAAGGAAACTAAGGCTGGGACTCCAAGGATCACAGCTGGACTAAAAGCCTTCGTTCTATGGTTCTGTGTATAAGAAAGTACAT
>NC_022016.1:48562021-48564098 GCF_000317375.1 Microtus ochrogaster | reverse complement strand
TCTCTCTGTATCTCTCTGTCTCTGTCTCTGTCTCTGTCTCTCTCTCTCTCTCTCTCTCTCGGCCAGGCTAGCTTCAAACTCACCGAGATCTGCCTGCCTCTCTCTGCCTCCAGAGTGCTGGTATTGAAGGCACACAGCAACATGCCTGGTGGGTCCTGGGTGCATGCATATACTTTCTATGTACTTCCCCCCAGTAATTTCACCTCCTCATTTTCTACCTTTTTTGGAAAAATAATTTATTTCACTTTATTTTAGATACATTGGTTTCTGATCCCCTGGAACTGGAGTTACAGACACTTGTGAGCTGTCCTGTGGGTGCTGGGAATTGAACCCCACATTCCCTGAAAGTAGCCAGTGCTCTTTTAACTGCTGATGCATCTCTCCAGCCCCCCCCCTTTTTTCTTTGTTTTGTTTTTGGAGACAAGGTTTCTCTGTGTAGCCTTTGCTGTCCTGGAACTCCTCTGTAAACCAGGCTAGCCTCAGACTCAGAGGTCTTCTGCCTCCCAAGTGCTGGGGTTAAAGACATGTGCCACCACCGATACCTCCTGATTTGCTTCTTAGGGAAAGGGTTGCATGCTGTGGCAAGGATGGTATGCTTTCTCTCCCTGCAGACAGAGGTTTGCATGTTTAGATGAAGTGTGGGATGAAGGGTCAGAAACTCTGGGGGAATGAGATGTGTGACCGGGTCTGCCTGGGAGGCCAGGGACCAGACTGTGAGCAGCTAGCTTGCCTGTTTCCATCTCCTGCCTAAAGCCAACCCTAGTAGACCCCAGTATAGCCTCTGGTGGTTTCTGTTAGCCATTGTTCATTGGGTATCCAGCCATACCTCTACAGATTTTGCATTTCCCAGTCTCTCAGCAAATACATTCTCACATTTTCTGGTTAATGTGGTCCCAGAGCTTTGGGGGGCTCAGGACTTCATCTTCACTGTCTCCAGGACAGGCAGTGGCTTCCAAGCCCAACTTGAAGCAGAGTGAGTGGCCTGGTACCTGGTTCCACTTCTGTCTTTCTTTCTCATTTGCTTCCTCCATTGTCTGTCCCTCTTGTTAGGAGAGGAGCTGAAGCCACAAAAATCTGCTTATTTGCTTTTTCTCACAGCTAAGGGAAGTCTGAATACAGGGCTCATATGCTCTGTATCCCTCAAAAGATCTGTCTTCTGAGGAGTAACCCTGAACTAATATTGCATGCGTGAGGCATGGGTGTGACCTTCTGAAGGATCCCCAGAGTTTCCAGGACTGCTTTCCTCCTGATTGTCCCCAGTGATACTGGTGTGTGCAGGAGAAATCAGAAAAAGGCTGCTGTTCCCAAGCATCCCCCCATATCCACAGATCCACACACTACAGACGTTCTGAATGGCAGTGTTAAACTCAGAGTTTAAAACTCTGGCTCCCAAAGGCTTAGTGGCATATTGTCTTATTTTCATGCTCTTATTGCATTATCTAGATGACATTCCAACAAAAATGGGGCAAAAGCCACAACTCCACCTCCTTTCCACCAGTTCCTGGAAGTCAGCTGCTCCGCTCTGTGTGTTGCCCTGGTCTCTGTCTTGGCTGTGCTTTTTCCCAGCAACAGCTTTGTCTTGCTTCCTTCACTTGGCTCAGGAGACCAAGAACATGAGTCTGGCCTCCCCAGCCCTGCCCTGTGTCTTCAGAGCAGGAGGGGGGAGGATCTGGGCTGCTGGGCTTGGACAGAACTGTGGTCCGTGGCCAGGGGTGACTTCCTGCCCATAAATGAACAGAGCATTGCTGTTAAGAAGAAGCCTGGCTTGCGGCCCTAACCCCACTAGGACTTTGCCCTCTGACTTTGAGCAAGGACCTGAACCCTTCCCAAGTCTCAGCTTCCTCGTCTACTTGTGGGAGAAGTAACTGGCCAGTCATTCCCAAAGTGGATCCCTGGGATGAAGGGCTGTGTCTAAGAGGGAGGGAGAGCTCTGAGCAGGCACTGTAGGAGAGGCCGGGGGTGCAGTTTGGTTGGCATAGTGCTTGCCTGTAATTCTAGCAGCCAAGAGAAGGGAATAAGAAGATTAGAGAGTTCTAGGCTATCCTTGGCTACATCATCCTCAGCTACATAGAGTTCT
>NC_022016.1:48558423-48561906 GCF_000317375.1 Microtus ochrogaster | reverse complement strand
CTAGGCTATCCTTGGCTACATCTTCCTCAGCTACATAGAGTTCTAGGCTATCCTTGGCTACATCATTCTCAGCTACATAGAGTTCTAGGCTATCCCAGGCTATACTTGTCTCGAAAGAAATTGGAGGTGGCAGAGACTAGGTCTGCCCACTGGATTTTGTTGTCGTTTTGTTTGTTTTGGTTTTTGAGGTAGGGTCTCTAGCCCTGGCTGTTCTGAGACTTGCTCTGTAGAGCAGGCTGGCCTCAAACACAAAGATCTGCCTGCCTCTGCCTCCCAAGTGCTGGGTTAAAGGTATACATGACCACGCTCAGCTTCCAGTGGTTTTTGCACTTTTCAGAGCCAGAAACATGTGGCTCTGGGCCTTTTCCTTTGTCAGTTGCTCCCCAGCTCTGTGGTCATTTCAAACTAGAGGTTACCCTCAGTATTCTCGTGATAGCAGTTCCCGGATATGGGCTTGTTCCAGACCCCACACTGATAACTTCTTGATGCTGCCCAACAGCCCAGTTTGTTTGCTTGCTTGCTTGCTTGCTTTTAAACGAAAAGGGAACTGAGGCACTGAAGTTCTGGGACTCACCTGAGGTGCAGGAGAGATTCAGACAAAGCAGCCTGCCTCTTCCTGGAGTCCCTGATACCACAGAGCTTGCTGTAATCCAGCCTCTTCTTGGAGGCTGTTCCTATCTCTGATACCTGGATGATCCCAGGGCTCCAAACAGAAGCCCATTAAGCAGAGGCCACAGAGATGACCCCTGACCCCTGGAGCAGGCTCCCATTTCCACCATGGATGGCAAAATGGCCCTTGACGCAGACACATATCTACCAGGAACTCAAGAGCACAGACATGAAGTACCGGAACCGTGTGCGCAGCCGCATCAGCAATCTGAAGGACCCCCGGAACCCCAGCCTGAGGCAGAATGTGCTCAGTGGGGCCATTTCCCCAGGGCTCATTGCCAAGATGACAGCAGAGGTAAGGAGGATCACAGGGCCTTGGTGCAGGGCGCTGACCAGAGCCCTCCTGCTGCCCAGCTCTGAGAGCAGTGGCTATAGCTCTGGGGACACGATCTAGGTGCCCTTCAGCCCAGCCCAACCCCACCAGCTCAGACTCTCGTTGGACAGATGGGTACCCACACATCTCAGACCCCACATCTTGGAAAGATCGTTGGCACATCCTTGGGTGTGATTAGCTTCCACAGCTGCCAGGGGACTCCCTATCAGTCTTCAAATCAAGAAATGAAGAGACCCAGAGAAGGCGAGAGGAAGTGTTAAGCTCCTAAAGGCTGGGTGGGATTCAGGGTGTTGTGGTCCAGAGTAGAGGAGCATGACGTATGCTCTGTGTATAATGTGTGGAGTGAGTATCTGGGATGTGTGTGTGACGTATTGTGTGTTGTGTGTGTGATGGTGTGTGGTATACATGATATACAGAGTGAGTGATGGCTGATGTGATGTCTGACACAAATGCCCATGTAAGCTCACACGATGGATGAGTGAGGGGGTCTTGCGCCTGCTTTCTTCACGAGGGCGCCATCTTATTCCCTAGTCGCCTACAGAAGAGGCTGTCTCCAAACACTGTCATCTTAGGGGTGGGACTTCCACATGTGAAGGCCACAGAGACCTTCATTCTCTGGTTGCCTTTTGCCCCAGGCAGTCAGTTTCTGTAAGAAGTATAAGACACATTTTGCTTCCGTGAGAGTAGTGGTTTCAAAGCCAGATGAGGTAGCACATACCTGCAGTCACTTGGGAAGCTGATATAAGAAATTACCATGAAGCCGGGCGGTGGTGGCGCACACCTTTAATCCCAGCACTCGGGAGGCAGAGGTAGGTGAGTCTCTGTGAGTTCGAGGCCAGCCTGGTCTACAAGAGCTAGTGCCAGGACAGGCTCCAAAGTTACAGAGAAACCCTGTCTCGAAAAACCAAAAAAAAAAAAAAAAAGAAATTACCATGAATTTGAGGCCAGCTTGAGCTATAGAAGTAGCAAGACCCTGTCTCAACACGCCCACACACACCCAAAGCCATGGCTGAGGGTATAGTCAATTGATAGAGAGCTTGCCAAGTATGTTCAAATATGTGTTTGATCCCCAAGCTAGGCTTGACTCACCCTGTAAACCCAGCACTTGGGAGGTGGAAGCAGGACTTTCGGGAGTTCAAGGCCAGCCTGCGCTAAGTAGCAAGTTCAAGGACAGTCTGGGATACAGGAGACTCTATCTCAAATAAATAATAACAATAAAACAATAATTAGCCGAAAACAGGCCCCCCTCCCTATGAGCGTTGGCTGCCCTCTGGTCCACACACCGCTTACAACTAGTGCTGAGTGCTGCCTCCACCTAAGTGGGTCTGCCCAGCCTTTCTTTGGCAGAGGCTTGAAGGCTTATACTCAGAGATCGGCCTGAAGGGGTTCAGTGAACAGCAGTCAGACAGGAAAGGGAAGAGACTGGATGAGGCTGATACTGCATCTCCAGAAGGATCACAGACTCTGGGTGTGTCTGGGACAGCTGTCTGAGGTGTATGTCCACAATGTCCACAGTGATTACAGACCTGTGACCCTGGTTCCTGTGGGGACCTGCTGGATAGCATAGCCATGGTTATGGGTCATGGTTCCCACCAGCAGAAGGGCTAGAGAGCATGTGGTCCTAGCTGGAGCAGGCCCTGGTTAAAGCCCAGAGTGGAAGGCTATGGGACATGGGTGAGCAGCAGTCAGTTCAGATGCCAGGACGGTTTGGCTCGGGCCGAGGCCTGGCAGACAGGGTGAGCACTGCCCTAAAGGAATGGCCCCATTACTAACTCCAGCTATCAACACCTGCTGCTGTCCCACACATTCCCAGCTGACCTTGACCCAGCTAGAACGCCCAGGTTGGACATTCCAGCCAGGATGGAGAGGAGACTCCTCCAGGACAGGCCTTTTCCAGGTCAGGAGGGACCAGGAGGGTCCAACGTCTCTCCCAACTCTATGTTCCTAGTATAGTACTTTCCTCTCAGCTCAGACTCTAGAAACCTAGCAAAGGGCAGGCTCCCCCACCCACCCTGAAACAGACCCATTTCTCTCCAGGAAATGGCCAGCGATGAGCTGAGGGAGTTGAGGAACGCCATGACCCAGGAGGCCATCCGTGAGCACCAGATGGCCAAGACAGGCGGCACCACCACCGACCTCTTGAGGTGTAGCAAGTGCAAGAAGAAGAATTGCACCTACAACCAGGTAGGCAGAGGTGAGGTGGAGTGGGGCGGGGCCATAGCAGGGGGAGCAGAGAGATGCCCACGGAGGTGCTGAGGGGAACAGAAACTGAACTCTTCAGGCCACTGGGTGAATGACAAGCTTGAAGATCCTCGGTGCCTTGTGGTTTTCTGAAGAATGTTCAGATTGTGGAATGAGCTGCCGAGTGTCCATGGAGCAGGGCTGGTGTGTCCTGTCTGTCCTGAAGTGAGAGTGAGCTCCAGACCCCAACTTAGACCACACTGTCTTCCATGAACACTGCTGGGCACAGACTTCTGGAG
>NC_022016.1:48548416-48557149 GCF_000317375.1 Microtus ochrogaster | reverse complement strand
GCAACGGCCCTCAGTATCCTGTGGCTACAGTGGAAATATAGTCACCCATTTTATTTTCTGGAAAGTTCTTTTGAAGGGTTCCAGTTCTGGAATTGGGGGACATCTGTGAAAGCTCCTGTGTTCCTTCCTGTCTGTTCTAGACAGGGTTCTGGGCACTTGCACAGCACTGCCCTTCAGAAGTGAGCTGCTCCGCTAGCAATGTTTAGTCTATCCTGCAAAAGCCCACTCCTGCTCTTCCTCCTTACCGCTCTGGGTGTGGCGACAAGGCTGACAGACAGCTGGAGCCACATACCAGCAGAGGGCTCCGCCCCCACTGCTGATCCCAGCAGACGCCACCAGGTTGCCTTTAGAGAGAATCAGAAGGGCAGCTGGAACTCCAGATTTTTGGGGTGGAAACCCTTGTCTCTGAACCTGAAGGATATAGAGGACTGGAAATGGGGAAACACAGCATAACCCAACCCATCCCAGTGATCTGCAAGCCCCCTTTCCTCTCTGGGTCTCAGCCACTTGCAGGGTGACAATAGACAAGGTGATTTCCCAGGCACCTCTGGCTCAGACGGGCATGTCAGATACAGTGTGTTCAGGAGGTGAGTCTGGGAAGGCTTCTTGTAAGAAGTGAGGTTTGGAGCAAAAGAAGAGAAACGGGTTCAGAAGGCTCACCAAGAGTACAAGTACAAAGGCCAGGCTGAGGCATGACCAGAGGAAAAGAGATTATACATCCATGTCAAGGAGATTACCAAAGTCCGGTGAATATCAGTGACAGCCTGTGGGATTTGAATTTACTTCTGAAGATGGCGGGTGCCACAGCGGCCCTAGAGTGGTGGTAGTGGTGGGGTGACCTTATGAATGATTCTTCTCTCCGTTAGGTGCAGACGCGCAGTGCTGATGAGCCCATGACCACCTTTGTCTTATGCAACGAATGTGGGAATCGCTGGAAGGTCTGTATGTTCGTGTCTTTCCCCCCTCCCTGTCATCCCCAGATGCTGCCCTCCATGAGGAATAGTATACCTACAGATAGGAAGAGGGCCCCGTGCTAGCAGGCGGGAGGCTCGCCAGCCTGCAGTACAGTAACCGTGGCAGGTGGTTACTGGGGAGGGAGTGTTAGTTCGGAAGGGCAGTAGCTGGGATGGGTGGCGGCTCAGAGTTTATTATAGGGTGGGCAAGGCTGTCTGTTGAACATGGATGGGCTTGGCTAGGGACCAGAGGGCAGGGGAACAGGAGCACTGTGCACTCAGACCAGACCTCTGTGAAACACTTTCACAAAGGCTATTGCCCTTGAACCTGGCCACACATTGCTAAGATGGGGAAGCTGAACCCTGTCACAGTAGAGTAGACCTGAGGTGACCTGAGTGTCCTGTCCTTCTTAGGAAGCTCTGGAAAAGGCTTTTTACCACCAAGTGCTGTGACCTAGGGGCCTGGCTCCTGCAGGGGCAATGGTCTGGTTTTCAGTGGTAAGGGCCAAACAGAATCCTCCCAGATACTCTTTGCTGGGGGGTGGGGGGGAGTGGCTCAGGCCTAGAGCGTGTTCTGATATGAATGAGGTCCTAGGTTTGATCTCCAGTGAAACACACACACACACACAAACACACAATTATAAAAATGTAATTTAAGAAGAACATAGAAAAGATACTGGGTGAAATGGATTTAAACATATTACCATGGCCTAGCAAAGATCAGTGTGGAGTAATGATGGTTACTATGGGGAAAGGGTATTCTGTCTGCTCCTCTGTGCCTGTTGGAAAGGCAGGACCCAAGGGAGGTTACATCTTGTCTTCTGACAGTATTTTTAGTTCATGTCCACTGCCATGTGGGAGAACTAAAGTCCAACCATGTGGTTTGTGACCACCATGTTATTTTTTTTTTTAAAGATTTATTTATTATGTATATAACATTCTGCCTCCATGTATGCCCACATGCCAGAAGAGGGCACCAGATCTCATTACAGATGGTTGTGAGCCACCATGTGGTTGCTGGGAATTGAACTCAGGACCTCTGGAAGAGCAGCCAGTGCTCTTAACCACTGAGCCATCTCTCCAGCCCCCACCATGTGTTTTTTTTTTTTTTTTTTTTTTTTTTTGTTTTTTTTTTTTTGTTTTTTGAGACAGGGTTTCTCTGTGGCTTTGGAGCCTGTTCTGGAACTAGCTCTGTAGACCAGGCTGGTCTCAAACTCACAGAGATCCGCCTGCCTCTGCCTCCCGAGTGCTGGGATTAAAGGCGTGCGCCACCACTGCCCGGCCCCACCATGTTATTTTTGTTGTCGTTTTTAAGTCGGGGACTTTCTATGTAGCCCTGGCTGTCCTGGAACTCCTTACACAGACCAGGCTGACTTCAAACTCATAGGGATTCACCTTCCTATTCCTCCTGAGAGCTGGGATTAAAGGCAGGTAGCACCACGTCTGGCTGTATCCATCAGTTTGTCTATGAGACTCGATGAGACCTCTTACACGGTTGCCTCTTGGTTTTATAGTTCTGCTGACCGAATGACCCTCCAGGATAACAGTGGACAAGGTGAGGAAGATCAAGCAGCAAGCACAGACCATGTGACCCGGAACAACAATAAAATTTCAAATGAAAGAAAATGCTGAGTTCTGGATGAGGCTAGGGTTTAGTGTGTGTGTGTGTGGGGGGGGTGCCAATTACTAATTCGTCGTGAAAAATGATTGGCTCGTGGGATGTGATGCTTACCCCAGCACCTACACAGAATGTCAGCATCAAATCAGGAGTCTTATCTTTGACATGGCCTGGCAGATCTTTCGTTCCCTCTTCCCTACTGGAAAATAGCAGACTGGGGCTGGGAGTATAATTCAGTGGTTGGCCCTGGGCTCCACCCAGGCTGGAACAGATCCATCCCCATATAGAGCAGAGGGGAAGGAGAGAAGAAAGGAAGGGGAGGGGTGGGTAATACCAAGCCTGGCATGGTGCTGTTTGCTTGTGATTCCAACTGCTTGGGAGGCTGAAGATGATCACCTGAGTCTGGGAGTTCAAGTCCAGCCTAGGAAACAAACCCATCTCTTAATTTCCTTTATTTCATTTCCATTTTATTATTTTTATTGCATTTTGAGATAGGATCTCATATAACCCAGGATAGACTTAAGCTCTGTGTGTGGTTGAGGATGCCTTGAACATCTGGTTCTCTAGCCTCCACTTTCAAGACTTGGGGTCCTAGGTCTGTGCCACCAAGCCCAGTTTATGCTGGAGATAGAACCTAGGGCCTCATGCCTGCTAGGCAAGCGCTCTACCAATATAGCCACACCCCCAGCTCCAAACTCCACCTTTAAACAAAACATCTGGGCTGGATAAATGGCTTGGTGATGAAAGTGCTCTTTCAGAGGACCCAGATTCAGTTGCCAGCACCCACATGGGATCTCACAACTATCCAAAACTCCAGGGGATCTGATTCCCTCTTCTGATCTCTGAGAGGACCAGGCATACATGTGGTACATATACATTCATGTAGGCAAAACACTCAGAGAAATAAAATAAACCTAAAAAAAAAATTAGACAAAAAAAAAATCCATGTGTGGTGGTATACATGTTGAGTCCCAGTGCTTGGGAGGTAGAGGTGGGATAGCCACAAGTTCAAGGCCAGTGTGATCTAAGCAATGAGTCTCTGAAGGCTGGCAGTGTGGTTTGGCTTCTGTAGATAGGAATTTCTTCCCAAACGCTGCTGTGTCCTGGTCATAGCTGGTTTAAAGGCCTCTGAGGCCTCTGGATCATTCCAGGCAGGAACAGTTATATCTGCATGAAGGAGGGATTGCAGTACTTCTGTCCCCCTCGAGGGTCCTGAGCCGCAGAGCCTGTCCAGACCCAGTGTGTTCCTTACAGCTCTCTGTAGTCTGAGCTTCCAAGAAGTAAGCAGAACACAGTAGCTTTGTTGAACTTCTCCCATGTTGACATCAGCTTGTTCTTTATGCTGAAGAGAACTTTAGGCAAAGCTAGAAACTTTGAGAACAGCCTTTGATGCAGGTGTGGTGAACTGTGGTTTTTCTTTTCTATTTCTTTCTTTCTTTCTTTCTTTCTTTCTTTCTTTCTTTCTTTCTTTCTTTTGTTTTTCTTTATTTCTTTTTGTTTTGTTTTTCGAGACAGGCTTTCTCTGTAGCTTTGGAGCCTGTCCTGGAACTCCCTCTGTAGACCAGGCTGGCCTTGAACTCACAAGGGTCTGCCTGCCTCTGACTTCTGAATGCTGGGCCACCAACCTCCCAGCTGCCTTCAGCTTTTAAACCAGTAAGTGTCCTGTGGAAAGACTGACGATCCTCTGAACAGATTTCACACCCGAAGCTCCTAAAGACAGAGCAGGACGTATCCATATCTGCTTCCTGTCACCATGTGCAATACTGGGAGAGCCAGAGCTGCTCACAACCCCAGCCCTACCTTCTCGCTGGTCTCTGCCTGGCAGGGAAATGGGCTTGCACACTGGACGATGATGTGTGCCACTTCTGAGGCACAATCGTCAACCCCCAGAGGTGCAGAGGGACGGCACTTAGAAATCTAGGTGCTCCTTGAAGTTGACCCTGGGGTCATGTTGAGATTCAGCATCTGACTCATGGGTCCTGGGTGAGGCCGAAGATTTTTTAATTCCAGCAACTTCCTAGGAGCTGCCAGTGCTTCTGACCATGAATCACACTCTAAGTAGGGAGTGCTCAGATGCCTAGATTTCCCTCTGCATGATTTAATTCTCCATTGCTTCTTGCCTTCTGACTAACAAACAGCAAATGTATCTAATCCTCCATCCAAATGTTTATAAACCAGAAGAAAAGCGTGGCCCACTGTCAATCTAATAATGTTAGTGAGGGTTGCTTTGCATGTTTTTTTTTAATTTTACATTTCCCCCACCTATACGTAGTGAACTAAATTTTATATATATATATATAATTTTTAAATATTTATTTATTATGTGTACAATATTCTGTCTGTATGTATGCCTGCAGGCCAGCAGAGGGCACCAGACCCCATTACAGATGGTTGTGAGCCACCATGTGAATGCTGGGAATTGAACTCAGGACCTTTGGAAGAGCAGGCAGTGCTCTTAACCTCTGTGTCATCTCTCCAGCCCTAAAATATATTTTTTAAAGGTAAAGAAAGTGTTACATATCCTTTATAAAATAAAAATTCCAGTTTTAGAATTAAGCAATGAATATTCAGTATTATAAAGCTGTTAATAACAGGAGTTATAGTGGTAACATTTTACCCTTGAAAAATGTCACAGATGGGCCTGGAGAGATGGCTCAGTGGTTAAGTGCACTGACTGCTCTTCCAGAGGACCTGGGTTCAATTCTCAGCACCCACATGACAGCTTACAACTATCTGTAACTCCAGTTTCAGGGGATCCGACACCCTTACACAGTGCAGGCAAGATGCCAGTGCAGGCAAGATGCCAGTGCACGTGAAATAAAAAAAATTTAAAGCTGGGTGGTGGTAGTGCACACCTTTAATCCTAGCACTTGGGAGGCAGAGGCAGGCAGATCTCTGAGTTCGAAGTCAGCCTGGACTACAGAACAAGTTCTAGGACAGGCTCCAAAGCTACAGAGAAACCCTGACTCAAAAAAAAAAATTTTTTTTTACATTCATTCATCCATATTGTACGTATGTGCAAGTGCACACACATACCACAATGTGTGTCTAGAAGACAACTTGTAAGAACTGGCTTTTTCCGTTTTCTCCTTCCATCACATGGGTCCTGGGGACCTAACTTAGGTCCTCAGCCTTGGTGGCAAGCACCAAGCACCGTACCTACTGAGCTTTCTTCGTGAGTAACCTTACTGTTTGCAAAGGAGAGGAGTCAGATTAAACAGCAAAGGAACAAGCTGCTGCAAGTCTTCACAAAAGGACACAAAAGACTGAATGGCCCATAGGTTTTATAATACCCTCCCAGTGTGTTTTCCTGGCCCCACCCAGGACCCATCCAGTTCGTGCGATTTCCATGGCAAGGACTGGAAACAAGCTTTGTGAGACGCAGGGGCGACTGCCTTCAAGTCCCCTGCTCTGCCACCCACATTTAAAGGTGTCCCTTGTCCCCCATGCTCTTGGAAGGGCTTAGAGGTTCTGCAGGGCAGGCTCTGGCCTCACCGTACATGGTTCCTCAGCCACACTGGCCTCTCTGATATTTGTGGACTGTTGGGATGCCACTTAACTCCATGGCTGTGGACAGCAAGCCTTAGGCAAATTGGCATTAACATCTACCACTCAGGTGGGCAAGATTGCTTCCCCGAAGGAGGAAAAGGACAAGGTTGGATGAGGTGAAGCAGAGAGAAGACATGTTTTGGGAGTTTGGAGAAAAGATCTCACCAAGTTATTTCAGTAAGAAGATATTGAAAGTAAGTAAAAGCCAATTAAATAACCGACAGCTAATTTAGAAGGTATTTGTATCTTCAAAAGATCAAACACACATGGACTGGGATATAACTCAGTTGGTAAAACGTTGCCTTATATGCATGGGACCCCTTGTTTATCTGATTCCCAACAATGGAAGGGGTCGGGAGTGTTACGGACATCTAAAATATGGTATCAAAGTCTTCATTATGTGTGTGTGAGAGAGAGAGAGACTGGGAAAAGGGACCCTGGTGGGCTTCTAACTCAGACATAATTAACAATGGCCTTGAGCTCCTGTGCTTCCCGCTTAACTGGCATTACAGGTGTGCAATAGTATGCCCAGTTTATGTGGTGCCTTGTGAATGCTTGGCAAACACTCTCCATCCTGTAACATCCTCAGCCCTGGTTATGTATCTGACGTACATGCCTGGTGCCCGCACAAGTCAGGAGAGGGAACTCTGGAACTGGAATTCCAGAAGCTTGTGAGCCACAGTGTGAGTGCTGGGAATTGAACCCTGGACCTCTTTGGGTTTTTTTTGTTGTTGTTGTTGTTGTTGTTTTTTTAAATGATTTATTTAACTTTATGTGCATTGGTGTGAAGGTGTCAGATCTCATGGAACTGTATTTTCAGACAGTTGTGAGCTGCCATGTGGGTGCTGGGAATTGTTTTTTTTTTAATTTATTATTTATTATGTATACAATAGTTTATCTGTGTGTATGCCGAAGGCCAGAAGAGGGCACCAGACATTATTACAGATGGTTGTGAGCCACCATGTGGTTGCTGGGAATTGAACCCGGGTCCTCTGGAAGAGCAGTCAGTGCTCTTAACCGCTGAGCCATCTCTTTAGTGTCGTTTCCTTTCATCCCCCCCTCCCCCCCATCTTAATCCTCTCACTGAGTCCTCCCTTCTCTTTAACTCAAGACTATGTCACCCAGGGCCTCTCAGATGCAGCAAAGTCCCTCCATTGTGAAGCCTTCTCTCCATTACTGCCACCATCAACATGGCTTCTCAAGATTCTCTTTGTCAAAGATTCCACCTTTGTCAACTCACCCTGAGTGCCTGCCCAGTTATCCTCAGCACATTTCCATCAGCCCACAAATAAAGTTCAAATGTTTTATCCACCCTGCAAAGCATCCCTCCATCTGCTGTCTGCCTGGATTTTTTGTTTTTTGAATGGTTTGGAAAATGCTTCCTCCCCTACCCCTTTTACTTGTATGCCTGTATGAGTGCCAGATCCCTTGGAACTGGAGTCCCAGGCTGGTAGTTGAACCCTGGTCCTCTGGAAGAGCAGCCAGTGCTCTTAACCACTGAGCCATCCTGCCATCCTGCCACCTCCCTTCCCCCATCTTAAATGGCTCATCTTCCACTCTGCTGTGCTCTCTTGTTACTCTAGCCCAAGTGGGCTTTTTGCCTTACCACACGGCCTTTCCCACCTATGGCTAGTTGTTCGACTTCCCCCACCCCAGGCCCTTGCAAATTGCACCCATTCCTCAAGCTGGCCTCCGACAGACACATTCCTTCACAGTTCCCACCCCCGGGCCTCAGAGCTCCCGTACCTCTCAGTACCATGATTCTAGCTCAGTCTCTTGTTGCAGCCCATGATTTTAAAATGCTTCTTTGTCTCACAGTGCCCTAGCATCTGCCAGTCACTGGGCATTTCCCAAGTGGGTGTCTGGGGCACACTACGTAGCTCTCCACGCTTCCACTTTTCCACTTGCAAAACGGTGGTAATACTGACTCTCAGCACAAAGTTAACAGCATGTGCAGAATGTTTAGAATCCTGCTTCACATGCGCTTCTTTCAACTACTCCTTTCACTAAGAGCACCTGACACTGGCTTTCTCAAAGAACCCTCTGGCCCCAGAACTGGGTTTTGTTTTGTTGTGGAGCTAATGGCAATGGAGCCTAGGACTTTAAGCATGCCAGGCAAGCGCTTTACCACTGAACTCCAGCCCAGCCCCTCCACCTGTTTCTTTTTCTTTTTCTTTTTGGTTTTTTGAGACAGGGTTTTCTATAGCTTTAGAGCCTGTACTGGAACTAGCTTTTGTAGACCAGGCTGGTCTTGAACTCTTAGAGATCCTCCTGCCTCTGCCTCCCAAGTGCTGGGATTAAAGACCTAAACCACCACTGCCCGGCCCTTTTTCATTTTATTTTTTTGAGATGATTCTCACCTAAGCTTCCCAGGCTGACTTTGAACTTGGCATCCTCCCACATTTGCCTCCTGAGTAACTGAAAGTACAGACCGACTTGAATTGGTGGGATCATAACCTTTTTAAAAATTACTTGAACTACCGGGCGGTGGTGGCGCACGCCTTTCCCACACCTTCCCCCATCCTGGCAACCACTAGAGCTCTTTGTATTATTAGACTCTTTATAAGCTGAGGAGCCCAAAGTTCAGGGAGTAATTTGTTCTTGGGAGACAGA
>NC_022016.1:48539971-48548018 GCF_000317375.1 Microtus ochrogaster | reverse complement strand
TTGGGAGGCAGAGGCAGGCGGATCTCTGTGAGTTTAAGGCCCGTGTGTGTGTGTGTTTGCAAGTTCTCTTCATTGAACCTGGAGCTCACCAATTAGTAAGCCGCAGGGACTATCCTGTCTCCATCCCCAGCGATGGAATTACAGTATGCCACTACACCCAGCTTTTACATGGGTGCAGGGGATCAAACAGTACAACAAGCACTGTATTGACTGAGCCATCTTCCAAGTCTTGGGTTTTTGTTTTTGTTTTCTGAGACAGAATTTCTCTGTGTAGCCCTGGCTGTCCTGGAACTAGCTCTTGTAGACCAGGCTGACCTCGAACCCACAGAGATCCACCTGTTTCTGCCTCCCAAGTGCTGGGATTCAAGGCGTGTGGCACCACCGCCTGGCTTAGTTTTTCATCTCTTAAAGGCTGACTGGCTCAGTGGTAGACTCTGGGAGTCTTACGCATGTGAGGCCTTTCCCTCCTGCAAGCCCACACCTTCCCCCATCCTGGCATCCACTAGAGCTCTTTGTATTATTAGACTCTTTATAAGCTGAGGAGCCCAAAGTTCAGGGAGTAATTTGTTCTTGGGAGACAGAACTTGGATTTGGACTCAGATGCCCAGTTACCTTCTGAGTCACTTCATATAGCTTCACCACACAGAGCATCTGTGATACATTTAACCCCCTCCTGTCTTGGACAATGGCCACCATGTGCTAAGGTCCTCCTGTGTCACTCTCACACTTAATCCTCCCAGCAGCCTTGCAGCCATGTAGGGGGCGGTGTCCAATTCCTAGTTTAGGATCTAGCACAGAAAGGGGATAATAACCCGGCTCCAGTTGGTGTCTTTAAACAGTCTAGGCAGTACCAAATCAGTTTGTTATGCATTTTCAAAGCTATGCTCTACATCTTTGGGAGAATCCTCTCTTTGGGGAAAACCAGCAGAAGCATTAGGAGACCAAGCTCCCCAGTCCTCTGTGCCCTGCCCTCCTCCTGCAGGGCCCATCTGCTCTCCTCACCTAGCCCAGCCCCCAGGGCCTTAGTGCTGGACTGACTACCAGCTTCACTGATCTGCAGCCAAAGGAGGAGACAGGCATGCAAGGGAACGTGAGACACTGTCCTCGCCCTGCAGCTCCTCCCTCCAGTCCTAAGGAACCCAAGTCAGGCTGGAGCAGAGCTGTCTTTTCCCGCCTCTGTGCCTTTGCACAAGCTGTTCAAGACTGAAGCTCTCCCTCCTACAGTCTTCCTCTCTGGCATGCCCACAGTGTGCAGACTGCTTGAATGTCACCTCCACTGCAAAGCCTCCTTCATCCCTAGGGAAAAGGGGGTGGCAGATGGGGACATGACGGGATGCATGTCTGGGAGCCGCTGTAAGGTCAAGGGAGACCCAAGTCATTTCCTTGAGGGAATTACAAACACAGAGCCATAATTTAAACTGTTGAACAGATTAATGCCTCTAATAGCAAAGAAAAACTACCATTGGACTGCTCATAGATAACCATAGGATTGATTAAAATATGGGGCTGGAGAGCTGGTTCAGAGATTAAAAGTGCTTGTTCTTTTAGGGAACTGGAGTTTGGTTTCAGGTACCCACATTGGATGGCTCACAATGGCCTGTAATTCTAGCTCCAGGGGAACTGACTCCTGGCTTTTCAAGAGTTCTCAGGGCATCGTCACAGGCTTGCAAGCACACGCGCACGCAAGCACACACACACACACACACACACACACGCACGCACGCACGGCGTGGGGAGTTAATAAAATGAATCTTTAGAAAAAATGTTTATTAAAAATAACCATTCCCAGAGCCCCCCAGGAACACAGCTCCAGTAGCAAATGCTTATATTTTAAACACGTGCGAGGAAGGGCCTCGTTTCCCAGGGCCAAGCCGTGCTGAAGCCTCCACACGGAAGGTGCTCATCATTTGCTGAATGATGGGGACAGATAGGACTTTCCAATTCACTCGAGAAAACCCCAAATAGTATTTCTGAATAACACTGAACAATAGGGCAGGAAGCTGCCTCCTCCTCCCGGGACAGCCCCCCAACCCCCTCCATGCCCCAATCCCCGGAGTTAAGCAGCAAGCTGCCACAGGAAGACCTTCAGCCACTGTCCTTCCTGCCCCGCTCCCCCAGGTGCTTCCCACGCCATTCAGGCCTCCTCTCTACTCCCAGGTGGATAAAGAAAAAGCACTCCTGAGGCTGACGAGCTGGACCACAGAACCATCCTGCCCCCAGGCGCAGTCCTTGGGAATAAAAAGAATAGCAAGAGGGACAGACGAGGATTTAAAGCTTGACCGCAAGGGAACAAAAGACCTCAGAGTTTACAAAGGCTCTGCTAGAAGAGCCCTGAAAGGGGAGCTCCTTCTGCGTGGGATCTGTCCCTCTTCTCACCCTAGAGACCTGCTAATGAGCAGTACAGGCCTCCTCTGTGTTTCTAGGAGTTTGGTTATTGACCCCTGACTCAGTTTTCTCTGAGTGAGAGCTCAACTTTCTGGGCTGCTGGCAATCCCAAATACTAGGCTTGAATATATATATATATATATATATATATATATATTGAACTTGAACCCACCCACTGGCCCAGCTTCCAGTTCTTTCTGCATTTCCAGCAGAAACAATCATGTAAGGATAAGGTCACCCCAGAGTTGCTATGATTTCCCAGACCTTCAGGCCATCGAATATACCCACAGACCTTTCTGTACGTTTTTCCTGCTACCAAAGGTAGGATCCATCCAAACATCTGTGGTATGATTGTTCATTCTGTGCAGGTGTGCTTTAAATCCCTTCTCAGCTTCCTTAGCTATGACAATTCCAACTGTACAGAAAAGGGAGATGACAGGGCTGGAGAGGTAGCTCAGTGGCTATAAGTATATACTGCTCAGAGGGGGAGTGGTGGCACAGGCCTTTAATCCCAGCACTTGGAAGGCAGGGGCAGGTGGATCTCTGTGAGTTTAAGGCCCGCCTGGTCCACAAAATGAGATCCAGAACATCCATGACTACTCAGAGAAACCCAGTCTCAAAACAAGAGCAGCAACAAGTGTATTCTGCTCTTGGAGAGGCCCCAAATTTGTTGTCCAGTGCTCTCCCCCATAGGGTGGCTCACAATCACTTGTAAATCCAGCAGGGGATTGGACCCTCTTCTGGCTTCCTCAGGCACCTGTACTCGTATGTGCATAAATGCACCCCCCCCCAACCAATACAAATCATTAAAAATAAAATAAGTTTTAAAAAAGGAAATGGGTCTGGAGAGTTTTTCCTGAAGAAACACAGCCTAGGCCCTGATTTTGCTCTGTCTGACCTTTATGGCCACACTCTTCTGGCTCTTGTAAATTCTTCAAGATTCTAATTTACATGGTGGCTGGATCAATTTTACAGTAGGTAGAAGGAATAATTTTGTGTGGCATTGACACATTTTTGTGTCCCAGCTTTATAAGTGAAAGAGCAGCACAGGTAGAAAAGCTGCATTGTGGCTGGTAGGGGTACTGCTTGCTCATTTGTAGATCCTTGAGTCATATAGCCATAAATAACTGGGCACTGGGAACAGGACACTAATAAAAGCATGGCTGGGAATATTTGAAAAAAAATTTTTTTTAAGTTCTTCAGTGCGTGGATGTATCTGCAAAACAAAAGAAAAGCCCTTTTTCCCAGCCCAGGCAGAGAAGTCTCCTGTTCAGTCAGAGACAACAGGCTTCTGGGCATCAAGCCAAGGTTCTTGGGATATTTATAACTTGAAGAGGGTGGGAGTCCCTAATAAGCTGCTATATTCTTTTTCCATCACTTCCCTCTCCAAGGCTACAGCAAGCTGGAAGCTCTTCCCCACGCAGAATGCCTGCTTTGCCTAGCCCTCCTCTTCCATTGTCTGATTCCTTCATCCCGGCTGAAGGCTCCAAGTCCTACTGTTTGGAGGACTCTTACTGAATGTAGCTTAGCTGCTGTTGGTGTTTATTGGTCAGCTGTCGTTGCCTCAGGGATCTGTTTATGAGCTTGTGGTTTTCTCGGGAGCAATAGAACAGTCTGAGGTCTCTGCAAATCTTGAAGCTTTGGGCTCAATCCTACCATCAAACTCTGGCCTTTGCCTGTTCATCTATGGATTCGGATTTCTACCCATGGCTCTGAGATCTCCGGAATCTGCTGGTGATCTCTAGAATCTTTTCGAACGTCAGGGCTCTTTAGAACTCTGAGGCTTGGGGATCTCAGGCCTCTCGAGGATCTTGGAACCAGCGATCCGCGGTGTTTCACAGGCCAGGAGGTAAGCCTGTTCATTCTGCCCTAACCCGGGTTTGTGGCTTCTTTGAAACAGAGACTGCTAACATCCTTAGGACCCTTTCAGGTTCAATCATCATAGGCCCTGGGTCTCCATGGTGTTGGGAGGTCTTCAAGAATGTTTCAGCAGAGAGACCGTCAATCGTGCAAGTTCCTTGAGGCTCCATTATGAGACCAGCTATCTCCCTACACATTCTAGCTCCTTACCCGCTTCTGATTTCAGTGTTCTGGCGTTTTAGATAATAAGTGCACTTGGGTCGGGTCTCTATAAAACAGCGCTAGAAGCTCCCTACAGGGTTAACAGGATACCGGATCCTGGCTGCAGACTGCACTCCCACATAGGGCATGCAGCACGAAGCCTAGTGGAATATGTAGTCTGCAGGCAGGTTGCGAATACTGCAAGTTCTTTTGGGAGTTGTAGTTCTTGGACGCGGAGAGCAAGCGCTGCAGGCGGCACTGGGAGGTGTTGCCAGTACGTGGGCGGGGCCCAAAGTTCCACCTCGGCCTGGGAGTCTCCCGAGGGAGGGAACTGGAGCGTTTTCCCGCTCTGGACTGGGCTGTCAAATAAGGGTTGATCCCAGCTGAGTTCAGCCCAGGCCGCCACACTCGCGGATAATATCTGACTCAAAGACGGCCGTAGGGCCATGAGAAAAAATCAGGGAAGCCTCCTTTACTGAGTCGTGCTGTGGTCTCCGAGAAGAAAGTGAAGGACGTTGCCCTGTCTCCTCCCTTTTGTTCTTTTTCCACCCCAGCTCTTGGCCTCTAAGTGGCCTTTGTACGCCAGAGTGGAACTCCAAGTCCCGGCAGGCCGCGAGGCGCGCGCACGCGTGGTGGAGATGCTCGGCCACGCGGCAGGAGGAGGGCTGATGATTTGGCATCTGATTGGCCTCGTGTTTGATGAGGTTTTTCTGCTGATTGGTTGAGGTTGCTGCCGGAAAGGCCCTTGCCCGGAGATGGAAGAGCAGAGGCGTTCTGTAGGGCTGGGTTGAAAGCCTCCGTCTAATAGCATCGGCCTGACCCCCAGTCCGGGGGCGGGGGGCACTAGCCAGGGGCTGTCCTCCCTTACTCTAGCCTTGCCTGTTCTTGGTTATTAACCGAAACGCGGAGAGCGGGTCACCCTCGGGGGTCAGAGAAGGAGGAGAGTGACCGGTCCTGGGCCGTTCCTGCATACCCGGCAACCAGAACTCCAGCCCTAGGGAGTGGGCAGGGCCTCTAGCCGCGCCTCGCTCCCTGCTTTTCATCTCCTTCAGCGTTGTCTACTTTTCCTGCTCTCTCTCCCAGGAGACAAACGTTTGAGCCTGAGATGGCAGCCACCCTGCTCATGGCTGGGTCCCAGGTAAGCCGGGGGTGGCTTCCCGGACCTCGCCTCTGCTTTCCCATCTCGCCCGGTGTTTCCCCGTTCTGCAAACCCTATAGGAAATTCCCTGGGGTTAACTCATTTCACTATTTTGCTGCAGGGGCTTAGTGCTGGCTAATTTAGTCACATACAGGCATATATCGAACATCTACTGTATGCCTTTAACTACTGAGGAGAATAAAACCGAACAAGATGGGTGATACCCTCCTTGCCAACTATCTGTAGAGAGAGAGGTGCACCCGATTAACCTTGATACAATATGATAAACCCTCTGCCGTAGCAAGAAAGTGTTGTGGTGTGGGAACAGCAAAATCGTGGCGTGATTAACTCTTATGCGGTATCCGAGGAAAGAGTGAAGAGCAAATGGGGGGAGAGGGGCAGGAAGAACGACAGTTGGCGCTCGAACTGGACCATAAAGAAGAGAATGTCACTGGTCTTAGAAAAGGAGAACATTGCAGGTAGAGGTCTGGAGCCGTGTAAGTTCTAGGTCTGAAGAGGATGTGTCCCAAAGTGGGCAGGGATATCTAGTAGATTGCCCGAGGAGGCAGCTAGTAGATCGCCCTGCCTTTTGACCACATGTCTTTTTTTCTTTCTTTCTTATTTCTTCTTTGCACTCTACAGATCAGACTTAATGCCAATGCCTTCTCGACATTTCTAACCATGTCTCTAATTTCAAGAAGAAAGTCTGGGACTAAACTCCTAGATGCTAAGTAGTGAGGAAGCATTGTGTGATTTCAGGCCCCTGTGACATTTGAAGATATGGCCATGTACCTCACTCGGGAAGAATGGAGACCTCTGGATCCTACACAAAGAGACCTTTACAGGGACGTGATGCAGGAGAATTACGGAAATGTTGTCTCACTGGGTGAGTGGGCATTTTTACCTTTTCTCCCGTCTCCTGTTTTGAACCTGTCAAAATGACTTAGGTCTTTCAGTGCAGACTTGTTTGTTTGCTTTTAAGGGAAACCAGACAATTAGTGATGCAAAGCTTTAAATGTGGGATGATCTATGTTATATGGTCGGGGAAAAAAATGGTTTCTGCAGTTTTAGAGACTTTGAGGATCCTCATTCCATGAGTCATTCGCCATCCGGCAGCCTGTTTGTACAGATCGCTGACCAAACAGGTCTGGCGCTGTGGTGCCTGCCAGGACATAAAGGCCCTGTAAATGCCCTGTAAATGGTGCTTTTTCTCTAGGGCGCTAGAAGACGAGGGCTCCTAAGCAGGTTCACAGAAGGGCAGAAGCCGCCCCTTTTGTGTTTGTTTTGGCTCCATGGCTGCAGTTTTGCCTCAGGTACTTTATCTGGGTAGGTTCTTGTCTCGAGCAGCTTCAGAGGTGCTCATCCTTCAAGTGTGCCGTGTTGTCTCAGGAATCCTCTCACGGTTAGATCACAAATCCCATTGAGAGGAGAACTTATGAGGCTGGGGGCTGCCGCTCAGTGGGGAGGGTGCTTAGCATACTTGAAACCCTGGGTTTGATTCTCAGCAGTGCATAAAGCCAGGCACAGGACTAAGATATTTTAAAATGTTTTTATCCTCAGAACAAAAGGTAACCTGAGGGGTTTTCTTAACCTGGACTTTCTCTGATATCCCAATTTCTTTGGCTTCTTCTATTGTGTGAATTTTTTAGTCTTTTGGCTTTTTGAGGGGCCCACCACCCAGCTCCCAAATAAATCACATAGAGATTTATTATTACTTATGAATACCCAGTTTTAGCTTGTCTGGTTTCTTGCCAGATTTTCTTAACTTACATATTTTTATCTATCTATCTATCTATCTATCTATCTATCTATCTATCTATCTATCTATCTATCTATCTATCTATCTATCTCTGTCATGTTAACAGCATTCTCCCTGCGTGTATGCTTGCCTGCCAGGAGAGGGCACCAAATCTCAGTATAGAGGGTTGTGAGCCATCATGTGGTTGCTGGGAATTGAACTGAGGACTTCTGGAAGAGCATTTACTGTTCTTGACCTCTAAGCTATCTCTCCAGCCTCTTCTTAACTTACATTATCCTGACTACTTTTTGCCTCTGGATTTTTATCTTTTTCTATTTCTGTATTCCCTTCTTTCCTTCTTACTCCATGACTGGCTGAGTGGCTGGCCCCAGTGGCCTCCTCTTAGATTTCTCCTTCTATTTATACTCTCTGCCCTGCCTATCCTTGCTTCTGCCCTGGCCATTCATTTCTTTATTAGGATCATCAGGTGTTAAGTAACAGTTTCACAGATAAACAGATGCAGCATAAACAAAAGTCACATACCTGAAAATAATATTCCCTAACATTCTTTGTAACAGGAAGGCTGCTTGTTTGTCCTGGCTGCCCAGAACTGAAATAATCACACAGAAACTATATTTATTAAATCACTGTTTGGTCCATTAGCTCTAGCATCTATTGGCTAACTCTTACATCTTAATTTAACCCATTTCTAGTAATCTGTATAT
>NC_022016.1:48537962-48539287 GCF_000317375.1 Microtus ochrogaster | reverse complement strand
GTATTGCTATGGCAGAGGACCCGAGTTCAGCTCCCAGCACCCACATCAGGCATCTTACAACCACCTGTAATTCCAGCTCCTAGGGCCCAGATGCCCTCTTCTGGCCCCTGAAGGGCGTCTGCATTCATAGGTACCCATACTCCAACCTGGACACAGACACATAATTAAAAGTGAAGTGAAAATTAAACAGCCATAACTATGTTGTTTACCCAGATCTATTGCAAACACAACCTAAATATATCACAACAACAGGAAAGAAAGAAAGAAAGAAAGAAAGAAAGAAAGAAAGAAAGAAAGAAAGAAAGAAAGAAAGCCAGGACAGGCTCCAAAACCACAGAGAAACCCTGTCTCGAAAAACCAAAAAAAAAAGAAAGAAAGATAGAAAGAGGTGTCTTTAAAAAGACTTTGCATCTCTATAGACTATCTCAGGAGCAATTCTTAGCTAGAATCACCAGGAGCCTTGTTGCTTACACAGATAAATTTAGGGGAGGGTTAATAAATGTTTCCAAGGCACTTTGTTGTTTTGTTTTTCCTTCTAACGTGTATAGGTATTCTGTCTGAATGTTTGTCTGTGCACCACATGCATCCTTGGTGCCTAAGGAGGCCAGAAGAGGGCATCAGATCTCCTGGAACAGGAGTTATAGACAGTTGTGTGTTGTCTGATGTGGGTTCTGGGAACTGAACTCAGGTCCTCTGCAAGAGCAACAAATGCTCTGGACCACTGAGCCAGCTCTCAGGCCCTTCAAGGTGGTTTGTTTTTTTTTTTATTTTTTATCTCAGAACCCATTGGATCCTTTAATGTATCATTAAACATTATTATTATTATTTTTTTCGAGACAGGGTTTCTCTGTGTAACATCCCTGGCTATTCTGGAACTCGATTTGTAGACCAGGCTGGCCTTGAGCTCACAGAGATTCCTGCCCCCTGCCCTGTGCCTCTGCTTCCTGACTGCCCGGCTTGGATTTCTTTTCTGTTTGTTTGCTTGCTTCGTGTGTGTGTGTGTGGGGGGGTAATACACATACATGTGTGTGCACATGTATGTGCTGATGACATTTTCCTATGTATATAAGCCAGAGGCCCATTTCCAGTACTTTCCTCTGTCTGTTTCGACCTTGTTTTTTGAGACAAAGTCTCTCCTCTCATTGAACCCTGAGCTAGCTCTTTGGTGCAGCTGCCTGACTAGCAAGGCCCCAGGATGCACTAGACTCCATCCTCTCGAGTGTTAGGGTTAATGTTATGCCCAGCCTTTATGTGTATATGTGATGTCCCAACCCAGTTCTAATGTTTGTAAAATGAATATCCACTGAGTCATCTTTCCAGCCTCC
>NC_022016.1:48533692-48535060 GCF_000317375.1 Microtus ochrogaster | reverse complement strand
GTAGAGCACCTAATGGCGAACCCAAAATCCTGGGTTTACTGTGCAGCACCGAGGATAGAGGAATAAACAGAACCCTTGGTTTAGTGCCAGGAACACAGTAGGAATGTTTACGCACTGACCGTCTCCGCATTATTTACTCCTTACAGACTTTGAGATCAGGAGCGAGAACGAAACAAACCCGAAAGAGGAGCTTAGTGAAGATGTGGAGTTTGTGACCATGTCCGAAGAGCCTACTGGGGATGCTGAGAAGAACCCGGAAAGCGAAGAGGCCTTTGAAAGTGGGGACAGGTCCGAAAGACAGTGGGGAGAGCTGACCGCAGAGAAGTGGGTCAGCTACCCTCTCCAGCAGGTCACTGACCTGCTGGCCCACAAAGAAGTCCACACAGGCATCCGCTATCACATATGTTCTCAGTGTGGGAAGGCCTTCAGTCAGATTTCAGACCTCAATCGACACCAAAAAACGCACACGGGAGACAGACCCTACAAGTGTTACGAATGCGGCAAGGGCTTCAGCCGCAGCTCCCACCTTATCCAGCATCAGAGAACACACACGGGCGAGCGGCCCTACGACTGCAACGAGTGCGGGAAGAGCTTTGGAAGGAGCTCTCACCTCATTCAGCACCAGACGATCCACACCGGGGAGAAGCCCCACAAGTGTAACGAGTGTGGGAAGAGCTTCTGCCGGCTCTCCCACCTCATCCAGCACCAGCGGACCCACAGCGGGGAGAAGCCCTACGAGTGCGAGGAATGCGGGAAGAGCTTCAGCCGGAGCTCGCACCTGGCTCAGCACCAGAGGACGCACACGGGTGAGAAGCCTTACGAGTGTAACGAGTGCGGACGGGGCTTCAGCGAGCGCTCCGACCTCATCAAGCACTACCGCGTGCACACGGGCGAGAGGCCCTACAAGTGTGAGGAGTGCGGGAAGAACTTCAGTCAGAACTCGGACCTGGTGCGGCACCGCAGGGCCCACACCGGGGAAAAGCCGTACCACTGCAACGAGTGCGGGGAGAACTTCAGCCGCATCTCGCACTTGGTCCAGCACCAGCGGACGCACACGGGAGAGAAGCCCTACGAGTGCACGGCCTGTGGGAAAAGCTTCAGCCGCAGCTCCCATCTGATCACACACCAGAAAATTCACACCGGGGAGAAGCCCTATGAGTGTAACGAGTGCTGGCGAAGCTTCGGGGAGAGGTCAGATCTGATTAAGCACCAGAGGACTCACACGGGAGAAAAGCCCTACGAGTGTGTGCAGTGTGGAAAGGGGTTTACGCAAAGCTCCAACCTCATCACCCATCAAAGAGTTCACACGGGAGAGAAGCCTTACGAATGTACCGAGTGTGACAAGAGTTTCAGCCGGAGCTCAGCTCT
>NC_022016.1:48530118-48531862 GCF_000317375.1 Microtus ochrogaster | reverse complement strand
AAACAAAAAACAAAAAACTTTTTTGTTGAAGTTCTTTGGGATTTGGCATTTAGTGCTTTCACTACAGAGTCACTGTGAGCGCAGCTGGTGATACCATGACACTCACTAGTGACAGCTTCAAAAGCAACCGAATGAAAACCACTCCGAGTGGCCCCTCCCATTTGAGTACGAACTTGGGGCAGGGCATACGGTTTCTATTCTGTACGACATCTAGCCTGCCGTGGGTATTCACATTTTAACCGTTAGGTGACTTATGTCTTCTTGGTAACTAAACTCAGATATGGCATCTATATGTAGCCAATGACTTGGGTGGATCTCAGCGTTCTCCCGTCTTGTCTTTGAGTCACTGTGAGTGACTGCTTGGGAGTAGCTTGTAGAAGACAGCACCTCCGATCCAACTTCATTTTACCCCTTTCCCATCCCCCCCAGCCCTGCAACGCCACCTCCTGCCTTCATGTAAAGGTTTTGCTAGTGTGCCATTTGCTGCTTTTGCCTTGTAGATGAAAGGCTCAGGGAGGGTCTCTGATTGCCTTCCCATCTCCCCATACCTGTCTGCGCCAGCAGAGTGCCTCCCTCCTGCAGTCATCCGCTGCCCACTCCCAGTGCTGAACTCTGTGGAAGTCGTGCCTCTGTCACACTTCACCAATGCTGTTTGCATGCCTGCTGTTTGCAGGCCCCTAGCTGTTCCTGCACATACCCAGACACTCAGTGCCTGTGTTCTGTGGTTGTGGAGAGTGGATCCCCTTGGTATTGGTCAATTATCCTAGTGTCTTGTCTATGGCTGTATTATCCTAACAATATTCTATAATTAAAGGTATAATTTTTAAAGTCAAAACAATGGAGTTACTTTGGTAATCTCAAACAGGTTGCTATCAGAGCCTCTCATCAGATTTATTAAAATTGGGCATGATCATCTTTACATTTGTGCTTTGTGCATAGATGTACAGATATTTTGCATAGACTTCCTGTAGGAATTGAGGATACAGTCAATGTCTTGAGCTCTTTGGGTATGCCACATTTCAACTGGTTGGTATAAAAGCCTAGATAGTTTCCTAAGATGTCCATGCCAGTGGCAAAAGCAAGGTGGTATTGGGAATGAGTATCTCAGTAGCTTTGCAGGAAAAAGGAAAACACATCCAAAAGGAAAAGTTAGAATCTTTGTTTTAAAAAGCGTTTCTAGAGGCTGGAGAGCTGCTCTTCCAGAGGTCCTGAGTTCAGTTCCCAGCAGCCACATGATGGCTCACAACCATCTGTAGTGGGATCAGTTGCCCTCTTCTGGCATAAAGACATACATGCAGATAGAGCACTCAGATACTCAAATGGATGAATAAACAAACAAATCTTTGAGAGAGAGAGAGTTAGTTTCTGGAAACATTACCAAGGGCCAGCACCAGGCACAGTGGCGCATGCCTGTTACCCCAGTGCTCAGGAGGCAGAGCCAGGTAGATCTCTGAATTTGAGGCCAGCCTGGTCTATATATAGCTAGACCCTGTCTCCATACAAACAAAACAAAAACAACTAAAACAGCTAGTAAGATGGCTTCAGTTTGGTAGGAAGCGAGAACAAACTCCGGTAGTTGTCCTCTGACGGACCACCGTGTGATTGGCTTGTGCTTCCCTTACCCCAAACAAGTTATTAAAAAGTAGCAAAACAGCCGGGCAGTGGTGGCGCACGCCTTTAATCCCAGCACTCGGGAGGCAGAGGCAGGCTGATCTCTGTGAGTTCGAGACCAGCCTGGTCTACA
>NC_022016.1:48525201-48529553 GCF_000317375.1 Microtus ochrogaster | reverse complement strand
GGCTGGAGAGATGGCTCAGAGGTTAAGAGCACTGACTGCTCTTCCAGAGGTCCTGAGTTCAATTCCCAGCAACCACATGGTGGCTCACAGCCATCAATAATGAGATCTGGTGCCCTCTTCTGGCTTGCAAGCAAACATGGAAGGAATGTTGTATACATAATAAATAAATAATTCTTTTAAAAAAAAATTTGTGGTAGCAAGATGCCTGAAAGGCATTTGGCCATAAAATCTGGCAACCTGAGTTTGATCCCTGGATTCCTGGAATGGAAGGTGAGAACAGATTGTCATATGTTGTCCTATAATAAATAATAATTGTGGGGGCTGGAGAGATGGCTCAGTGGTTAAAGAGCATTGCCTGCTCTTCCAAAGGTCCTGAGTTCAATTCCCGGCAACCACATGGTGGCTCACAACCACCTGTAATGAAGTCTGGTGCCCTCTTCTGGCCTGCAGACATACACACAGACAGAATATTGTATACATAACAAATAAATATTTAAAAATAAATAAATAATAATTGTAATAAACTTAAAAATTAAGCTGTTTCTTGCTGAGGATAGTATCATAGGCCTGTGTCCCAGCTACTTGGGAGAGGACCTTAAGGAATCACTGGCGAGCAGGGATTTGGACCTAGGCTGAACAGCATTGAAAGACTCTCAAGGATAGCTCAGTGGTTAAGAGCACCTGCGTTCTTTTAGAACACCTTCCTGGGTTCGATTCCTAGCACCCCTATGCTCTTCAAAAGTCTTTAACTCCGGTCCTAGAGGATTGGATGCTCTCTTCTGGCTTCTCTAGGTATTGGTTTTGTGGTGGGCACATAAGTGAAACAAAACACTCACTATACACATAAACACAAATGTGAAAAGGTGTGGGGGCTGCTGGAAATGTTATCAGTAGTGGAGTAGGGGAGGCCCTGACTTCAGTCCTCAGTTCTAGAGCTAGCGGAATCTTCTAGCAGCTCAGCATCCTCGGTGGCTGGAAAGGAAGTTAGAGGAAATTAATTCACCGGAAGAGTAACTAGGCGCCTACCATATAGCATATTTGGGATGTTACTATTTCTCTAGCATTTCCAGCAAAGACTGGCTCCAGTATGAACTGTCTTCTAGCAGCTTAGGGTTACAAAGAGAGCACAGATCAGTCTCCAGGCTGTTAGGACGCCGGGGAGGACACGGAAATGATGATTTGCTAACTGGTTCCCTGGTGTCTCAGAAGATGTTGCTAGCCGGCACTCCCACACCCTGGGGAAAACTGGCCCTTAGGAAGCTTTTGTTCAAACTCTCTGGGGGCCTCCTAGAGTAAATACCTACACACGCGGACACAGATACACACATGAACACAATTTTAAATGATAATTAAATCCTAAAATCTAGACTAGATGGACAGTACACACCTTTAAAGCCAGCACTTGGGAGGCAGGAACAGGCAGGTGGCAGGTGGATTTCTGAGGCTTTGAGATAAGGTAGACCGTTTAGCAGGCCTGATGACTCCTGAGAAGAAGACAGGATTGCAACAGAGTCTGCCAGACTTGGGGAGGGAGGGGAGGAGATAGGGTAAAATCAGTGGAAGAAAATACGGGCAGTCTCATTGTAACTCGTTTGTTTTCGAGGTTGGGGTCACTGTCAACATCTCCAAAGGTAGGTTTGCTCCGTTTTCCATTCCGTTGAAGTTGGGGTTGATGGCGGCACAACTCTTGCTTTGAGCGTCACCACAGCCCTGCAGCTGCCTCTCTGCAGCTCCTGATGGGGGTTCTGATACCTTGAAATCAAACTCACACCCTACTAGACACTTCTCCCACTCATCCCACAGCTTCTCCTGCTCTTCCCAAAACTTCCCAGCTGGAAACTTGCATATTATCCTTGCCATCTGCTCCTTGAAGTTCCCCCTCCCCAAACAATGACAAATGTCAGTTGCATAATTAGCTGTTGAGTTCATGTCATCTCCTAAATGTCCTGGAACCTCCTTTGTAGACCAGACTGGTCTTGAACTCACAGAGATCTGCCTGCCTCTGTTGCCTGAGTACTGGGATTAAAGTCATACACCACCATGCCTGGCTATCGACCCTTTATCTACTGCCATTGATAACCGTATGACTTGGGCAATTTTAACTTTCCCTTTTCTTTGAGTTTCTCAACCATAAATGGAAAGTTATGTCTAACATATTTACCTCATCAAGTTGCAGGGTTTAAATGACGTACTGGGATTCAGGCTATTAGCAGTTACTCAGACTGTCACCAGGACATTTTACTTAATAAAACAACCACATAATGAGTTTCCTTAATCTCTGTCCCTTCTCCTTTGCTATACAGCTCTAATGATCTTCCTGAAAGGCAAATCTCTTCATGGCACACTTTGGGGTAAACCTTCCCAAGGTCCCAAATTTGATCTCCAGCACTGAAGGCACAAACGGGGCAGTGGGGCTGGAGAGATTGCTCAGTAGTTAAGAGTGCTTGCTGAGCCAGGTGGTGGTTGCAGTAGAAGCTGCTGCAGAGGAGCGCGCCTTTCATCCCAGCAGTGGGGAGGCAGAGGCAGGTGGATCAATGAGTTTGAGGCCAGTCTGGTCTACAGAGCAAGTTCCAGGATAGTGAGTGGCTACACAGAGAAACCCTGTCTTGATAAAAACAAAACAAGAAACAAAAGTTCAATCCCTTTAAAATATCCAGTCTCTTTAGAAATCCAGTATCTCTTTTAAAAGTTCAAAATTTCTCAACTATAGGCTTCTATAAAAATCAAAATTAAGTTAAATATTTCCTTCATGAGGGAAGAAGTAGGGAAGAGTCACAATCGGAACAAAGCAAAACCAAAATCCCGAAGTATGAATAACTATGGGATTCACTCGTGGTCTTGTGGGCTCCTCCAAAGGGCTTGTGTGGCTTCTCAGGCTCCGGCCTCTGCAGCGCACACAGCTCTGGCTGCTCCACTCCATACCTGCTGCTGGTCCTTGTGGCCACCCCATGGTACCGGCATCTCCAAAATGCTGGGGGCTCTGCTGCAACCGGGCCACACTTTCACCAATAGCCTCTTCATGGTGCCAAGCCTCAGCTTCTCTTCATGACCCCTTCAGTCCTGGGGCTTCAACTGCCACTGACGCTGAACCTTCCCCAGTGGCCTTTCTTGGCCTCTCCCAGTGCCAAGCCTCAGCTGCTTTCCATGGCCCCTTCGTGCCCTCAAAACCAATGGGTGACTCTTGAACGTTATATCAGGTTTGGCTGACAGCATTGCAGCCATTACAACCGTGGCCATGTCTGGAACACAGCATCCATGTACTCCCAGGAAACACTGTCCAGAAGATTTCACTGCAATGATGTTAGTGTCTTGTGTCTTTTCCCCCCCTTGAGACAGGGTTTCTCTGTTTAGCTTTGGAGCCTGTCCTGGAACTTGGCTCTGTAGACCAAACTGACCTCGAACTCACAGAGATCCTCCTGCCTCTGCCTCCCGAGTGCTGGGATTAAAGGTGTGCGCCACCACTGCTCGGCTTTTCTAGTGTCATTTTTTTTTTCTTTTTTCTTTTTTTCTGGTGGAGGAGAAAGTTTATTGTAGATAAAATAAAATTGTAGATAAAAGGGAGACATACTCAGAGGCAGGGACATCAGGGAGAGTCCAGAGAGAATGTGACCCTGATCCATGTGAGGAGGGGGGCAAGAGGAGACCCAAGAGGCCAGGAGGGTAAAGAGAGAAGGGGAAGGCTGCTAGTGTCTTCTTAGTCACCGCTAATGTCTTAGCTCCCACCAACAGTATCAAGTGTCCCAGCAGAACAAACTTTTCACTTTAGTATCTTCTTAATCACAGCTGATTCTTCAGCCCCAGCTAACTAGAACCTCAGAATCTTAATTCAAAATAATAAATGACCCCTAGAGTCCTTAAACTTCCCTCTGAAGCTCCACAAGCCAGGCCGCCATCTTCTGCTCTCAGCAGTCTCTTCTCCCGAGCTCCTGCAGAACAGCCCGCTGAGCTCGCGACACACAGTGACCCGAGTTCTGCAGTCCTTCCCCAGACAGCAGGGTCAGGTCTGTCACAGCAATGCCCCACTTATGATACCAACTTGTCTTAGTTAGTATTATTTTTGCTATGATAAAACATCATGACCGAAGCGATTTGGCAAGAAAGGGGTTATTTTGCTTACACTTTCACATTATAGTTTATCCGTCAAGGAAGTCAGGACAGGAACTCAAATCGGATAGGAGCTGGAAGGTTGACATAAAATTATCCAGCACAGGGGCTGGAGAGATGGCCCAGAGGTTAGGAGCACTGGTTGCTCTTCCAGAGGTCCTGAGTTCAATTCCCAGCAACCACATAGTGGCTCACAACCATCTATAATGAGATCTAGTGCCCTCTTCTGGATGGCAGGCATACATGCA
>NC_022016.1:48523302-48524259 GCF_000317375.1 Microtus ochrogaster | reverse complement strand
CTTGGGGACTGCTCGGGTTACGTGAGCTTTTGTCCAAAAAGAAAAAAAAATAGTGGTGGCCAAAGCCTGGAAAGGAATGAGGAATCTTGGATGCAGTGAGAGTATCGTGAAGGATGGGATCCTGGGAACACCAACAGATGACGGTCTGGAGGAGAGGACCCTGAAGGAAGGACCAGGAGAGGAGAGTCACGGGGCAAAGGACCTGTCTAGTGCAGTGCTGGCAAGATGTCTAGTGAAGTTTGAAATTTGGAAGGCCGTAAATGGAAAAACCTTACGTTGTGGTTATTATTCACGATAATTACAGAGCACATGCCCCGTCCTGCAGTGGATATTTTAGCTTAAGGGTAATGAGGGCTTAGTTATATACACAGTCTATTTAGTGTTTTGTTGAATTTCCAAACATGTGCTAAAGTTAGACTGAATGCTATAATTACTGCACGGCACCACACTGCTGCTGGCAACAGGATTCACAATCCCTGTAGAATTAGATTTGTGGAGCTGGGTACTTTAACTCCTATGTTTGAATATGGGTTCATACTTATCTGAGAATCCAACAGGCTTTGAGTTAAAAACTTGCACTACCGCCTCCACGGCATGTGGCTCTTCTGCCTGCCTATGGGGAAATGGAAATAACTGGGGTCAAAGGAGTTACGTGAAGCAACCTGCTGGGATGTGGCTTCTGGAACGGAGAGGTCCTATCTACTGCTGTTGCCTGCTCTGGTCTCTGTAAAATGGGGGTGGACTTTGGTGCCACTGTGTGTGTGCTCTGAGACTATGGTGATGAGCTGCCAGGGAATTCCACTATGGCAGCATGGAAGAATGTTGCAGCCCAGGATTTAACACTTTAAAGCTGGATTTCATAATCCTTAACTGGAATCAGAATTGATGGTTGCTTTTTTAAAGTTGGGCTGGGATAGCAGAGCTCTGTTAGGTAAATTTTCTGTTTTTCCTCCCAGT
>NC_022016.1:48509283-48522805 GCF_000317375.1 Microtus ochrogaster | reverse complement strand
GAGCCACCATGTGGTTGCTGGGAATTGAACTCAGGACCTTTGGAAGAGCAGGCAATGCTCTTAACCACTGAGCCATCTCTCCAGCTCCACAAATTAGATTTATTAGCAGGGCATGGTGGCACATGCTTATAATCCCAGCACTCGGGAGGCAGAGGCAGGGGGATCTCTGTGAGTTTAGGGCTAGCCTGGTCTACAGAGTGAGTTTCAGGACAGTGAGGGAGACATGAAAAGATCCTGTCTAATCCATGGCTGTTATGTTGGGATCTGGTCAAGAGAAATAATTGAGGGTCTGGGTTAGCATCAGAGCCCTCTTTTGTGACAGGGTTTCTCTGTGTAACCGTCCTGGCTGTGCTGTTCTGAAACTCACTTTGGCCTTGAACTCAGAGTACACTTGGCTCAAAGTCAGGTTTCCTGTTTTTTGTTTTTTTTTTTTAAAGATTTATTTATTCACTATGTATACAGTATTCTGTCTGCATGTATGCCTGCCGGCCAGAAGAGGACACCAGATCTTGCTCCAGATGGTTGTGAGCCACCATGTGGTTGCTGGGAATTGAACTCAGGACCTCTGGAACAGCAGGCAGTATTCTTAACCTCTGAGCCATCTCTCTAGCCCCCAGAATAGGATTTCAATTTTTACAGTTCTATAGACAGGGAAGTCCAACGTTGTTGGACACACAGGGTAAGAGCCTTCTTGCAATGTCACTCTATGGTGGGAGCGCAAAAGATGTAGAGAAAACCAGAGTCAGATATCAAGCTCACAGCCTGAAGGCCTTCCACAGTGAGCTTTAACCCATTGAGGGTGGAGTCCTAGTGCCTGAAACACCTCCCATTAAAGGCCCCACCTCTCAACACTGTCACAGAGGCCATCAAGTTCTCCACATGTGCATTCTTTCAGATGTACATTAAAAAACGCAGGGCTCGATGAACAATTTGGTTTATTGGGTTTGAGGAACTTCATTTCCAGATACATTTGGAAGCAGATCCCTTGACCCTCACTGAATTGGCAGTTGGGTTTGGGATAGGAGTGACAGGTGAGAGGTTTATGAATAACAGGAATTAGTCTCTTTGGGGAAACGAACGCTTTGCCTCCTGGTAGATCCAGTGTCCCACCTACTCTATGCTCCAAACTCTGGAGTCCTTGACTTCTGTTAACATGACTCTTGAGTCCGATCCACTTTATTCTGTGTGGAAAGGAGCCAGGGAGGGAAACAAGCACTTTTCCCGATCGTTCCAAGGGATGCTTTTCTACCGAAAAATCTCCAGCCAAACGATTCAAGTCATCCTTCAGTTGTGTTTCGACTGGAGCCAAAGTGATCTAGCGACGGAGCCGAGCGTGGAAAAGGGTGTGTTTGGGACCTCCGCTATCCGCTCTCTCAGCAAGGCGTGAGGGAGGACTGGGAGATAAGCAACTCCCGCGCCGGGTAGCAGCGCCATTGCAGAGCGTGGCCGCAAGGACCCGAGGGGGCGGGGCTCCGGAGGCGGCCACGCGGCGCGAGGCCTAGATTTTCGGCCTCGTAACCGTGCTAGACGAAGTGGGAGGAGCTTCGGCCACGCAAGGCCTGCAGCCCCGCAGCCTCGCCACTACTAGGGGCTCCCACCAACAGACCCCTTTGTGTGCATGCCCCCGCCCCGGAGGCGCCTCAGCCAGTGGCGCTGAGAACCCTCATTGGCTCAGCCCGACGGCCACGCCGATTGGCTAGCGGAGCCACCGGCATAGGGGCCACTCTCCCTCTTTCTTATTGGCCCGCTGAACTGCCCGTCACGCAACCTCCCGAGCTGATTGCTCGGCCGCACGGAGTCCCTGGAAGCAGTTCCGGGAAACCCCGCGTGCTGCCGGGATCGCGTCTCGGTCCATGAGGGGGGGAGGGGGTGGCGCGCGCGCCATTTCTAGTCGTTTTCAAAGCGCCTCGCGCTGATTCTCACGGGCCCGGCCGCCGGCCCCCCGCTCTACCCTGGTGAGTCTCGCGCCGGCCCGTGGGGGGAGGGGCCGGGAGTCCCGGTCTGACCGGACTCGGCCGGGCCCGGGCTCGGCGACCTGGTCTACAGTTTGGGTCTTTGCTCCGAGGCCCGAGGGTGGGGGTGGGGATGGGCCGGGGGCGGCTTCTGCTCGGGCCGACCGCGCAGCCGTGGGCCCGAGTCCTGCCGCGGCGCTCCTCTCTCGCTCATCACCCTCAGCCCCTCCGGTTCCCGGTCCCTCGGTCCGCCGTCCTCTGCGCGGCCTGCCGGTCTCGCGGTGCTTTTCCCGCCTCCGCCCTCCGCTCTCGGCGGCCCGGCCGGGCTTAGTATTTCAGGCGTTTTCTTGACCTCAGCGCTCTCCCCCTAGGCCCGCAATCGGGCCTGGCCCGCATCTTGCCGGGCTTCGAGTGGGATGTGTTGAGAACCGGGTCGCGCCCGAGGGGGTGGGGTGAGCCGAGGGCGGGGTGCAAATCCCAGGGTTACCTGAGCGGGGAGCAAAACTTTTGTGGGAGTCGGAGCGGAGGGGCCGAGGTGTGTGTGGGGGGGTGCCTCCTACCCGATTCCCGTCCTGCATGCTTGGAGCCTAGATTTGAAGGAAAAAATGACTACTAGAGGCCGTGACACTTGGTTTCGAGCGGCGCCTGAGCTAGGTAATTCTGAAAATGTCCTAGGCGCTCCAGATTGAAAAAGCGCTTCTTTTTTTAGACGGTAGTGACCATGTGGCCAGAATTTCAAGACGAGAGCCCAGGGGTTCTTGAAAGGGCCAGTCCTTTCTTGTTAACCGGCTTGAGAATACTTTTTCCTCCTGCCCTTGGAATCAGTCGTAGTGATTAAGGGCTTGACACTACCGAGCTTTGAGATAACGGTTAGCCTTCGTTGGTTCTTTTAAAGCCCTTCTCTTTACATTTTGCTTAGAGATGCTCGCCAGAAGTCAGGGAGGAGCTAGTATTGACTTCCCAAGTCTCCCAGTGGCCCTTATAAATCCTACTTTAAATGGCTTTATTTTTTTTCAAAAAAAAAAAGTTTAGGTCAAAGATTTCAGTTACGTTAGTATATTTGCTGCATCCAGAAATATGGTTTGGCTGTGTGGCATTGTGTTGCATTGACATGAGTTTTAAATGGTCTCATAATATAAAAGTCTTTTAAATGAGCACTTTGTATTCGGCTTGAGGTTTTCTTTGTCTTGTTCTGAAGGTTTTATTTTCTGAAGTCTATTTTACTTTTTTTGTGTTAAAGTTGACAAAATGGAAATTTTAAAACAATTTCAATATCAGTGATAGTCATAAATGTCTTGTGCTTAATACATAACTTGTCATTTTGCTTCACGCATACTTTAAAAAAAAACACCTTAACAGATACTCATTGAACTTCTCCGTTAATTTGCTTCTCCTGTAACCTAGTATTCACAGGTGCAGTGCTGTGATGGTCTTGTGGTAGAACTTTTGAGTTGTGGTCTTACTGTAGTGTTTGGGAGGGGATGGGAAAACACAACTCTATGTTCACAAAAAGATTGGGGATTTTAGAATACTTCTGAGAGGACTAGGTTGTATTTGCTCATCTTATGTGCTAATAGTTTCTTGTGCCGCCAGTTTTGGATGTTTCCATTTTTTGCCAGTTTATCAGAATCTGAGGCTTTCCTTGAGATACGTTTATCTATTCAGACTTTGACTACAGTCGGCGTCTCTGTAGAGAGAGTTTCGTGATGCTGGGAAGTCATGCAGTTCAGGTCATTCTCAGAGTAACTCCGTTCACATTTTCCTTCCTGCTGTTGCCTCCCTGCCCTCTTCGGCTTTCTCCTCTCATTAACTTCAACTAAATACCAGTGGACGTTCAAGTGAAGAGTTGTTTTACATCAAGAAACAGCACCTGGCGCATTTGCATAGTGTTTGATGAGTAATCTGGAAGTGATTGGTTATTTTAGGAGTTAGTGCTTTTAGGTGACTTGTATTTTCTTCTTAGCTGTCTATCTTGAGTTTCTTTAAGAAAAGTAGGCATTTTCTTGAGACCCACCGTCATCATGCCTTTATTTCAGTATGTTCCACAATATCTTTATTGTGCCACCAGTTATCTTCATCACATTATAATTTCACCGCAAACAAACACTTAAATTCCCTGACTCTGAGGTAGTATAGACTGGCCTTGTATGCTTTTGTGATTATTTACTCTCTCTTCAGGGAATTAGTCCATTTCAGCATTATATACAGGCTGAACATACAAAATGATTTTGGTAGGCTAATCTGAGAAATCTGGCTGAAGTTTATTCCAAGCAGATAGTGTTTGTGAAGTGTTTTGGAAGTTGTCCATTCAGCATTTTTTGCAGCTTTCTTTCACTGACAAGAAAAATTAAGTTTGTACTTCTGATTTTTTTAAAGCAAAAAGCAACCTCAACTTATTTTTACGTAGACTTTAAACAATGGCTTAGCTTTTAAAGTTGGTCATTTTTTCTTTTAAATCTGTGAATGGGAATAGCAAATTAATCTTAGAACAAAATTAATGTGAAAGTTGTGTTTTTTGTTTTTGTTTTTAAGTTAGATGGAGAGAATCCAAGCCACCAGCTCGTTGAACTAGATACAACATGGATTTATTTCATAGCTATGTTGTTTCTGAAGCAGAGCTAGGAAAAATGGAAAGTTCTTAAACCTTGACTAAGTGATGTGTGGGTATTCATTCTGCTTTAAACCAAACTTTAGAAATCTATAAGCTGAGGGGCTTTTAGGATTTTGTGGTGGTTTGTTGATCTGCTCCCCAGAACACAATGGCTGCTTTTGTTACTCAGCAATTGTACCTTCAGTAAATTCAAGCCCTTTTAACCCAGAGTACATGAAGTTGCTTAAGAATCTAATACTTCCATGTACGTTTTCTATAGTTTCACAAGATTATTATTGAAAATTTAGATCAGATGCTCACAAAAGGCATAAGATATTCTGGATAGTTGTTATTAGCAGCATGTGTACAAATTAGTTCAGATAAGTCATGCATTGTCCTACAAACTAGTTATTTCTGGCTTAATGTAATATAGCTCCTGAATTTTTTCCAGCAGCATAATAAAATGGCTAATCAGGTGAATGGTAATGCGGTACAGTTAAAAGAAGAGGAAGAACCAATGGATACTTCCAGTGTAACTCACACAGAACACTACAAGACACTGATAGAGGCAGGCCTCCCACAGAAGGTGGCAGAAAGACTTGATGAAATATTTCAGACAGGTATAATATGCATTTCTTGTTTCTGACTGGTTATGAAAGTGAGGGCAAACCACGTTGAATTTTACAGATTTTTAAGGTTAAATAATGCTTACTGTTTCTGATCTGTGTAGAGCTGAATGAATATACTTTCCCTTCATTGAGGGCATATTGGGTTTGACTTTGATATTCCTATTTTATTATTTTGAAGCCTTCTTAGTGTTGAATATGCAGTCTTAGTTGTTTCAGAACAGAACATCAATTTGTCTTAGATTTACTACCAATTAAAATGTATGTTTCAGCATACCAAATTTTGCATTTCCCCTTAACCTAAATCAGTCATCATTTTGCTTTTACTTTTCTACTTTTAGCTTTTTAAAAGTGACTGTTAAATCAGCTTAGGTCTGATTAGGTGGCATAATAAGAAGAATAGTTAGACTGTACTGTCTGAAATGATAATATGTCAGACTCCTTGAGAGTTTGTGGCCTGTCTAGTTTCTAATAGACAGAAATTCACATCTCTCAGTAATTTGGAAGTGTTTGGTTTGTAACAGCTGTTTTTTGTTTTTGTTTTTTTTTCTTAATGTGTAAGTCCCATGCTCAAGTACTTAAGCAAATTTGAACATCTTAATTTGGTTGGTTGTAAGTGGTGTGAAGTTTTAAAGAGGGAGAGAAATATTTACCCTTAGGGAATGGTGTTCGTAAATAAATGTGTCCTCCTTTGGGGCCATAGATGGAAACTTTCTTCCTCTGTGTTTGTGTGCCTATTCAGATCAGGAGAGAGGATTGAATTGTTTCTCTTAGACTAAGTTTCAAATACAGTAGACAAATAGCTGTGCTTTTGTTCTTAAAATATTTTAAATCTCACAGTTGAGATTTAATTTTAGATACTAAAATGGCTTATAAAAATGACTCCTGAGTGATGGTCCCACTTGAAAACCAGTTCTTAGGAACTTTCTGTGACATTCTGCCCTAGAGAACTGGCAGTGATCTGCTTAGAGATGCTCCCTGTATAGTGTTTTGTTACTGCTAAGAGGCTGATGGTTTGGGTGTAGGATTGTATTGACAGGATGGATTGATGATTGTCCTGAGTTGTGGCTTTGGGTGGTGGTATGAAATATTCAAGTAAGTCACTTAGCCATGCTCATTTTGAGCTTTTAAAACGTGACATGGCAACGTTTTTAATCAATAACTTTGCAAGTGGCATCACGTTTATTTTCAATTTATTTACTGTATGAAATAAAGTTCTTTTTGGCTTTTCTAGAATAGGATCACTTTTGGTGTTGGTTCATATGGACTTGGGGAAGGGGCTGTTAATCTGTCAAATATTTCTATTTTACATTGGATCAATTCTGAAAAGGTGCCTTATGTATTAAGTTATTTTAAACATAGATATTCTGTTTGAGTTAAGGAGACTACATATATAGAATGCAGCACATATATATTCTGCATACTTTATTTAAAAATCTAACATTTTTACTGACATTTAAAAGAAATGGTCATTATTGACAGTGTTGTGAATGCCACAGCATCTTTTAAGTCTTGGCTTGTTATTTCAGAAAAAGACTGCCATAAATACAACGTTCAGAGCTGATTTAGCAAGCTGCACTTGCATTTGTAGAATCATTGAAAATTATGCCTTTCCACATTCTGACTGCAGCAAAATAGATGCTTGGATAAATACATTTTAATTTATCATTGGTGCTAAGGAGGGAAAACCTTTGACACTTTTTGGAGTGGAAAGAATTAAGTAAAATTGGTTCTCCTAATTTTTCCTACATCTTCCATGGTGAACAATTAAAACAACCTGTGATTTGAATATTTATCAAGAAATACAGTGTATTCTTGCCACTCTAATATAAACCAGAATTTCTTAAATGAATGGTTCATTTTAGTGCAGTATGTGCCTCAGACTTTCAGAACTTACTGCTATTTGGAAAGTTGGAAACATTTTAGGATCTTGAGATTTTTTGTTGTTGTTGTTTTAGTTAAAATTCATGCTTATAGTTGACATTTTATGTTTGATTTTTGTACTTTCTACATCTTATTTGTATAACTATATATATGCATATAGTTAAATGAGAATGTAGTTTGTAAGAAATGAATGTAACAGCTCTCGCTAGGACAGTTTAGCTTGCCTCTTTGCAATAATGTTAACCCTTTTCAATTTGATTTTTAGGGTTGGTAGCTTATGTCGATCTTGATGAAAGAGCAATTGATGCTCTCAGGGAGTTTAATGAAGAAGGAGCTCTGTCTGTACTACAGCAGTTCAAGGAAAGTGACTTATCTCATGTTCAGGTAAGGTCAGTACTAGCAAATGCCTCTGAGCAGTTAATAGTCTGCAGCTTTTGAACTGTGACAGTCCTGTTTTTGCCTGTGGGGAAATGGTCTTTTTGTGTGTATGACTATCTCTCCTTTGAAAAACTTAAGGGAAAAAAGATCTGTGTCAGAGTTTCAGAAGCATAAGCACAAAGCAAAAGTCTTCTTCACCTTTTTATACAGTAAGTTCCTTCAAAAGCTTAACCCATGGTTTGATTATTGTTATTATTAAGATTTATAAGTTTGAATTACTTACATTAAAAATATTCTTTGGGTTATTTGATCTGTTTTTGTGTGAGAAATACTTTTAGACATCTTGGAAAGATAGTCCAGCTTCAGTTAAATATTAATAAATGGAACACATTTTTCCCCCCTCCAGTTTTGAAGGTAAGCTCCCTGAGGCTGTCTGTTCCTGTCTCTGGTACATAGTGACTACCATAAAAATATCTGTTAAATGAATGGAATGAAAATGAAATTTCATTGTGTATTTGACCCTTCAGAGATTCCTGGTAATTCTTCCTTTTGGATTGCTTGCATGTTTTAGAACAAAAGTGCATTTTTATGTGGAGTTATGAAGACCTACAGGCAGAGAGAGAAACAGGGCAGCAAGGTGCAGGAGTCCACAAAAGGGCCCGATGAGGCAAAGATCAAGGTAAACACGACTGGGGCAGGGGCTACAGTATCGGTGCAAAAGCTCTAATTCAGGCCCTTCCTTCGTCTGACATAGATGCATGCTTTTACTTTCTTTATAAGCAACTGTTGATATTTTGTTTGTTTGCTACAGGGTCCCATTATGCAGCTCAAGCTGGCATGGTACTCACTGTGTATCCCAGGCTGGTCCCAAATTCATGGAGATCCTGCCTCAGCCTCCTGAGTGTTGAAGTGAAAGGCCTGAACTGAGCTAGTCTGGGACTTTTTCCCTTGGGAAAAACTGTTGTATACTAACTTTCTTTTTAAATTTTCCCTGACCTCAGTTTATTTATAAATGGTAATGGTTGTGCTTACCTCCTGGAGTAGTGGAGATAAAGTGTATTCATATGTAAAGTGTCTATCCTCTCCAATCATCATTATTATTTAGATAAACTGTTTTGAAAGACAAATAGGCTTTTCTTGAAAGACCTAGTAAATGGGTATTGTTTTGTAGAGATTACCCCCAACCCTAGCCTTGGGGATCTGACCCAGTGCTTCACACATGCTAAGCAAGTGCTTGATCCTGAGCTGGACTACCAGATTTAATTTGAATGGTATTGAATGTTGGAGTTGTTTGTTAGGGTGGCTTATGTTTAGATATACCTAACTTTGTAATGTGCCTTTACACTTTTCTCCTCACCATTTGTAAAGTGACCTAGTCGCATTCCTTTAAAAATTTCAAACTAATGCCAGCCAGCCTGGTCTACAAGAGCTAGCTCCAGGACAGGCTCCAAAGCTACAGAGAAACCCTGTCCTGAAAAACAAAAACAAAAATTCAAACTAAAAAACTCTGGTTGACCCCTTAACGACTCAAAGATCCCAGCCTTTAAAGATTTTTACTTCCAGAGTACCCCCTCTGTTTTGCTGAAGGTTTCTCTCTTTCTCTCTCTCTCTCTCTCTCTCTCTCTCTCTCTCTCTCTCTCTCTCTCTCTCTCTGTATGTATCTCTCTTGCTGAAGGTTTCTCTCTTTCTCTCTCTCTCTCTCTCTCTCTCTCTCTCTCTCTCTCTCTCTCTCTCTCTCTCTGTATGTATCTCTCTTTTTTTCTTCATCCCTAATTAAAGCCTTTCTTTAACCGCCTTCAATTCTGGTTTGAGGTAGTAGTTTAACAATTTGCATTTACTAACTAGCTGATTGGCTGTCTATTTGCCTTTAGTGATGGGTATACTATGGAAATAATATATGTAGTTCAAAAGACAGTAAAATAGAAATTCACTATCTGGCATTGTTGGTTTCCTGGCTTTGTGCAAGATAAACCTGGTATTTCTAATGATACAGTTAAAAAAAGAGAAATAATTTGTATATAAGTTAAGAGTATCTGTTGTTGTGATAATACTATGACCAAAAGCAATTTGGGAAGGAAAAACGTTTATTCCATCACAGTCCATCACTGAGGAAAGTCAGAGCAGAAACTCAAGGCAGGAACCTGGAGGCAGGAACTGATGCAGAGTCTGTTGAAGAACCTTACTTACTGCCTTCCTTCCCATAGTTTGCCTATTTTGCTTTTTTATACACCCTGGGACCACCTGTCTAGGGATGGCATTGCCTTCGTGTGTTGAGCCCTCTTATATCAATCGTTAATTAAGAATATACCCCATAGACTTGCCAGGCAGTTTTATGGAGTTTTTATTAATTAAGAGTCCTTCCTAGATATGTCTAGGTTGTATCAAGTTGACAATCCAACCAGTACAATTGCTAATTTGTATGTTATTTGTATAATATGTATACTTGGTTGTATTTGATATTACATGTATATTTGTTTTTAAAAGCTTTGAATCAAAGGTAGAAAAATGAAAGATCCAAGACGTCCATCCCTGTGGAATCTTAGGGTTAACTAAACCTAATACACGTAAATCTGGTGTTGCTTTGTATAATTAGAAACTTAACATGCAGAACTCTTCTCTTTCTTGGTAGATTGCATATTTCGTTTGCCAGCAAAAGATGCTCTATGTGCCTTTCATATGAATGCTACCTATAGTGCATGCTTTTTGAGGACAAGGGCATATTTTCTATGACATAACTGTTAATAAAATGGGACGATAATCAAGAAATAATAAGGTTTCTTCTTTTGAAATCTGAATATATTTGGTAGTTGCCAGATTTAGAGTATACTTTGAGAATTTCCAGTTTTCCTGGACTTTGTTATAGTAAGAATATTCAACAAATAAATGGAACTGGAGTTAAGGACATTTATGAGCCTCCATTTGTGTGCTGGGAATCAAACTTAGGTCTTCTGCAAGAGCCGTAGATGCTTTTTATTTCAGAGCCTTATCTCTGGCCACTCCCTTTAGATATTTTAGTGTTGTTTTTAATTATATATATGTGTGTGTGTTTGAGTATAGGTTTGTGCACATGACTACAGTGCCCGTGGAGGCCAGAAGAGGGTATTGGGCCCCTGGACCTGGAGTTACAGTTAGTTTATTATGAGATAGTTCACAAGATTGCTGGGAACTAATCTATGATCCTCTGCAAGACCAGTAAACTCTTTTAATTGCTAATCTATGCTTGCTTTTTGCTTTTATTTGAGACATAGCATCTCTGTGTAGCTCTGACAGTCCTAGAACTCTCTCTGTAGAGATCTATCTGCTTCTCTGCATCCTGAGTGCTTGGATTAAAGGCATGCATTACTATAGCCAGGCCCCATCCCAGGTTTTTATGTGATACTGGGGTTAGAACCCAGGGCTTCAAGCTAGCTAGATAAATACCTTTATCAACTAAGTTATATTTTCAGGTGCTTCCTTCTAATCTCACCATAAAATACATTAAAAAAATTTATTTAACTTTATTTTATGTGCATTGGTATGAAGGTATCAGATCTCCTGGAGTTGTGAGCTGCCATGTGGGTTCTGGGAATTGAACCCAGGTCCTCTGGAAGAACTGCCAGTGCTCTTAACCCACTGAGTCATCTCTCCAACCCTCCATAAAATACATTTAATAAGATGCTATAGTAACTTAAAAAAGATTATTATACTGATTTGTGTGTGTTTATATTTTCAAGTATAACAGATGTGTAATTAATTATGTTTAGGCCTTGCTTGAGAGGACTGGTTATACTCTGGATGTAACCACAGGACAAAGGAAGTATGGTGGTCCTCCACCAGACAGTGTGTACTCAGGTGTGCAACCTGGAATTGGAACAGAGGTACGTCTTATCCTTTTGCCAAAATTCTTTCCAGTGTATTAACTGTATTATCTAGTGTATGACGGGGGTAAAGTACTTTATTCTTTTCAAAGTGTTATATTTGGTGCTATCTATATACACTTTGTGCCATTGTTACAAAGGTTAATCTTTTTTTTTTTTTCTTTCTGGTGTTTGGAGACAGGGTTTCTCTGTGTAGCCCTGGATGTCCTGGAACTCACTCTGTAGACCAGGCTGGCTTTGAACTCAGAGATCTTCCTGCTTTTGCCACCAGAGTGCTGGGAGTAAAGGTGTGCACCACCACTGCCTGTTGCAAGGATAATCTTGGTGTAGATATCTCAATACTTTTTTGTTTTTGTTTTTTTGAGATAGGGTTTCTCTGTGTAATAGTTTTGACTATTCCTGAAACTTGCTTTGTAGACTATGCTGGCCTTGAGCTCACAAAGAAGATCATTCCACCTCCTTAGTGCTGGGATTAAAGTGTGCACAAAGAAATACAGAATTTGAGCTACTGCTAAAGGGAGAAGCCGTTATCTACCTATCATCTATCTGTCTACCTACCTATTTCCCTCCCTCCCTCCCCCCCTGGTGGTTTTTCGTGTTTGTTTGTTTGTTTATTTATTTATTATGGATACAATATTCTGTTTTGCATATATGCTTGCAGGATCTAGAAGAGGACACCAGACCTCATTACAGATGGTTGTGAGCCACCATATGGTTGCCGGGAACTGAACTCGGGTCCTTTGGAAGAGCATGCAATGCTCTTAACCACTGAGCCATCTCTCCAGCCCCCTGTTTGTTTGTTTTTGCCTTAATTTTTTTGGGGGGGGGTGCTAAGAATTTGAGTTTGGGGCCTCATGCATTCTGAACAAGTGTTCTACCATTGTGTTACGCCCTTGACTCAGACCTTTTATTTGAAATGGTATCTTTTTTTTTTTTCTCTTATATTTTCTGAGACAGGGTTTCTCTTTGGCTGACCTCGAACTCACAGAGATCCGTCTGCCTTTGCCTCCCAAGTACTGAGATTAAAGCATGCACCACCCCTGCCCAGCTAAGAAGTAACTCTTGACTTTTGTGAAAGTTTCTTGCTCATACTGCTGGAGTGCTGGGGTGCACAAGTTTACTGAACACCAGGTTTATGCAATGCTGAGCATCTAACCCAGAGTTCTTGTGTGCTCAGTAGACAAGTACCCTACTCATTAGGTTCCTCCTACATCCTATAGCCCTAGTTCCCCATGTGCTTTTTATTGTAGCATTCTCCTATCTTTTAAATGGAGAAACTAGGCAATAAAATAACCCGTTATAGCAGGGACTTTTTTGGATTTGATGTCTCCATTGTCTATTTTTAGTACTTAGCATAGATCCAGGAACACAGTGCACACAGTATTTGATGAAAGATTTTGTGTGTGTGTGTGTGTGTGTGTGTGTGTGTGTGTGTGTGTGTGAGTGTGAGTGTGTGAGATAGTATCTCATTGGGATGTGGGTGTGATGGAGGATATGAGTGTGAGAGTACAGTTGTGTGAAGGATGGAAGTCAGAAAACTGCTTTTGGGAGCCCGTTCCTTCTGTCAATTCTGGGGACTGAACTCAGATCATCAGGCTTGTTTAACAAGTGACTTAACCCTCTGAGGTATTTGCTGGACCTCATACAGTCCAGGCTACACTTGAACTTGCTGTCTAGCCTCTCAGGGGCTGGGATTACAGCCATGTGCTACATTCCCTTGTTAAATTCCCTTTTAAATAGCATGATAGGGGTGAGGAGGATAAGGGTAACTTCTTAGATAATCACGGTGTCTGCTCATTATTTGGGGAGTATCATTGTTAGACATTAGAGTTAAGTTTTAGGTTGTCTGTTAGAGACATAAGAAATTAAAAATTTACTCAGCCTTCCATATGGACAGTTTTTAAGGAGAGTGGCATCTTTACACTATTATAAATTGAATGGTCATAAAAGCTAAAACATATATATATTAAATTTATTATGTATACAATCGTTTCTCTGCATGTATGCCTGCAGGCCAGAAGAGGGCACCTCATTACAGATGTTTGTGAGCTATCATGTGGTTGCTGGGAATTGAACTCAGGACCTTTGGAAGAGCAGGCAATGCTCTTAACCGCTGAGCCATCTCTCCAGCCCCAAAAGCTAAAACTTTGATGACCTAAAGAAAAGATAATTTTTTTGTTTGTAAATGGATAAGCAAAGATGACTGTAGTTAGCATTACTTTAAAGAAAAAAAAA
>NC_022016.1:48504149-48508743 GCF_000317375.1 Microtus ochrogaster | reverse complement strand
TTAAAGGTGTGCACCACCACCTCCTGCCTCACAGTATCAATTTTAAGGTCTGTGTTCTCTTAGTATAATATGGTCATTGCCTTTTGTTCTTTGACATTCATTATCATGTTATAATAGTTAATATTCTGTTTCTTAATGTTTACTATTAAAAGGGATTCTAAGCATTTTTCGGTTTAGAAACACTAGAACCATCTATGTATTATTAGTTTGTGGCTGTTTTTAAATCATAGAATGTGGCTTATAAGAAGACTCAGTGGGTTAATGTGTTAATTGCCACACCTAATGACCTGAGTTAGGTCCCCAGGACACATGATGAAAGGAGAGAACTCCTGCAAGTTGTCTTCTGACATTAACATATGTGTCTTGGTGTGTACTCTTATCCCCAATATAAATATAATAAAAGAATAAATTATGTGATTATCAGTAGGGTTGGAATTGGGACTCTGAGCCATGTAGGTTCTTTATAGAAACGTGAATCACCAATGAAACATAGGATACAAATAAGTAATATTTTGGTCTTTTTTTCTCTCTTGACCTGTCATTAATAGCTTCTTTCCATCCTTTACCATTTTTTTTGGAGTGGGGGGTTTCAGGACATTTTTCTATGTAGTCCTGGCTGTTCTGGAATTTGCTTTGTAGACCAGGCTAACATCTTAGTCAGATCCATCTGCCTGCCTCTGCCTCCCTAGTTTTGGGTTTAAAGGCATGAGCAGCCACTGCCTGGCCCCATCCTTCACTTTTTCATAAATAATTATGATTACATTTATGTATGCACATGTCACAGTTCACATGTGGAGATATTAGGACAACTTGTGGGAGTTGTTTCTTCTACCATGTGGGTTCTAGGAATGGAATTCAGGTTGTCAGTTTTTGCAGCAAGTACCTCTCACCACCCCCTACCCACCCCCCCCCTCTCTTTTGAGACAGGGCCTCTCTACATAGCCCTAGCTATCCTGAAACTCACTATGTAAACCAGGCTAGCCTCAAACTCAGAGATCCATCCACCTGCCTCTACCTCCTAAGTGCTGGGGTCAGAGGTGTGCACTACTGTGCCCAGCCCCATTCTTCATCTTTTGCTAGTTCTTTCTTTTGTTCTTTCTTTTCTCTTTCTCGCTCGCTTGTTCTTGCTCTCGGGGTTTTTTTTTTTTGTTTTTTTAAAAGATTTTACTTATCTATACAACATTCTGCCTCCATGTATGCCCGCATGCCAGAAGAGGGCGCCAGATCTCATTACAGATGGTTGTGAGCCTCCATGTGGTTCCTGGGAACTGAACTCAGGACCTCTGGAAGAGCAACTAGTGCTCTTAACCACTGAGCCATCTCTCCAGCCCCCTTGCTCTCGGTTTTTGAGACAGGGTTTCTCTGTAGCTCTGGAGCCTGTCCTGGCACTCGCTCTATAGACCAGGCTGGTCTTGAACTCACAGAGGTCTGCCTGCCTCTGCATCCTAAATGCTGGGATTAAATGCAGGCACCACCATCACCAGCCTACAAATGTTGAGATTAAAGGTGTACAACACCATCACCTGGTTTGTTTATGTACTTTTAAAGCAATGTAGAAATGTGGTTTAATTGGGCCTGGTGGCTCAAGCCTGTAATCCAAGCTACTTGGGAATTAGCGACAGGAGAGCCTCAAGTTCCAGGCCTGTTTGGGCAGTTAGCGAAACCATACCTCAAAATAGAAGGAAAAAAAGGGTTAGGGCTGGTGTGGTTAGTGATGCAATTTACATTTGTAATCCCAGCTCTTGAAGAAAGTAGCTCACTTTGGGTTTTGGGGCCAGTCAGGCTACGTAGATCTGCTTCGAAAAACAAAAAACTAAATGGAGGGAGGGAGGAGATAATAGTCAGTGATAGAGTCCTTTATATGTTCAAGGCTTTAGGTTCTGTCCTAACATCACAGAGAGAGAGGTTGTGACCCACTTATTTTGAACTCGTAAATTTTTCCCTGTTAGTTTTAATATTTCTTTGCTTGTTTGTTTGAAGCAAGGGTCTCATGTACCTCAGGCTGTGTTCACATTTGTTGTGTGGCTGAGACTGCATCAGCGTTTGTTCTTAGCATTTGAATTTTCTTTTCTTGCTGAAATAAACTAAAGCCAAGTAGTGCTGGCGCATGCCTTAGATTCCAGTACTCAGGAGGCAGAGGCAGGCGGATCTCTGAGTCCAAGGCAAGCCTGGTCTACAGAGTGAGTTCTAGGACAGACTCCAAAGCTCCATAGAGAAATCCTGTGTAGAAAAACAAAAACAGTTTTTTTTTCTTTCTTATAAACACATCTACAAGATGACTGGACTAAAAATGGAATCAACTGGTTCTTATTTTCCTCGTTTTTAAGGTTTCCTGAAACACCTCCAAAAGGGCAGGCAGTACAGTTTGAAAGTAGTCCTTAGTGTTATACCATTCAGTGTGCTTGTTGAGGCCAGAGGTTGAGGCTAGGTACTTTCTCAATTGCTTCCCACCATATATTTTAAAAAAGATGTGTTTATTGTGTGTATGAGAGTGATTACGTATGTGTAGAGGCATCAGTTCCTAGAACTGGAGGTGCAAGGCGTTGTGAGCTTCTGTTTTAGGGGCCAGGAATTGAACTTGGGTTCTTTGCAAGAACACCAAGTGCTTGTAACTATTGAGCCATCTGTCCGGCCTCTACATTTTAAAAATTTTATCTGTTTGTATATGTGCTGTTGGGGAGGCTTGGGTGCCATGGCTTGCATTTCATAGTGTGCTTGTGGTCAGAGGACAACTATGTGGAGTTGGTTCTCTCTTACCTTTATGTGAATTCCAGAGATTGAACTCAGGTTGTTGGACTGAGTCATCTCGCTGACTCTCCACCTTTTGTTTTTTATTTTTTCATTTTATTTATTTTTAGTGCATTGGTGTTTTGCTTGTGTGTATGTGTGTATGAGGGTATTGGAGTTATAGACAGCTATGAGCTGCCGTGTGGGTGCTGGGAATTGTTTTTATTTTATGTGCACTGGTGTTTTGTATGTGTGGTGGTGTTGAATCTCTTTGGGCTAGGGTTCCAGACAGTTGTGAGCTGCCATGTGGATGCTGGGAATTAAACCTGGGTCCTCTGGAAGAACAGCCAATGTTAACCGCTGAGCCATCTCTTTAGTCCTGCTTTTCACATTTTTGAGTCAGGGTCCCTCAGTGGGTAACGTGCTTGAGGCCAGCATTAGTCTGAAAGCTGGGCTTGCTGAAAAACGTCCACACCTCAATACACAGTGGGAGGCAGAGACCCATAGGTCTCTGTAGACCAGGCTGGCCTTGAACTCAGAGAGAGTCATCTGCCTCCTCTTCCTGAGTGCTGAGATTCAAGGCATACCTAGCACCTTTTTTGTTTCTTCCTATGTCTTTGTGTACTACCCGTGTGTGTCAGTCTGTAGAGGTCCTAGGTATTAGACACCCCCAGGATCTGGAGTTATAGGCAGTTGGTTCTTGGAATTGAACTTGGGTCCTCTTCAGGAGCACTATATGCCCTTTAACTTCAGCAGAAACATCCATCATTCTTGTACATTTCTCATTCTCAGGATAATGCTTAACAGTTTGTTAGTGAGTACATACCTCTGGAAGTAGCTTATAGAAAGTGTTATCTAATGAGTTCAATTTTAATATTGGACCATTCTGAGGCACTGACCTCAGTTAAAACCAAAGAAATTTTAATGATGGCTATAAGAAAACAGAAACAAATATTAGTGTAGGTTATGATGGCACATGACTAGTCCCAAGGTGAATATTTGGGAGGTCAGGTCAGAGGATCAAGACTTTAGTCATAATGTAAATAATCTGATCTACAGGCTATCAGATATGCCACCCCTGTGAAAGGGTCCCAGCCCATAGCCATTGTATTAGTTGGTTGTTTTTTAAAAAGATTCAAAAGAAATGGTGGGTCATTCTTCATTTTTCTTAATGAAGTTTTTACCGAGCTTGTAGGTTTAAGAGACTTTCAAATATATGACTTTGAAAGCCTTGCATTATGAATGGGGAGAAAATGTTTTGCAGTAGTAAACTTCGAACTTGGGAGTTGGCTCGTGCCCAGCACAGGTTGAACTTTTACTAATAGAGTGTAAATTGCTTGCTTTTCTTACCCTTTTCTGTAGTCTGATTTATTAACCAACTACTAAATTGTGTCTTTTGAAATAATGCATTTTCATTTTAGTTTAGATTAGTGAAACAAACTTACCTGGTTCTAAAAATAACGGCACAAATGTTAACAAAGTAATGTAAATAAAATATATACAAAGCTGTGCTGTATATATTTTCAGAGTATTATTAAACATCATTTCATTATAATAACTGAAAGATAGAGCAAAACTTGCTTTCACTTTCTAGAACCTACTCCCTCCGATGCAGTGACCTCCATATTCTGTGTATGTTAATTAGACCATATTTCCTACTTTTTGCTATACTTCCAACCTCCTATCAATTTGAGTTTTGAAATTCACAAATATAAATAAGCTCATTAAAATGCTCTAAGGGCTAGAGAAATGGCTCAGTGGTTAATAGCAGTGAATGTTCTTCCAGAGGACCCAGGTTCAAATTTCAGCACCCACACAACAGCTCACAGCTGCCTGTAACTCTAGTTCTAGGGGATCTGACACCCTG
>NC_022016.1:48502637-48503379 GCF_000317375.1 Microtus ochrogaster | reverse complement strand
TTTGTTTTGTTTTTGAGTTTGAGGCCAGCCTGATCTACAGAGGGAGTGCCAGGCCGAGGAGAGAGGAACTAGAGAGATGACTCTGAATAAGAACTGCTCTTGTAGAGAGAAGACCCAGACTTGACTCCCTCCAGTTCTAGTGAATCAAATGCCTTTTCTTGGGCTTTTTGAGTAGCAGATATCCATGTGGACAAAACACTCATACATATATAACAGAAAAGGAATTTGTAGTTGGCATATACAATGGTACAGGCATATGATCCCAGCACTTTGGAGATGGAGGCAGAAGAATCAAGAATTCTAGATCATCCTTAGCTACGTAGTGAGCATATAAGAGCTTGTTTAGGAAAAGAATTAATATGGATTTTCTGTATCATAGAAGTTGAACCTTGCATGTGTGGTTGCAAGATGAGGAAATTGCCTCACTAATTAGACTACTTGTTCCAAGTAACTAAAAGTATAGATTCGAATCAGTCACGTATTACTAGATTAAGCATCAGTTTATAGCTTGCCAGGATTGTCCTGTTAACCCTGAGTGAGCTTGTTCATACATTTAATTTTCTACCCAGTTATCAGTATGCTTCCCTTAGAATGTAAGTCACATTCTTTTTCTGCCCAACACATCTAGAAAAAGGTTTAAACTTCTAGGCATGGTTTAACTTAATTTGACATTATTGTCTGACTTTCCACCACCCTTCACTAAAATTGACAGCTATAGCCTTTAGGCTGCTCTTTTTTCCTT